>NC_092387.1:8709113-9017713 GCF_030028105.1 Mobula birostris | reverse complement strand
TTTAGAACACCTAACAATCAAATGTAGACCACTCTATTTGCCTTGGGAGTTCTCATCTGTGATCCTGACTGCAGCTTACATTACAACAATGGTCGATGATAATCAAGCACTTGCAACATTGCAATATGTTGTCCATAGACAAGAAAAAGCCTAATTGCAAATTATAGTTGGTGACTTCAACCAAGCCTGTCTGAAGAAAACCCTGCCCAATTGTTTATTGATGCTTTACTGCATACTTGAGGCAGTGGCCTGGGTCATGTTCATCTGAGGACCCGAATGACTACACCAAGGTCATTACAAACTTTATTAAAACAGCTGTAGATGAGTGTGTTCCCATAAAAAGGCTCAGGGTCTACCCCAAACAGATGTCCTGAGTGAACCATGAAATCCCAAATCTGCTGGGAGCCAGATCAGAAGCACTCAACTCTGGAGATCAAGAATGCTACAAGAGGAACACACACAAAATACTGGTGAACGCAACAAGCCAGGCAGCATCTATAGGAAGAAGTACAGTCGACGTTTCAGCTTGAGACCCTTCGTCAGGACTAATGGAAAAAAGAGATAGTAAGAGATTTGAAAGTGGGAGGGGAGGGGGAGACCTGAAATGATAGAAGACAGGAGGGGGAGGGATGAAGCTAAGAGCTGGAAAGTTGATTGGCAAAAGGGATACAAGGCTGGAAAAGGGGGAGTATCATAGGATGGAAGGCCTTGGAAGAAAGAAAGGGGAGCACCAGAGGAAGATGGAGAACAGGCAAGGAGATATTGTGAGAGGGAAAGAGAGAAAAAAAAATAAATTAGGGATGGGGTAAGAAAGGGAGGAGGGGTATTAACAGAAGTTAGAGAAATCAATGTTCATGCCATCAGGTTGGAGGTTACCCAGACAGAACATAAGGTGTTGTGGAGACTACCCACATGGAATACAAGGTGTAGGTTTGATCTCCGGAAAGCCATCTCTAGGGCAAAGTGGAGATTCCAGACTAGACTGGAATCAAGGACGGATGCTCCACCGATGTGGCAGAGTCTGAATGCCATAACCTCCTAAATCTAGCGACATGGGGGCAATTTCCAGATGAGCTCAATACATCTAGGCTCACTTTGAACACCAGAAGAGGGAGGAACCACCGCACACCCCCATGTCTCGCAATGATCCTTGCGTCCCAATATCTGAAGATGACGTGTAGATTGCCTTCAAGAGAGCGAATCCAAGGAAAGCATTCAGTCTGGACAGAGCACCTGGCTGGATATTTAAGACCTATGCTGACTAACTGGCTGGTATGTTCACAGATATCTTCAACCTCTCACTTCAGCAGTGTGTGATACCCACCTGCTTCAAGCAGGCTTCAGTCATACTGGTGCCTAAGAAGAGTGTGGTAACCTGTTTAAATGACTATCGCCCACTGGCACATACATCCACAATGATGAAGTGCTTTGAGAGGCTGGTGTTGAAGCATATCAGCTCCTGTCTGAGTGGTGACTTGGTTCTGCTCCAGTTTGCCTACTGGAGCAACAGGTCGACAGCAGATGCCATCTCATCGGCTCTCCATACAACCCTGGAACATCTTGACAGTAAAGGTGTATACATTAGGATGTTCTTTATCAATTACAGCTCAGCATTTAATACCATCATCCCCTAAAAACCATCAGTAAACTCCAAGACCCTCAATACCCCCTTATGCAATTTGATCCTGGATTTCCTTACTTGCAGACCCCATTCAGTTTGGATTGGCAACAACATCTCCTCCACACTCTCTATCAGTACAGGTGCACTACAGGGATGTGTGCTTAGCCCTCTGCTCAACTCACTTTACACCTATGATTGTATTGCTAAGTACAGCTCCAATACCATGTACAAGTTTGCGAATGACACCACTGTTGTGGGCCGTATCAAAGCTGGTGATAAATCAGCATACAGGAGGGAGATTGAAAATCTGTCTGAGTGGTATCAAAATAACAACCTCTCACTCAATGTCAGCAAGTCCAAGGAACTGATTGTAGATTTCAGGGGAGGGAAACCAGAGGTCCGTGAGCCAGTACTCAGAGGATCAGAAGGGCAACTTTAAATTTCTGGATGTCACTATCTCAGAGGACCAGTCCTGTACCGATCATTAAATGTAATTGCAAAGAAAGCATGACAGCTCCTCTACTTCCTTAGAAATCTGCAGAGATTCAGCATGTCATCAAAGACCTTGACAAACTTCTATAGATGTGTGGTTGGAAGTGTATTGACTGGCTGCATTATGGCCTGGTGTGGGAACACCAATGCCTTTGAGCAGAAAATCCTACAAAAAGTAGTGGATTTGGCCCAGTACATCACGGGTAAAGCCCTCCCAACCACTGAGTACATCTACATAAAATGCTGTTGTAGGAAAACAGCTTCCACCATCACAGATCCTCATCACCCAGGCCAAGCTCTTTTCTCGCTTCTGCCATCAGGTAGAAGGTATAGGTGCTTCAGGGCTTGTACTACCAGGTTCAAGAACAGTTACTACCCCTCAACCATCAGGCTCTTGAACAAAAGAGGATAACTACACTCATCTATTGAGATGTTCCCACAACCAATGATCTCACTTTAAGGTCTCAATATACTGTTACTTAATGCTCTCGTTTTTATTGCTATTTATTTATACTTGCACTTGCAGTTTGTTGTTTTCTACGCTCTTGCTCTTTCATTGATCTTGTTTATAACTACCGTTCTATAGATTTGCTGAATATGCTCACAGAAAAAGAATCTCAGGGTTGTATGAGGTGACATGCATGTACTCTGATAATAAACTTTACTTTGAACCTCGCTCTTGGTTTAGGTGGACGGACTCAAACTCCTCCACTCTGACTTTTCTCTGCTCTGCCCCCTCCAACTCCGTCTCAAACATACCTCGACCTCACTCTGACTTTGCTTCACAACCACACACCTTGTCCTGAGTCAGCCTCGCCTTTGCTCACCTCTTCATTGTTTGCAGTAATAGTTTACCACAATTTTCCACAAAGAAAGTGTTATTATAATTTAGTTGTATTTCTTGCTTTATGAACTGCCAGTAAGCCGTCGCCCCTCTTCAGTAGCACTATCTTAAACTGGAACAACACAGACACAAGAGTCTGCAGATGCTGGAAACCTTGGGGAACACACACAAAATCTTGGGAGGAACTCAGCAAGTCAGGCAGCAGCTATGGAGGAGAATGAACAATCGATGTTCCGGGTCCTAAGACCCAGACCCTCTGAGTGGGAAGTTGGTGCATGGAAGGGGAGCGGGATAAAGATGGGTGAAGAGTGGCTGGGGGTGTGGAGGATGAGAAGGGGGGACAAAAAATGGGAGGACCAGATGTTCAGAAGGAGAAGGGAAAGGGGTCAGGTGGAGGGGGTGGTGAAAGATGGGGAAATAGAAAGAAACAGTGTTACAAGAATGAATACTGGTTAACCCCAACCTGAGCGGTGCACTTTCTATTCCATATTGTTCCAATTGCTACACAATGTATCCTGATTGACAGTCTAATATCAAATTGCACCCAATTACTGATGAGTGCACATTCACCAGGAATCAGAAAGGTTTAACTCATTGATAGCCATAAAACCTTCAGTCTAGATTCTACATTTACACACCTGGAGTCAAAAAATAATCCCAGAATTTTATTTCCCTGACACTCAGCTCTTAGAAATGTTGCCATGAAAGTTGTGGTATATTAAAAAAACATACAGTGCCATGCAAAAGTTTGGGCACCCTGGTCAAAATTTCTGTTACCGTGAATCGCTAAGTAAGTAAAAGATGACCTGATTTCCAAAAGGCATAAAGTTAAAGATGACACATTTCTTTAATATTTTAAGCAAGATTACTTTTTTATTTGCATTTTTTACAGTTTCAAAATAACAAAAAAGGAAAAGGGCCCGAAACAAAAGTTTGGGTACCCTGCATGGTCAGTACTTAGTAACACCCCTTTGGCAAATATCACAGCTTGCAAACGTTTCCTGTAGCCAGCTAAGAGTCTTCCAATTCTTGTTTGGGGGATTTTCGCCCATTCTTCCTTGCAAAAGGCTTCTAGTTCTGTGAGATTCTTGGGCCTTCTTGCATGCACTGCTCTTTTGAGGTCTATCCACAGATTCTCGATGATGTTTAGGTCGGGGGACTGTGAGGGCCATGGCAAAACCTTCAGCTTGCGCCTCTTGAGGTAGTCCATTGTGGATTTTGAGGTGGGTTTAGGATCATTATCCTGTTGTAGAAGCCATCCTCTTTTCATCTTCAGCTATTTTACAGACGGTGTGATGTTTGCTTCCAAAATTTGCTGGTATTTTATTGAATTCATTCTTCCCTCTACCAGTGAAATGTTCCCCGTGCCATTGGCTGCAACACAAGCATGATCAATCCACTCCCGTGCTTAACAGTTGGAGAGGTGTTCATTTCCTGAAATTCTGCACCCTTTTTTCTCCAAACATACTCATTGGTTCACTGCAGCCAAAAAGTTCCATTTTAACTTCATCAGTCCACAGGACCCGTTTCCAAAATGCATCAGGCTTGTTTAGATGTTCCTTTACAAACTTCTGACCCTGAATTTTGTGGTGAGGACGCAGGAAAGGTTTTCTTCTGATGACTCTTTCATAAAGGTCATATTTGTGCAGGTGTTGCTGCACAGTAGAACAGTGCACCAGAGTCCAGAGTCTGCTAAACCTTCCTGAAGGTCTTTTGCAGTCAAACAGGGGTTTTGATTTGCCTTTCTAGCAATCCCATGAGCAGTGCTCTTGTAAAGTTTTCTTGGTCTTCCAGACCTCAACTTGACCTCCACCGTTCCTGTTAACTGTCATTTCTTAATTACATTATGAACTGAGGAAACAGCTACCTGAAAACACTTTGCTATCTTCTTATTGCGTTCTCCTGCTTTGTGGGCATCATTTATTTTAATTTTCAGAGTGCTAGGCAGCTGCTTAGAGGAGCCCATGGCTGCTGATTGTTGGGACAAGGTTTGAGGAGTCAGGGTATTTATAAAGCTTTGAAATTTGCATCACCTGGCCTTTCCTAACGATGACTGTGAACAAGTCATAGCCCTAACAAGCTAATTAAGGTCTGAGACCTTGGTAAAAGTTATCTGAGAGTTCAAATCTCTTGGGGTGCCCAAACTTTTGCATGGTGCTCCTTTCCTTTTTTTCCCCCCACTCTAAAATTGTACAAAACAAAAATAATACACTAATCTTGCTTAAAATGTTGAAAAGAATGTTTCATCTTTAACTTTATGACTTTTGGAGATCAGTTCATCTTCTACTCACTTAATTATTCACAGTAACAGAAATTTTGACCGGGGTGCCCAAACTTTTGCATGTCACTGTAACTGCTTCGTTAGACTTTGAGAACCAAGTACCATCAGTCACTTCAGGCTCCAAAGGAACTTGATGTCTAACTGCATGGTGAAAAAAAGCTACCACTTCTGCCTGAACTTTGAAACTTTCTGCTCTGCCAGTCTAGTCATTGAAAGATTTTCCTAATCTCACTGTTCTTTTAAAAATCTTCCATCTATCCCTATTAGATTTGCACCACTGGTAAATTTCTCTATTTATCTTATAAAATATGAATATTTATACCAATCCTCCTCTTAATCTTGCTCTAATAAAAGCTATACTACTCTTAACTCTGAGGTACCATCTTACTAAACTTATCCCCATGCTTCCAATGGCCTTGGAATTATTCCTACAGGGCATAAAAATTTGGAAACCACATACTAACTATAACCAAGTCAATCATTATATCCTAGAGGTTCCAGCAAATCAACATCTCTTACCCAGTCCGCTCTGCTTCACATCAGATATCTGCCTGGAATATGGTGGGACCAAGAGCCGGTATCCAGCGTACTTGGTGGAACTTTCCGACAGTACCTATCAACAAAGAGAGGCATCAATAAAAAGGAAAAGAGGGAATTTCAGGCCTTCACTGATTGCTGATCTGAAGACCTGCTTTGCCAAACTACCCTGTTGCAAACAAAGCAAAAGAAACACCAAGAGGTACAATCACAGACACAGTCGCTACAGTCAGGAAAATCATTATCTTGCACTGGAGGACTATTGGTGATCATGGAGAAATCAGATCTCTACACCCCAAGATGTATACGGTATCACAGACACAGCAACTTTGCCGACTAACAAAAATGTGTTAATTAACCCAATATTACATTAAGCCTTTTTCACCAAGCAACCTCTATTGAGGTGCTGTTCCCACTTCGTCTTAATTACAAGTAATCTATGCTTCACATTACAGTATTGCAATGGGAAAGACCCCTGGGTACCACATCAGATTGTCACAAATGAATGGGGAAGTGCTCTACAAACTTATTGTAGAAGAACATTGCTGGCATTGTCACATCAACCAAATGCAGCCACATGCTTCCGAAGGCACAACAAGTCCGTCGGGCAAATCATCAAACACAGAGTTGGACCTTCACCTCCTCCTGGAGGGGTTCAATTTACCCCTACTGAACCAACCACCAGCACAGCAGAAGGCAACATCAGGACAAGAAAGTGACAGCCTGCAACCATGAAGAGGGACTGATCGTAAGCTAGTGTAAGCCAGTTGTTCCAATCCAAATCAACCCTCAGCTCAAATCCTACAGGTAAACATCTTCAAGAGGGAGGTGTTGCAGGAAGCCAAAACAGTCAAAGCCTATAGGTCAGCTGACAACCAATCCCAGGCTGATTTCCACTGCTTGGTCGTTGTTCCTATCAACATCTTGAATGTTGTTTGGGTAAACTACTTAAACAGTTGAACCATTAGTTTTGAGATTTTTGGTTTTTGTTGAGTTTTGGCTTTGTTCTAGCTTCTGGCTTCAGGCCTCATCAGTAATTATAGGTGAACAAAGACAACAGAGATACTTGATAAAAATGTATACCCCATCTCATCCAAATTCCCACCAAGGAAAACTGGGCTAGGGACATCCCAAGTTGAAAATGTACACGCCTCCTACAAGTTGATTCCTGCATCCCCTTGACTTTTATTCAGGGTTTAAACAGAACTAATACCAGTACTCAATATTTTCTTTGAGTCTCTTTAAATGATTCCTTTCAAGTTACAATCTTTAGACATACAAATCTTCTGCATTCCACTATTTTTCCAATATACAGAATCTCTGAAAATGTGGTGCAATTTTGGAGCTTCCTCCATCTCTGGAATAGTTCTGCTAACAATTACAACACAAGTATCTACCCAACAACACGAGAGATTGCTCATGCATGTGTTTTTCATTTAAAAAAAAAACAGGGCAAATCCAATCCAGCTAATTACTTTCCAATCGGTCTCCTCATCATCAGTGAAGTAATGCAAGGTATTACTTCCAGGCCCAAGCAGCAACAATTAGTAACCCATTAGTAGTTTGAATTTCACCAGGACCACACATTCCAAACTACACAGCCTTGTTCCAAATGAGAACCAAAGAGCAGAAAGCCAGACATTTGATTTGATATCAAGGCATCATTTGAGTGTGATATCAAAGTACCCTGGTAAAAGTGAAGTCAATGAGCATTAAAGGATTAACAATGTTAATACAAAATACTCTGCAGATGCTGGGGTCAAAGCAACACTCACAACACGCTGGAGGAACTCAGCAGGTCGGGCAGCATCCGTGGAAACGATCAGTCAACGTTTCGGGCCGGAACCCTTCGTCAGGACTGAAGAGGGAAGGGGCAGAGACCCTATAAAGAAGGTGGGGGGAGGGTGGGAAGGAGAAGGCTGGAAGGTTACAGGTGAAAAACCAGTAAAGGGAAAGATCAAAGGGTGGGGGAGGGGAAGCAGGGAGGTGATAGGCAGGAAAGGTGAAGAAGGAATAGGGGAAAACACAATGGGTAGTAGAAGGAGGCGGAACCATGAGGGAGGTAGTAGGCAGCTGGGGGAGGGGGCAGAGTGAAATGGGGATAGGAGAAGGGAAGGGGAGAGAATTACTGGAAGTTGGAGAATTCAATGTTCATACCAAGGGGCTAGAGACTACCCAGACGGCATATGAGGTGTTGCTCCTCCAACCTGAGTTTAGCCTCATCATGGCAGTAGAGAAGGCCATGTATGGACATACCTGAATGGGAATGTGAAGCAGAGTTGAAGTGGGTGGCTACTGGGAGATCCTGTCTGTTGTGGCGGATTTTCTTCGTCAGGACTGAAGAGGGAAGGGGCAGAACCGTCACAACAGACAGGATCTCCCGGTTGCCACCCACTTCAACTCTGCTTCACATTCCCATTCAGATACGTCCATACATGGCCTTCTCTACTGCCATGATGAGGCTAAACTCAGGTTGGAGGAGCAACATCTCATATACCGTCTAGGTAGTCTCCAGCCTCTTGTTATGAACATTGAATTCTCCAACTTCCGGTAATTCTCTCCCCCTCCCTTCCCCTATCCCCATTTCACTCTACCCCCTCCCCCAGCTGCCTATCACCTCCCCTCATGGTTCCGCCTCCTTCTACTACCCATTGTGTTTTCCCCTATTCCTTCTTCACCTTTCCTGCCTATCACCTCCCTGCCTCCTCTACCCCACCCCTTTATCTTTCCCCTTACTGGTTTTTCACCTGGTACCTACCAGCCTTCTCCTTCCCACCCTTCCCCCACCTTCTTTATAGGGCCTCTGCCCCTTCCCTCTTCAGTCCTGATGAAGGGTTCCAGCCCGAAACGTCGACTCATCGTTTCCACGGATGCTGCTCGACCTGCTGAGTTCCTCCAGAATGTTGAGAGTGTTGCTTTAACAATGTTAATGACTGGTCTTGTACCTCACACAAAGAAGGATGGCTGTAGTCTTTGGAAGCCAGTCATTCCAATCAAGGACATTGCTGCAAGAATCACTCAGTGCTGTATCCTAGACTTCTCTATCCATTACCTTCCTGTCTGAATGCCCTGCTGCCCTACCCCCATGCATTCCCAACTCACAGACACATTTTCATCTTGCACTGTTCATTTTTCATCTTTTATTGCTACGCTTTCACATATTTATCCTATTGTTTGTTTTAATGTAATGGTGCCAGAAACATTATACAGTCTTATACAAACATGCAGCTCACACTTAATGTCAACCTGTCAATCTTCAGGCAGTGTCAGAGACTTGTGCTAATATTATTTGTGACCATATGTGCTGTGTGGGGCTATGTGTGCTGCATTTTGCACCTCAGCCCCAGAGGAACAATGTTTAATTTAGCTCTATACATGTGTATGATTGACTGAGAATTAAAAAAACTTGAAAAATCATTAGATCATGACTATTTCCAACAACAGCAAGTCTGATCACATACTCCTCACATTCAAAGGCATCACCAGCACCAGGTCTCTACAACCACTGATCAGAAACTCAAGCTGACAAATACACACATACAATGCAGGTCAGGGCCACAGAATCCCTTTGCGACTTGTCACCTGACACTTTCCATCATCTACAAAGCACAAATAGGAATGTGATAGAATATTCTCCACTTCAACTCCAACAACTCTCAAGAAGGGTGATGTTATCCAGGATGAAGCAACCCACTTGACTGGTGTTCCAGCCGCCACCCTAAACATGTATTGTATGCACAAGCACAAGAGTTCCTGCAGTGAGTACTGGCTACAAAATTAATCACAATTACTCACCTAGCCTACTTTAAATACACTTTCCCAATTTACAACTTCTACCACTGTGACAAACAAGACCATTAGACATAGGAGCAAAATCAGGCCATTCAGCTCATCGAGTATACCCCACCATTCATAATGGCTGATTTATTTTTCACCCCCAATCCCATTCACCTGCCTTCTCCCCATAGCCTTTGACACCCTTAATAAGCAAGAACCTATCAGCCTGTGCTTTAAATTACCCAATGACTTGGCACCCACAGCCATCTATGGTAATGAATCCACAGGTTCACCACCCACTCATAGAATTTCCTGCTCATCTTGGTTCTAAAGGGATGTCCTTGTATTCTGAGGCTGCGTCTTCTAGTCCTAGACTCCCCCTCTATAGGAAACATCCTTCACATCTACTCTGTCTAGGCCCTTCAACATTTGATAGGTTTCAATGACATTCTCCCCTCATTCTTCCAAACCTCAATGAGTACAGGCCCAGAGCCAAACTCTCCTCATATGTTAACTCTTTTTTTCCCAGGACCAGCCAAGGGAAGCCATCACAAGGGAACACAGAACATGTGAGTACCTCTGTCAGTGGCCCTTCACCACCACTGTATACGAGACCTGGAGCATCTACTCTGCCTATGGGTGCACCTTCACCAAAAGGACGAAAGCAGTTCAAGAAGATGACTCACCACTACCTTCGCAAGGGTATTTAGGATGGGCCATAAATGCTGGCCTTGCCAATGACAATTAGATCCAGAGAAACAAATCAAAATGTTAAATTACACATTTAAATCTCAGAGAGGGACTTAAGCCCTTGATTTAATGACTTGGAGACTTAGCAAATTTTATCTGCTACAAAGTGAGTTAGTGGTGCTGGAAACAAACTTTCATCTGTCAATATCCCAAACAGATATCTTTAAAATGTGAAGCTTTAAATTGAAATAACTGATTTTGCATTGTGATTCAACAATCTTCAATGCAATGGTCTATAATCAGAGCAAAGTACCCAGTGAATGAAAATATACTTCAAAAACATTTATTCTAGTTGAGATGCTTTTAATAAATTAAATTCCACTAATATGATATTTTTAACTTTGCAAAAACACTCCAAGCACTTCAAGGGATATCAAAATAAATTACATGGAGATGATGTTTGGTAAAGCCTGGGTCAAATACTTGTTTAAAGACAGAGTTTTTAAAAGAGCATTTGGAAAGTGGAAAGAGAGAAGAGGTTTAGGGAAAGAAATCTGCAATTTAGAGCCTTGGCAGCTTCACACAGCTGTCCGTTCCAGAGCAATTACATCTAGGAATGAGCTGAGTCCAGAGTTTGAGGGGCAGAAAGATCACAGAGAGCTATAAGGCTAAAATAGATTACAGAGACTAAAAAAGGTGTGTTTACAGGGACTTCAATTTAAAGATGAGAATTTTTAAATAACAGCTGTAAAGTCTTCAGATGTAAAGTGCTTATGATGGTATTACAGTTATTAGTAACATGAATAAACTATAAAAGCAACATAAAATTTTCTAAATAAACACTCTACAGATTAGTAAAACAAATGAAAATCTAAATCAGTACACAACTCATAAGACTGTCTGCATTCCTATTTATAAGATTATTCATGTGGATTTTCATTTGACATTAAATCTAATAAGCAAAAGTTATTCTTGTTTTCTCTGGATACAAGGGATCATTGTAGAAAGGTTGAAGAGGTAATCATCAATGGTTGCTGTGGTTATATTACTTGACAAGCGTTCTAGAGATTTGGACTGCCACTGTAAACCAAAATAGCTCACAAATCCTCTTTGCAGCAGTAGACCGTTACCCAGTATATGTGATTCCAGCCTTCTGAAGTCATCTAGCAAATCACCAAGAACAAAAACTAAGTTCAGCATCTGTCTAGGGTAACTAGAGAGAACAATAAATATCAATCTTCCCAATGACAGTTGTATGCTGAAAATAAAGTTTTAAAATATTATGAAAATGGACCAAATTGATTGATCATTTAAAAACACAAACACGAGGAAATCTGCAGATGCTGGCACATAAAAGTTGCTGGTGAACGCAGCAGGCCAGGCAGCATCTATAGGAAGAGGTACAGTCGACGTTTCGGGCTGAGACCCTTCGTCAGGACTAACTGAAAGAAGAGCTAGTAAGATATTTGAAAATGTGAGGGGGAGGGATGGAGCCAAGAGCTGGACAGTTGATTGGCAAAAGGGATATGAGAGAATCATAGGACGGGAGGCCTAGGAGAAAGAAAGGGGGAGGGGGGGAAGCCCAGAGGTTGGGTAATAACGGATGGGGTACGAGGGGGAGGTGAGGCATTAATGGAAGTTAGAGAAGTCAGTGTTCATGCCATCAGGTTGGAGGCGACCCAGACGGAATATAAGGTGTTCTTCCTCCAACCTGAGTGTAGCTTCATCTTTACAGTAGAGGAGGCCGTGGATAGACATGTCAGAATGGGAATGGGACGTGGAATTAAAATGTGTGGCCACTGGGAGATCCTACTTTCTCTGGCAGACAGAGCGTAGGTGTTCAGCGAAATGGTCGGGTCTCGCCAATATATAGAAGGCCACATCGGGAGCACCGGACGCAGTATATCACCCTAGCCGACTTACAGGTGAAGTGTCGCCTCACCTGGAAGGACTGTCTGGGGCCCTGAATGGTAGTGAGGGAGGAAGTGTAAGGGCATGTGTAGCACTTATTCCGCTTACAAGGCTAAGTGCCGGAAGGTGGGATCCCGTTGGAGGTGGCGGAAGTTACGGAGAATTATATGTTGGACCCAGAGGCTGGTGGGGTGGTAGGAGAGGACAAGGGGAACCCTATTCCTATTGGGGTGGCTGGAGGATGGCCAGCTCTTGGCTCCATCCCTCCCCCTCCTGTCTTCTATCATTTTGGATCTCCCCCTTCCCCTTTCAAATCTCTTACTAGCTCTTCTTTCAGTTAGTCCTGACGAAGGGTCTCAGCCCGAAACGTCGACTGTACCTCTTCCTATAGATGCTGCCTGGCCTGCTGCGTTCACCAGCAACTTTTATGTGTGTTGCTTGATTGATCATTTGCACAGTTCATTAGTAAAAAAAAAACAGGAGTGTGCTATTTGAGATGTTGAACCTGCTTTGATATTCAATACAATCACAGCTGACATGCTTATTTTGGTATTGATTTCTTACTCTCTCCCTACACCTCCTCATGCCTTTTGTATCTAGAGATCCATTTCCTTCTTAAATATTGACTTGGCCTCCACAGCTTTTTGCAATGGACAACTCCACAGGTTCACCATCCCCGGGTAAAGAAATGGCTCCTCCTCAAAGTTCTACATGTCTTGCCCCATATACTGAACCTGTCACCCTGATTTTAGACCCCTTCCCCTTACTTCCCTCCTCCACCCTAGCCACGAGAAAACTCTGTCTGCATCCAGCTTGTCAAACTCTGCCAGAATATGCATGTTTCAGTGAGATCTACTCTCATACTACCAGGTTCCAGTGAATTCAGCCAAATTGACCGACATCATCTCATATTACAGCTCAGTGTGTTCCAGAGTTCGGAATTCAGTCCCAGTGCCATTTGTAAGGAGCTTGTGTATTTTCCTGTGAGTGTGTGGGTTTCCTCCTGTTGTTCTGGAGGTCCAAAGATGTACTGGTTACTAGGTTAATTGATCATTGTAAATTGTCCTGTGATTAGGCTTTGATTAAATAAGCGACTTGCTGGGCAGAGTAGTTCAATGGGCAAGAAGTGCCTGTTCTATACTGCATCTCTAAATAAATCATAAAATCAATAGGTAAAGACCCTGTAGTAAGACATCTTCATTCCTGTACTCAAAACCTTTTGCATTGAAAGCAAATGTGCTGTTTGCCTCAACTTCCCGCTATACCTTTATTCAGTACTTCTAGAGGCTAGTGTAAAAGGACATCTATTAACAATCCTGACCCTATCTTCATTAAATGCTACTCAGCCTTTTTATTTTTTTTCCTCTATTAAAGCAGATAACTTTGTGTTTATCTACATTATGCTGCCTACTCACTTAACTTGTCTATATTGCCCTTGCCTTTTTGCAGTTTCACAACCAATAGCTAGCTCCAGCTTTTGTTGTTGAAATAGATACAGATTCTGATTTATTTATCACATGTATATGGAAACATACAGTGTAACGTGTTGATTGCATTAACACTCTACACACCCAAGGATAGGCTGGGGACAGCCTGCGGGTGTCGGCACACATTCCCGTGCCAGCATAGTATGCTCCAAGTGCTCAGTAGAACACCACTGAACACAAACAACAGTAGCGAACGAGCCCCCGTTCCTCCCTCCCACCTACACACAAACTCCAGTCTCCAGTTTCTGGTCATCAAGCTTCAACTTCTGATCAACCGTCGGTCTCCAGTCTTTGGTATCGATCGCCTAACTAGACGATGACGGGACCCTGAACTCCAGGCTCAAACCCCAAGCTTGCCGACTGACCTGTCATACCTTCTGCTCGCATTCGATTACAGGACCCACCAACCTGGGACAGCCCAATATCCACAGACGTCCTGCATTACCCATCCACATCGCTGCCCTTCAACTGTCGAGCAGAGGCCTAGACTCCAGATGTCCTTTGTCACCCATCCAAGTCGATGGACTGAGTGCAGAGCAGAGGCCTACTCTCCAGCCTGACCTCTAAATCCCACACATCTGTCCCTAATTTCTAATCTGACTCCTAACTTTGCTCTCTGTCCACAAAAGCAAACATATGAACAGGAAAAAAAAAACAACTAAATCTGAGGCCACAATCTCGAAAAAGATCTCAATTCGGTACCACCTTAACCAAAACATTACATTCAGTTTGCCCATCCAAATCATTTATGCAGAGGTTTACAGGAGGGAAGACTATTGTTAGATGAAAAGACTGGAGATGCTGAATTTCTTCCCTCTTTAAACAGAGTCAAAGTTATAGAGCATTACAGCACAGAAGCCGGCCCTTTGGCCCACCTGGTCTATGCCAAACTATTATTTTGCCTAGTTCCATTGACCTTCACCCAGACCATATCCCTCTATACCATTCCCATCCATGTACCTATCGAAATTTCTCTTAATGTTGAAATCGAACCTGCAACCAGCACACATATGTCTCAGGCTCCTCTTCATAGCCAATGCAGAGTATCCCTGAGACTGTTCCCCTCAATAATAAGGGTACCGCTTTGGATAATGTTGGTGGTGGGGGAAGGGGAGCTGCAGTGACCAGGTCTCTGGCACTGAGCACAAGAAAAGAAGGTGGGGTGGGAAGAAGAGAACTGCAGTAGTGATAGGGGATTCCATTGTTAGAGGAGAAGACACAAGATTCTGTGGGCATGAAAAAGACACCTGGATGGTACGTTGCCTCCCAGGTGCCAGGGTCAGGGACATCTCTGACTGGGTCCACAGCATTCTAAAGGGAGAGGGGGAGCAGCCAGAATTCTTAGTACATACTGACATCAATGACATAGGTAGGACAAGGAAGTCCTAAAGAAAGAATTTAGGGAGTGAAGTAGAAAGCTGAAAAGCAGGACGTCCAGGGTGGTGATCTCTGGATTGCTGCCTGTGCCACGTGCCAGTAAGGATAAGAATAGGATGATCTGGCAGATGAATACATGGCTGAGGAACTGGTGCAGGGGCCAAGGTTTCAGATTTCTAGATCAATGGGATCTCTTCTGGGGAAGGTGGAGTAGAATCCTTGTGGACAGAGTTAAAAAGCTGCAAGGTGAAAAGACCCTGATGGGAGATATATACAGGTCTCTGAACCAGGATGTGGGCTACAAATTACAATGGGAGATTAAAAAAACATGTCAAAAGGGCAATGTTACAATTGTCATGGGGGAAGGTTGGTGCTGGATCCAAAGAGAAAGAATTTATAGCGTGCCTACGAGATGGCTTTTTAGAGAGGCTCGTGGTTGAACCCACTAGGGCAAAGGCTATTCTGGGTTAGATGCTGTGCTTTGAACCAGATTTGATTAGGGAACTTCAAGTAAAGGAACCCTTAGGAGGCAGTGATCATAAAATGATAGGCTTTACCCTGCAATTTGAAAGGGAGAAGCTAAAGTCAAATGTATCAGTATTACAGTGGAGTAAAGGGAATTACAGAGGCATGAGAGAGGAATGGCTAAAGTTGACTGGAAGGGAACACTAGCAGTAATGACGGCAGAACAGCAATGGCTGGAGTTTCTCAGAGAAATTTGGAAGGCGCAGGATAGATACGTCCCAAAGTAGTAGTACTCTAAAGGCAGAATAATACAGCTGTGGCTGACAAGAGAAGGCAAAAACAAAATTAAAAGTAAAAAAAAGGGCTTATAATAGAGCTAAAATTAGTGGTAAGTTAGAGGATTTAGGAAGCTTTTGAAAACCAATGGAAGGCAATTTAAAAAGCCATAAGGAGGGAAAAGATGAAACATGAAGGTAAGCTAGCTAATAATATAAAGAGTAAAAGAGGCAAGAGTAGATATCGGACCACTGGAAAATGATGCTGGGGAGGTAGTAATGGGGACAAGGAAATAGCGGACAAACTAATTATGTATTTTGCATCCGTGTTCACTGTGGAAGACAATTGCAGTATATTAGAAGTTCGAAAGTGTCAGGGGGCAAAAGTGAGTGGAATTGTTATTACTAGGGAGAAGGTGCTTGGGAAACTGAAAGGTCTGAGGGTAGATAAGTCACCTAGACCAGATGTACTAAACTCCAGGGTTTTGAAAGATGCAGCTGAAGAGATTGTGGATGCAGTAATAATGATCTTTCAAGAATCACTAGATTCTGGCATAGTCCCAGAGGGCTGGAAACTTGCAAAGTTCACTCCACTCTTCAACAAAGGAGGAAGGCAGAAGAAAGGAAATTATAGGCCAGTTAGTCTGACCTCAGGTGGGAAGATGTTGGAGTTGATTGTTAAGAATGAGGTCTCAGTGTACTTAAGAGGCACTTGATAAAGTGGGCCAAATTTAGTATGGTTTCTTTAAGGGAATTCCTTGAGGAAGTAACAAGCAGGATATACAAAGGAGAATCGGTGGATATTGTGCACTTGGATTTTCCAGAAGGCCTTTGACAAAGTGCCGCATGAGGCTGCTTAAGAAGATAAGAGCCCATGGTATTACAGGGAAGATACCAGCATGGATAAAGGATTAACTTATGGGCAGGAGGTAAAGAGTGGGAATAAAGGGAGCCATTTCTGGTTGGTTGCCAGTGCCTAGTGATATTCCCCAGGGGTCGGTGTTGGGACCGCTTCTTTTTACATTATATGTCAATGATTTGGAAGACAGAATTGATGGCTTTGTGGCCCATTTGTGGATGACACAAAGATAGGTGGAGAGGCAGTTAGAGAAATAGAGAGGCTGCTGAAGGACTTAGATAGATTAGGAGAATGGGCAAAGAAGTAGCAGATGGAATACAAGGTCAGAAAGTGTATGGTCATGTACTTTGGTAGGAGGAACAAAAGTGAAGACTATTTTCTAAACAGGCAGAAGATTCAAAGATCCAAGATGGAAAGGAACTTGGGTGTCCTCGTGAAGAATTCCCAAAAACATAACTTGCAGGTTGAGTCGGTGGTGAGGAAGACAAATGCAATGTTAACATTCATTTCAAGAGGGCTAGAATATAAAAGCAAGGATGTAAGGATGAGGCTTTATATGGCACTGGTGAGGAGTGTTGTGAGCAGTTTTGGGCCCCTTATGTGCTAACATTGTTGAGAGTTAGAGAAAGTTCACGAGAAAGATTCCAGGAATTAAAGGGTTATCATATGAGGAGTGTTTGATGGCTCTGGGCAGAAACTCACTTGAATTTAGAAGAATGAGGGGGAATCTCATTGGAACCTATCAAATGTTGGAAGGCCTAGATAGAGTGGATGTGGGAAAGATGTTTCCTACAGTGGGGGGGGGGGGGAGGGGGCGGTCTACAACCAGAAGGCACAGCCTCAGAATAGATGGATGTCCATTTAGAACCCAGCTGAGCAGGAACTTAATTTGTGGAATCTGTTGCATTAGGTGGCTGTAGAGGTCAGGTCAAGTGGGTATACTAAAGCAGAGGCTGATAGATTCTTGATTAGTCAGGGTGTGAAAAGTTATGGGGAGAAGGCAAGAGAATGGGGCTCAGAGGAAAAATGGATCAGTCATGGTGAAATGGCGGAGCATACTCAATAGGCCAAATGGCTTAATTCTGCTCCTGTCACTTATGGTCTAAACATTTTACCTTTCATTCTTAACCCATTATCTCTCGTTCTAGTCTGATCCAGAGAATAATTCAAAACATGCACCAAATATAAAACAGTGTGCTTTAGCGCCCACTGGTATACATTTACCTCCATGGAGCCCATTTTCCGAGTCTTGGTCAGGGCAGACTTCCTTTGGGCATAAAAGGGCTCAGCTGGCTGAGGCAAGGCTGGAAGAAATCCATCCACGTCATCATTCCCTCGATTCTCTGAGAGATCCTCCATGCTGCCCTGATCAGTTTTGGAGCCACCATCATTCTATGGAGGATAAAAAAAACATAACCATCAACTCAGAAAAACTTAATTAATGACAACTGGCAGAAGGAGAGAGCTGAATACTGGCAAGTCATTCCAGTGCCTTGCAAAATAGCTGCCAATTTCAATCATACGAGGACAGGTACTTAAACTGCTGGAATAATTTGGAGAAATATGTGGAAGGGTAAACTGTGTGAATAATTGGATACCTTCAAAGAGGTCTTATGGTCTTCAGAGCAGCTGCATTCATATCCAAATATCTAAGTGAAGCTGGGATATGTCCATGGAACACAAACTATTTATTTCAGTCCATGATCCTTTCCACCTTTGCAAAGTGATTTATTTATTTATTTGTTTATTATTGAGATGCAGTGCAGAATATGCCCTTCCAGCCTTTCGAGCCACGCCGCCCAGCAACTCCCCGATATAACCCTAGCCTAATCACTGGACAATTTACAATGACTAATTAACCTACCAACTGGTATGTCTTTGGACTGTGGAAGGAGACTGTGGAAGGAAACTGAAGCACCTGGAGGAAACCCACGCAGTCACAGGGAGAACATATTAACTCCTTATAGACAGCGGTAAGAGTACAAATATATTAAACAGTGAAAGAACAAGAGAACACAAAGCATTTAATTGCAGTTACTTAATTTTAGATTTGCTTGAAAAGAATAGTTTTCAAATGTATTCATTGTGCTAGAAGTGTAATTCTCAGGGTTAGCAACAATTGATGTTTTAAAATTATTCTTTATGACTGCTCATTTTTCCAATGGCTGCTGGGGGATTCACTTTTTTCAGGAGAAATACAAAAATGAAAATCCTCCCAAAAAACGTGATCAGGATCATGCAAACTTAATAAGCTTAACAACAATACGCTAAATTGCAAACCCTATCAATTAAAAATCCATTTGATTAGATTCACAAGATGTTTGTTCCTGGGCTGAGGCTCCTCCTTGATGCCATACCCCAGCAACAAAGGCTAACAAATGTTCCCCTGCGAGTTAACAACATTCCCCAGTCTCCAGGGCAGGAATGGAACACACAACCTTGTAACATGGACTCTCCTAATTAGTCTGCAGCTGACAAAAAAAGATTATAAAAGAATTCTGGGCTAATGGATTCAAATTAATTCTGTGCAGAAAATTAATATACTTTTTTGTATTTCATAAAGGGATTATGCTCGCCCACTGTGAATTACCTCAGCCGATGCAGGACGAAAGCCAGACCCCGTAGGGGCATTTTCATCTTCATCACAGCCTTTAGCCCCTGGACTGAAATGAAGCTCTACGTGAAATCGCTCTTCAGACGAAGGGTCCTGGCAAAAAGCAGTAAACATTGAGAAACCAACGGCTAAGTTACAAAATAGAAGACTGATCATGTGGGTAAAGCTATTAATAAAACATAAAAGATCTTGGGCACTGCAGCAGAGGCCTGCAGAACAAACACAAGTTATGCTTAATCTTGATAAGTCACTGGTTGAGCCTATCTGCAGTATGTGGCCACCATATTCAAGGAAGGATGTGAAAAATAAAACTTCAACATTTATTTGAAGAATTAGGACTTGCAGGCCTGGAAGATGGGTTCAGGCCATCCCCAGGCTGGAGGAGCCACACGTCATATTGCATCTGGGTAGCTTCCAACCCGACGATAGGAACATCGCATTTTCTAACTTCCGGTAATTTCCCTCTGCCCCCCACCCCCCCTTTTTCCATTTCGGTTCCCCTCTTACCCCTTTCTCTTCTCTTCTCCTTGCTTATCACCTATCTTGTACCTCTCCTCCTTCCCTTTGTCCCCCACGGTCCACTCTCCTCTCCTATCAGATTCCTCCTTCTTCAGCCCTTTACTTTTTCCATCCATCACCTTCCAGCTTCTCATTTTATCCCTCCTTCCCTCCCCAAAGCACCCATTTTCCCCTGTCATTTGCCAGTTTATGCTCCTTTCCTTCTTCCCACCCCACCTTCATTCTGACTTGTTCTGCCTTCCTTTCCAATCCTGATGAAGGGTCTCAACCTAAAATTTCGATTACTTATTCCCCTCCATTGATGCTGCTTGGTCTCCAGCATTTTGTGTGCGTTGCTCTGGATTTCCAGCATCTACAGAATCTCTTGTGGTTTGGGATTAGGCTGGAGGCTCTTTTACAACTAGCATGGCCACAATGGGCCAAATAGCCTTTTCAGTCACCATAGGTTTTATTTTTGATTCTACCGCCTTGTAGAACTTTGCCACGGACAGTTCTAAGCCTGTCTACAAAAGAAGGTGGCTTGGGCACGGGGCTAGCAACAGTATCCCGTAAAAACCCAGTGCTACAGCAACACCAATACCTTCACCCTGGGAGAGGAAGGATCTTTGATGAACTACACTTTAAACTACTGACCCAAGACAGAGGACTCTGGAAAGCTTCTGTAGGAGTGATGGGCTTCAGAAGAAAAATGCCTTGCAGAGAATGCAGAGGAACTGTACTAGAATGGTTCTATGGTTCAGTCACGTGGAAGCAAGAGAAGATGGGATTATTCTCCTTACAGGTCAGATAATCCCTTGGAATTATGAGGGATCTGAAGAGCCAAGAGGGGTGATCAGTAACCAGAGGCCATTGAAATTAGTTAATTGGCAAGGGGACACAAGTGATTGCAGATGGTGTCAAATGAAACAAAAAAAAACTTAGAGGGATGAGCAGGTCAGGCAGCATCTGCGGAGGCAGAGAGATTCAACGTTTTTGGTCAAAAACCTGCATCAGGACCGAGAGCATAGAGGAAAGATAGCTGGTATTGAGAGGTGAGAAGTGTGAGGCAGAACAGTTAGAAGCAAACGGGCAGATGGAGCCTGGTTGACAAGGGGCATAGGAACAGAAGTAGAGCAGAGAGAGTTACTTATAAACAAAAAAAAAAGAGTGAATTGTCATGCAGCATAATTTGAAGTAACGACAATTCACTCCATTATTTTTTGTTTACAAGTAACTTCCCTGCTCTACTTCTGTTCCCATGTCCTTCGTCAACCAGGCTCCATCTGCCCGTTTGCTTCTAAGTTACAGTAGTAAGTTATAGTAGTAGTACGGGATCAGGGCAAAGAAAGGAGAGCATATTCAACGGTTTTTCCAAGAAGTCCGCAAAATGTAAGAAAGCTTAAGGAAGGTAACATAACTACAGGAAGGGAGCAGCTGGGAGAAAATGCAAACAGAAAAGCCAAAATAAAAACAGAAAATGTTGGAAACATATCAGGCTCGGTCAATGTCCGTAGAAAGAGGGAAGTTTTCAGTCTCAGGTCCTTTGTCAGAATTAGGGAAGACAGAAAATCCAATTAGCTTCTGTCAAGAGAGATGGCGGAGTATCAGGTGGATGAAGGGAAAATTTCAGGTAGGGAGATTTCAAATAGGAGTTAGGAGTACAAGCAGATTATGCTTCTCTGATGTCATAATATATTGTTAATGGTAAGGTTGTGGGATATGCCCTAAATAAAATAAGGAAAACCTAACAAGAATAATGTCCAGCAGAAATGGTCAGTTCTGATAGACAGAAAGAGTGAGTAAGTCATCCAAAGTTGGAGAATCCAATATGGAGGTCAGAGGGTTGCAATGTGCCCAGAAGGCAGATGAGGTGTTGTTCCTCAGGCTTACATTGGGCCTTGTTGGAACAGTGTAGGAACCCCAAACAGACATGCTCAGCAGGCCAGAACCCTGTTACTAGCAACACACATCTCAAAGAGGCATAATATGCTTCTAATTACCGCATAAATCCACATGGTTTTGCCCTACCAGAAATACTCCTTCTGCTCTACCCACCTCTACTCCACCTTCTCTGTAACTAAAAACAGACGTCCATTTCCAATCATATTCTCTCTCCAGATGCTGTCTGACCTGCTGATTATTTCCAGCATTTTCTGCTTTTAGTGTAATTGCTATTATACAATACTACAATATTTAATTGGTCTTATTCATTACAGAGAGAAATTCCTTCCTGCCTTATTAATACAAGAAAGCAAACTTCTGTCACATCATTATAACTCACCATCACCCCTCCCTATATGGGCCACTGCCCTTATGGAGAAGGTAGTGTACAGAATTTGACAAGGAGTCTATAACTGTTTTCAGACCGATCATAAATAACAAATAAGAGCAGTCACTTTCAAAACAAATTTCTGAATGATTTATGAAATCCACTCTGAAAAATTGGGACAATTGTTTGACAGGTTAAACAATGCCTGAGAATATGGTGACAGGAATGATCTTTAATAGCTTTAATAAGCCCACTGATCAATTCCTTCAGACACAAGAAGATAAAAAAGCCAGAAGCAAGCCATTCAGTCCTTTAAACTGCGGCTGCTCCAGCATTCAGTAACACTGTGGCAGAGGCAACAGCATCAGCACTCTGTGTAACCATGTAAATATGCTCAAATCCCCTTGCAGCAAAAGCAAATAGCCTATTGAATTCTCCCAGTCTGTTAACTTTCAATGATTCAAGCACAAAGACACCAAAGTCAAGGTGAAAACCAACATCTTTCAGTCTTTCATCATTTAAAATAAGTCCTCCACCTGCCAAAGTCACATCTTTCCATTGTTCATTTACTTAGCCTGTCTATATCCCAGGAAGCCCCCTCTGTAGTTGGGGTGAAGGAAGTCAGCAACTTTAAATTCCAGGGGGTTAACATATCAGGTGGCCTGTCCTGGGCTGCCACAGATGCAATCACAAGGAAGGCATGCCAGTGTCTTTACTTTCTTAGCAGGTTAAGGAGATTCAGCCTTTCATTGAACACCAACAAATTTCTATAGATGTTGAAAGTATTATGGTTGCATCATGGTCTGGTACAGCAATTCAAATATGAAGGAATCTAAGAAGCTGCACAGAGTAGTGGACTTGGCCCAATATTTCACAGGCACATCCCTCCCCACCATCGGAAGCATTGGCAAGAGGAGCTGCCTCAAGACAACATCATCCCCACCATATGGCCCATGCCATCTTCTTGCATTACCATCAGGCAGGAGGTACAGAGGTCTGAAGTCCCACAGCACTAGATTCAAGAACAACTATTTCCCTTCAAACATATTCTCAGTAAAACAGCCAATCAAAAACCCCACCCAACCCAGGCATTCTCTCTTCTCCCTCTTTCATAGAGCAAAAGATACAAAACCCTCAAAGAACCTACCAGCAGACTCAAGGACAACTTCTATCCCACCATTATAAGTCTATTGAACAGTTCTCTAGCAGGATAAGATGGCCTCATGCCCTCACAAGATACCTTGTTAAAAAAAATGCAAGTTGTTGTCTTCCTGCACTGCACTTTCTCTGTAACTAATACTTTATTCTGCACAGTAATTGTATTCTACTGCTACAATGAATTGATTTTTATGAATGGCATGCACAGCATGTTTTTCCACTGTTTTCTTCGTACATTTGACAATAAGGAGCCAATTTACCAATCATAAGATCTTAAGGCGTTGGAGCAGAAACAGAAAACATCTAGTGAGCGACATTTCTGTGGGTGAAAACACCTTGTTAATGAGAGAGGTCAAAAGAGGCCAGACTTGTTCAAAGTGAGAGGAAGGCGACAGCAACTCAAATGACCATACGTTACAACAGAGAAGCATCTCTGAATACATAACATGTCGAATCTTGAAATGGATGGACTACAGCAGAAGACCACAAACATACAGAAAAACACTCAGTGGCCACTAGGTGTGCCTTCCACCCTATTTATTGGACCTGTAAAAATGCTGTGCAACATCAAAGCCAATTTTTT
Source organism: Mobula birostris (assembly GCF_030028105.1). NCBI lineage: Eukaryota > Metazoa > Chordata > Chondrichthyes > Myliobatiformes > Myliobatidae > Mobula > Mobula birostris. The sequence continues at coordinate 8,993,975 of NC_092387.1, read as the reverse complement.
TGGAACTCATTGGTCACAGCCTGAAAAAAAGGAGGAAACTAGAAGCCAATTCAACACCACTTTTCAAACAAGAACTAGAAAAGTACTGGGAAAAATATTTAAAACCAGAGGTGTCAGGAAGGAGAAAAGAGTTGGGATTTTAGTAATACATTTCAAAAGACCTGCACAAGTACAATGGGCCCAATGGCCTCTATTTTAGGATACTGTATATTTTATAACTAAGAAATGTCTTTCTAAATTAGTCTGAGTCTCATCTTACAAGACACACTCAAAAGTTCAGTAGACTTCATCCAGTCCTCAGATCAGCAGTGCCTTAAATCTCAAGAAATGCTATCCTTTAATTTTATATGCATGTGAACATTTTCTGAATAACAAACAAATAATTTGGCCAAACCAGTGACCAAGAGGCATATGAACAGAAAATATTCAAGCTCAGTCTCTGTTCTGCAGCCCCTCAAGAGCAATTTACAACTGGAGCGATGAAATGGACCAGTTAAGGAAGGGAGAAAGGAGCCATGATGTAGGATTACAGTGTCCACTGCCTGTTCATGGGTGAGTATTGGCTTAGGATTTTTCAGCAGCAATCTCCTATAGGTGATTACTGCCTGGGATCATCCCTGAGGATGGGTGAGTTGTAAATGGTGACTTCTGGAAGGGAAAGGAAAAGTTAAAAAAATCACACAATTAGGCTATTTGGCACAGTGGAAAGCAGATGGCATCTGATGAACTCAATTTATTATTTCAAGTTCAAAGTAAATTTATTATTAAAGTACATATGTCATCACATACAACCCTGAGACTCATTTTCTTGTGGGCATACTCAATAAATTGATAATATAATAACCAAAACAGAATCAATGAAGGACCTGTGCAAAAAACAACAAACTGTGTGTGAGTGTGTAAATAAGTAGATAAGGAGACAGACAGACAAGTAACAAATCCAGAAAAAGAGCCCCTGAAAATGTCCATACGATTGTGCGAACATTTCAATGATGGGGCAAGTTAAGTTGAGTGAAGTTATACCCTTTGCTTCAAGAGCCTGATGGTTGAAGGGTAATAACTGTTCCTGAACCTCATGGTGTGAGTCCTGGAGCTCCTGTACATTGTACCAGATGGCAGCAGTGAGAAGAAAGGATGTCCTGGATAGTGGCATTCCCTAATGATGGATGTTGCTTTCCTGTGACAACGTTTCCTGTAGATGTGCTCCATGATTGGGAGGGCTTTACCCGTGATGGACTAAGCCATATCCACTAGTTTTTATAGGATTTTCCGTTCAAGGGCATTGGTGATTCCATACCAGGCTGTGATACAGCCAATCAATACACTCTCCACCACACATTTATAGAAGTTTGTCAAAGTTTTAGATGTCATGCCAAATCTTCGCAAACTCTTAAGGAAGTAGAGGACTGCGTGCTTTCTTCGTAATTGCACTTATGTGCTGGGCCCACGACAGGTCCCCCAAAACAATAACACCGAGGAATTTAAAGTTGCTGACCCTCTCGACCCCTGATCCTTCGATGAGGAAATTGAAAAGGCTATTGATCAGGATACAGTGGACACTGTTGGCATGGATATTAATAAATAATTTGACAAAGTACCAAGCAAAAGGTTGGTTTACAAAACCAACACTCATAGAAAAGGAGGGTCAGTATCAACTTCTATTAAAATAATTGTTTCAAGGGCAGCCAATATCATGTTTATGGTTAATGGTTGTCTTCTGACAGGTAGTGGTGCTCCCCTGTGGTCTGTGCTAGGATCATTTATGTAAGTGACTTGATGTTGAAATAGAGAATGAAATTTCAAGATTACTAAGTGTGGCAAAGGTCAACACCAGATCATCCATAACAGAGCACTGACAGTCCAGCAGAACGAATAGACAAGAGGCATTAGGAAGTTAATACAAGAGTGAGGCAATGCAGAACAGATGGGAGAGGTAATGCAGATACAGTTCAAAAGAGATTGTCAAGGAACAGAGGGACCCAAGGGTGCATATGCATTGATCTGTGAAGGGCAACAGACATGTTAGTAAAGCAATATATGAAATACCGAGCTTTACAAATTGACTTACTTACAAAAATAGAAAATTCATGTTTTCCTTCACAAAGCTCACACAGGAGTGTGTCTAGTTCTAGTTAACGTGGAGGACAAATCGGTCATTGAGAGGGTGCAAAGGAGATTTACTTGAATGGTTCAAGGGATGATTGATTTTAGACTCCAGGTTAGATGGGAGAAGCTGGAACTATTTGCATTTGAGCAAAGGAGAATGAGATTGGAAAGAGGTGGACAAGACTAGAACATAAGAACGTAAGAAATAGGAGCAGGAGTAGGCCATTGGGCCCATTGAGCCTGCCCCACCATTCAATAAGATCATGGCTGATCTGTCCGTAACTCAGCTCCATCTACCTGCCTTTTCCCCATAACCCTTAATTCCCCTACTATGTAAAAACCTATCTGACTGTATCTTAAAATATATTTAGTGAAGAAGTCTCAACTGCTTCCCTGGGCACAGAATTCCACAGATTCACCACTCTCTGGGAAAAACAGTTTCTCCTCATCTCCCTCCTAAATCTTCTCCCCTGAATCTTGAGGCAATGTCCCCTAGTTCTAGTCTCACCTACCAATGGAAATAACTTTCCTACTTCTATATTATGTATCCCTTTCAAAATTTTGTATGTTTCTATAAAATCCCCTCTCATTCTTCTGAATTCCAGAAAGTATAGTCCCAGGCGACTCAATCTCTCCTCATAGATTAACCCCCATCTCTGGAATCAACCTGGTGAATCTCCTCTGCACTGCCTCCAAAGCCAGTATATCCTTCCTCAAGTACAGAGACCAGAACTGCACACAGTACTCCAGGTGCGGTCTCACCAGTACCCTGTATAGTTGCAGCATGACCTCCCTGCTCTTGAATTCAATCTATAATTATGACTATAATGGGTCTTTAAGGATAAAGAAACAAAAACTGCTCTCACTAACTAAAAACACAAGAATAAGAAATTGTATATTAAATATTTTTCAGTGAGAATGGAGAAAGGCTTTTTTTTAATGTAAATAGTAACAATCTGGAACACATTGACTACAAGGGTGGTGGAAGTGGAGACAATCAATTATTTCAGAAGAAACTTGGATAAGCACTTGGAAGGAAACAAATTTGCTGGGTTCCACCAAAACTCGGGAACTAGACGAACTGGATGGCTCCGAGAACTAACATAGAACCAATGGGATGAACGGCCTCTGTCTAGGCTGCAAATACATTCTGCTGCACCTGAGAAAGGCGAGCATTTCCATGAATCTTACCTTATTGTTATCCTCGTAAAGCATGATAACAATCTGAGTCATGTAATTCAGTTCTGAGACTGCCCCAAGATAGTCCATGGCCCTCTTCCACTGCTGGTCCTTTAGCTCCTGAAAACCGGAGAATGCAATCTATTAATTCAGATTACAAGTAATTAAAGAATCCTTGTGACAGACTGAGAAGGTAGCCGAGGCAGATAACTGCTTGGGGGGGGGGAGAGAAGAGAAGAGAAAGACAAAGACAATATTGAGGAGTGAAAGGGGAAAGAAGTTAATGGAATGATGAGATGCATGGTAGATCAGTTATTAAAATATACATTCCCTCCCTTACACAAGAGATTCTGCAGATGCTGGAAGCCTACAGCAACACACACAAATGCTAGAGGAGCTCGTCAAGTCAGGCGGCATCTACAGAGATGGGATTAAACATTCAATGTTTGGGGCTAAAACCCTTCAGGATGACTGTTTATTCCCCTCCAAAGATGCTGCTGAGTTCCTCCAGCATCTTGTGTGTGATTCTCTCCTTTCAGAGTCTGCTCAGATTTAACCATGGACTTGTTAAGCAACAGACACAGATAACAGTGTTACAGTAAAGCTGCTACTTACCCCCAAGAGACCCCCGTAACGAAATAAGCTCAGCAAAGAGTGAACATGGCTCTCGCTCGTAAAGTATAACCGAGTTCGAACGTGGCGTCCAGGAGACATCACCCCCCTGGAATAGCTAAACAACACAAAAGATAATCAGGTGAGCACAGTAGTGCCAAAGCAAATGATAATGGATTTCATTTCAAAGGCACCTTTCACAAGACACATTACACAAAAGGTAGTTGCCACAAACAGTAACCCAATAATGACTGGATCGTGCTGAAGGGTTAAACACTCACCGTGATAGGAACCAGCTTCTCCCTCCAGGTTGTAAGACCACTGAACTCCCTGCCATCACCCAGGTTTCATCACGCATGAAGTGCCAGTAGCATTATACTGTTTTCTTTTTAACCTGTGTTGTATATGCACCTTATTATTTGTGGTAATATTACCTTATGTTATATGTGTGAGGCACAAGTACTGTGTTGTTCACCTTGGTCTGGAGGAACGTTACTTCGCTTAGCAGTATACATGTGTAGGGTTGAATGACAAGAAAATCTGAATTTGAACTTGAACTTGAACTGTGGGCAACAACTCTCTTCTTTGTAATGTTGGATGGGATCTTCTACTTTTACATTCTTTGCCCTCAAACCACTCTGAACTACCCAGCCAAAATGGCCAGGCTCTCAATTCACAAATATTCTGAATTGTATCTATTTCAATGCAAGGAGTATTATAGGCAAAGTAGATGAACTTAAGAGCATGGATCTGCACATGATATGATTTTGTTGTCATTAGTGATACTTGACTGAAGGAGGGGCAAGACTGGCAGCTCAATGTTCCAGGGTTTCATTGTTTTAGACATGATATAAGGGGAGGCATTAAAGGGAAAGGGTGGCATGACTCATCAAGAAAAACGGCAGGGTTGTGCTCAGAGGACGTACACTGGAGGGCTGTATACTGAAGCAATATGGATGGAACTGAGGAACAAAAAAATGGGATGACATTATTAATAGCATCATATTATGCATCTCCCAATAGTCAACGAGATTTAGAGGTGCAAATTTGTAGAGAGATAGCAGACAGCTGCACGAAAAAGGAAAATGATAGGTGATTTTAACTTTCTACATCTTGTATAGGACTCCCGTACTATAAAATGACTATATAGGATAGAGTGTGGAAAGCTTCCTTAATCAATACAAAGGTCCCCAACTAGAGAGAGTGCATTCCTTTTGGGGAGTGAGACTGGACAGGTGACCAATCTAGTGATCATAGTGATCTTAGTTTCAAGATAATAATGGAGAAGGAAAGGAGTGGTCCTCGGGTTGTGATTCCAAATTAGAGAAAGGCCAATTTTGAAGGCATATTTAAACTATCCTTGGGTGTGGATTGGCACAGGTTGTTTTCTAGCAAAGAGACATTTTGCAGGTGGGAAGCCTTCAAAAGCGAAAAAGAGTACAGAGTTTGGCTAACAGATTCAAGGATCTTAAATGGTTTTTGCTTGCATCTGTTTTTTCTCAGGAGACAGACTCATATAGAACTGAGACAAGAGTAGTGAGGTCAGGAACCGTATCCAGATTACAGAAGAGGTGGTGCTGGCTGTCTCAAGGCAAATTGAGGTGGATAAGCCTCAAGGGCCTGACAAGGTGTCTCTTCAGACGTGGAATACAAATCCATAATTTCTTGAAAGTGGCATCACAGGTATATAGGATTGTAAAGAGAGATTTGGCATATTGGCCTTCATAAATCTGGGCATCGAGTTCAGGAGTTGAAATGTTATGTTGAAGTTGTATAAGATGTTGCTGAGGTTGAATTTGGGAGTATTATGTGCAGTTTTGATTACCTACCTAAAAATCAACAAGATTGAAAGAGCGTACAAAAACTTTACAAGGATTAATTATAGTATTTAGGAAATCCTGGCTTTCGAGAGATATTGAGGCCGTGGTGAAGAAAAAAAAAGTGCTTAGCAGGTTTGGGCAGGTAGGAAAAAATAAGGTACTTGAGGGGTGCAAGAAATACAAGAGAACACTTAAGAAGGAAATCAGGATGGGTAAAAGAAGGCACGAGGTTGCTCTAACAGACAAGGTGAAGGAAAATCCCAAGGGCTTCTACAGATATGTTAAGAGCAAAAGGATTGCAAGGAATAAAATTGGTCCTCTGGAAGATCAGAATGGTAATCTATGTGTGTAGTCAAATAAGATGGGGGAGATCTTATGTAGATTTTTTGAATCTGTACTTAAACATGAGACAGACACAGAGTCTACAGAAGTAAGGTAAAGTGGCGTCAACTTCATGGACTATCTACAGATTACTGCAGAGGTGGTGTTTGCTGTTTTGAAGCAAATCAGGGTGGATAAACCTCCAGGGCCTGTAGGAAGCAATTGCAGAAATTGCAGGGGCCCTAGCCGAGATATTTAAATTATCCATAGCAACGGGTATGGTACCAGATTGGAGGATAGCTAATATTGTCTCGTTGTTTAAGAAAGTCTCTAAACATAACCCATGAAATTATACACTGGTAAGCCTGACATTAGTAGTGGGAAAGTTATTGGAAGGTATTCTAACAGACAGGATATATATGAGCATTTGGATAGAAAGGGATTGATTAGGGATAGCCAGCATGCTTTGTGTGTGGCAAGTTGTATCTAACCAATCTGGAGCTTTGAGGAAGTTACCAGGAAAGTTGATGAAGGCAAGGCATTTGACAAGGTCCTGAGTGGAAGGTTGGTCAAGAAGATTCAGTCGCTTGGCATTCAAGACGAGGCAGTAAATTGGATTAGACATTGATTTTGCGGGAGAAGCCGGAGAGTGGTGGTAGATTGTTGCCTCTCTGAATGGAGGCCTGTGACTAGTGGAGTGCTGGATCCGCTGTTATTCATCGTACATATCAGTAATCTGGATGATAATGTGGTTAACTGGTTGGGTGAGACTACAACTAGATGCCCCAGGTTAAGGGTGTAAGGTGAAATACTTAAGGGAAACATAAGGAGAAACTTCTTCACTCAGAGAGTGGTGAGAGTGTGGAATAAGCTGCCAGTGCAAGTGGTGGATGTGATTTCAATTTCAATGTTTAAGAGTTTAGATGTGTACATGGATGGGACGGGGATGGGATGGGTATGGAGGGCTATGGTGCAGATGCAGGTCAAGGGGAATAGGCAGTTTAAATAGTTCAGCATGGACTAGATGGGTCGAAGGGCTTGGTTCTATGCCGTAATTTTCTGTGACTCTAAAGAGGTTTCTGGATGCGAAGACCCAAGTACGAGGGGCGATGTTATAGATGTATACAAAATGAGGGACATAGTCAGGCTGAATGCATACAGCCACTTTTCCGTCAGGTTGGGTGTTGACTAGAACTACAAGTCCATAGAAACCATAGAAACTACAGCACAGAAACAGGCCTTTTGGCCCTTCTTGGCTGTGCCGAACCATTTTCTGCCCAGTCCCACTGACCTGCACACGGACTATATCCCTCCATACACCTCCCATCCATGTATCTGTCCAATTTATTCTTAAATGTTAAAAAAGAACCCGCATTTACCACCTCGTCTGGCAGCTCATTCCATACTCCCACCACTCTCTGTGTGAAGAAGCCCCCCCTAATGTTCCCTTTAAACTTTTGCCCCCTCACCCTAAACCCATGTCCTCTGGTTTTTTTTCTCTCCTTGCCTCAGTGGAAAAAGCCTGCTTGCATTCACTCTATCTATACCCATCATAATTTTATATACCTCTATCAAATCTCCCCTCATTCTTCTACGTTCCAGGGAATAAAGTCCCAACCTATTCAACCTTTCTCTGTAACTGAGTTTCTCAAGTCCCGGCAACATCTTTGTAAACCTTCTCTGCACTCTTTCAACCTTATTTATATCCTTCCTGTAATTTGGTGACCAAAACTGAACACAATACTCCAGATTCGGCCTCACCAATGCCTTATACAACCTCATCATAACATTCCAGCTCTTATACTCAATACGTTGATTAATAAAGGCCAATGTACCAAAAGCTCTCATTATGACCCTATCTACCTGTGACGCCACTTTTAGGGAATTTTCTATCTGTATTCCCAGATCCCTCTGTTCCACTGCACTCCTCAGTGCCTTACATTAACCCTGTATGTTCTACCTTGGTTTGTCCTTCCAATGTGCAATACCTCACACTTGTCAGTATTAAACTCCATCTGCCATTTTTTAGCCCATTTTTCCAGCTGGTCCAAGTCCCTCTGCAGGCTCTGAAAACCTTCCTCACTGTCTACTACACCTCCAATCTTTGTATCATCAGCAAACTTGCTGATCCAATTTACCATATTATCATCCAGATCATTGATATAGATGACAAATAACAATGGACCCAGCACTGATCCCTGTGGCACACCACTAGTCACAGGCCTCCACTCAGAGAAGCAATTCTCTACCACCACTCTCTGGCTTCTTCTATCGAGCCAATGTCTAATCCAATTTACCACCTCTCCATGTATACCTAGCGACTGAATTTTCCTAACTAACCTCCCATGCGGGACCTTGTCAAAGGCCTTACTGAAGTCCATGTAGACAATATCCACTGCCTTCCCTTCCTCCACTTTCCTGGTAATCTCCTCGAAAAACTCCAATAGATTGGTCAAACATGACCTACCACGCACAAAGCCATGTTGACTCTCCCTAATAAGTCCCTGTCTATCCAAATGCTTGTAGATTCTGTCTCTTAGTACTCCCTCCAATAACTTACCTATTACCGACGTTAAATTTACTGGCCTATAATTTCCCAGATTACCTTTCGATCCTTTTTTAAACAACGGAACAACATGAGCCACTCTCCAATCCTCGGGCACCTCACCTGTAGACAGCGACATTTTAAATATTTCTGCCAGGGCCCCTTCAATTTCAACACTAGTCTCCTTCAAGGTCCGAGGGAACACCCTGTCAGGTCCCGGGGATTTATCCACTTTAATTTTCCTCAAGACAGCAAGGACCTCCTCCTTTTCGATCTGTACAGTTTCCATGATCTCACTACTTGTTTCCCTTAATTCCATAGACTTCATGCCAGTTTCCTTAGTAAACACAGACGCAAAAGACCTATTTAAGATCTCCCCCATTTCCTTTGGTTCCGCACATAGCCGACCACTCTGATCTTCAACAGGACCAATTTTATCCCTTACAATCTTTTTGCTCCCTTACAATCCTTTTGCTCTTAATATACCTGTAAAAGCCCTTTGGATTATCCTTCACTTTGACTGCCAAGGCAACCTCATGTCTTCTTTTAGCCCTCCTGATTTCTTTCTTAAGTATTTTCTTGCACTTCTTATACTCCTCAAGCACCTTATTTACTCCCTGCTTCCTATACACGTCATACAACTCCCTCTTCTTCTTTATCAGAGTTGCAATATCCCTTGAGAACCAAGGTTCCTTATTCCTATTCATCTTGCCTTTAATCCTGACAGGAACATACAAATTCTGCACTCTCAAAATTTCTGCTTTGAAGGCTTCCCACCTACCGACTACATCCATGCCAGAGAACAACCTGTCCCAATCCACGCTTTTTAGATCCTTTCTCATTTCTTCAAATTTGGCCTTCTTCCAGTTAAGAACCTCAACCCCAGGACCAGCTCTATCCTTGTCCATGTCATAAGTTAAGGGTAAAAGGTGAAACTTTAAGGGGAACAACTTCACTTAGAGGTTGGTGCGAGTGTGGAATGAACTGCCAGTGAAAGTAGTGGATGTGGGTTCAATTGGATGGAAGAAGTTTGGAGGGACATGGTCCAGTAGATGGGACTAGGCAGGAGACCATGCCAAACATACTAGATGGGGCGTAGGACTTGTTTCTGTGCTATGACTCTGACTACCTTTGTGCTGGTCTGATTTTTGCTGGAAAGAGAAATGCAAAACAGATTTTCTTTTAAGAACTTTCCCCTCTGAAAACAAAATGTTATCCATAGGAGGATGTGGCACAGGGTTTGAACAAGTGCATGGGCACTCTGAAAGCAACTAAGGTTCATCCTTTCAACACCCAACTTACAGTGGGTGCAGTTTATTGACAGATTCATCTTCATGTGTCCTTTGTAAATCCAACTGCATCTTCTTGATCAGTGGAAGGCAGTATCCATAGGCAATATCGAGCTTCTCTTCCTTATTGATGCCATATTCCTACAGAAAGGAAAACAGTAAAAGTCTGCAATATGCAGCCCAGCATAAACAGATGCTTGGTCAGATCCAGCACTCTCAGGCTCCTGACAAAAGTTCTGCACTCAAAGAATCGAAAATAAAACAGATTACAGTAAACCCTACGGACAATAGTTCAGGCACAGCTGAAGCACAGGCCATTCATTCCATTACAGAAAACTGATTAACAGCAACAGAGAGGAACCAAGGTTACAAACACAATCCCCACTGATGGGAATGGGAGCTCACAGAAAGAAAGATTTGCCCCATTTTCTTTACCCAAGGATGTGCCTGCAGTTGAGAAGGTTCCAAGGTTTGCAAGAATGATCCTGGGGATGAAAGGGTTAATGTAAGAGGAGCATTTGATTGCACTGAGCCTTTAATCACTGGAGTTTAGATTAATGAGGGGAGGATCTCATTTGAACATATTGAATATTGAAAGGCCAGACAGAGTGGATGTGGAGAGGATATTTCTGTAAGTGGAGGGAGCCTAGGACCAGAGGGCAGAACCTCAGAATACAAGAACACCCTGTTAAAACAGAGATGAGGAGGAGTTTCTTTAGCTAGAGGGTGATCAATCTGTGGAATTGAATGCTGCAGATAGTTGTGGAGATCAGGTCATTGGGTATATTTAGAGTGGAGGTTGATAGGTTCTTGATTAGTAATGGCATCAAAGGTTACAGGGAGAAGGCAGGAGAATGGAATTGAGGGGTATAATAAATCAGCCACAATGAAGTGAAGGAGCAAACTCAATGGACTAATAGTATAATTCTGGGCCTATTTTCTCCTGGTCTAATGAAAGAGCTTATGGTAAATATATGGGCAATGGTTCAGCCACAACTGAAGTACAGGCCATTCATTCCATTACAGGAAACTGATAAACACTAGAGAGAGGCACCACACAAAGTTACAAGCGTATACCAACCAATAGCTCAAAGAAAGAGAGATTGGCCGCACTTTACAAGGCCAAAGCTGGATTTAACAGCAATTTTTATTCTGATAGGATTTGACTGAGTGAATAAGAAAGCATTAGGGTCTTTGATAACTTGTCATCAATTTACAATAGCATTGTAAGATTGAAGAAGCAGATTATCAGTAAGTTTATTTTTCAGGAATAATTTTGCCACAGATACAGATTACAGCCAGGCATGTTTGCTCTAAGAAACAAATTGGTAACAAGGTCACAGAGCAAGGGGCCTAGTATTGGATTGCCTCGGCCAAGATCCAGTACAAATAGCCTTCTGTGTTTCGAATATCTGCTACCGCTCATTTAAAGCAGCATCTGAATTTTTTTAGTTCTGCAGTTTTTACATTCACCAACTGTTTTCTGTCTGCTGTGGAACAAAGCCCTACAATTTCTCAGTGTGTTACCCAGTCCCTTAATAAATCAATCCCACCTCCTCAATAACTAGCAGTTAGTTTATATAGCTCATTAACACAGTGCCACATCCCAAGATGCCTCACAGCAGCACTGTTAGACAAATCTCAACACCATGCCAGAGGAACAGCTGAACAGATAACTCAATCAAAAGAGGTACTTTTCATGTAGCTCGATCAGATAAAAGAAAAAACGGGGGTGGGGGGGTGCGGTGGAAGAAAGCTGCTATTTTGGAATACAGCAGCACAAACCAACAAACCAATGGCCGATTCTGCACAGCATTTTATCCCCATCAGCCAGGCCCTCATTCATGCCTCAGGAGCTAGTTGTGTGCTGCTAGATTTCAAGCTGAATTGGAGACCGTCCCCTCCCGTCGCCGCTGCCCTTCAGTGTTTGCTCAGCGGGAAACGAGCTGGATTGTCTTCACCTGCGGCTGCACTGTGTGTTACCAGCAACTGCTGTGGGGGTGCTCTTGCAGAAACGTGGCTGCAGAATAATATCCATGCACCAGCAATCTACAGGCCATGACACTCAGGGACTTGGGCTATATTATTACTTTTACAAAATCATTTTCTTTTGTAACTGCATGCTTCTCTGATATCATAATTATACGTGCTGTGTGTGACTGTTGGTTTGGTGTTTTGCACCTTGGCCCCGGAGAAATGCTGTTTTGTTTGGCTGTATTCATGTGGATGGTTGAATGACAATTAAACTTGAACTTAAGCACCAGAAATTCTGCAGATACTGGAAATCCAAAGCAACACTCAAAATGCTGGAGGAACTCAGCAAGTCAGGCAGCATCTATGGAAATGAATAAATAGTTGACATTTTGAGCTGAGACATTTCTTCAGGACTGGAAAGGAAGGGAGATGACAGAAGAAAAAGGTGGGTGGAGGGGAAGGAGGCTAGCTGGGTGACAGGTGAAGATAGATGGATAGGAAAGGTAAAGGGCTGGAGAGGTAGGAATCTGATGGGAGAGGACAGTGGACCAGAGGAGAAAGGAAAGGAGGAATACAAGGTGTTACTCCTGTACCGAGGGTAGTCTCATTGCAGCACAAGATACGCAGATGAAGTGCTACCTCACCTGGAAGAACTGTTTTGGGCCCTTAATGGATGAGGTGGTGAGGGTGAATGGGTAGGTGAGGGTGAACGGGCAGGTGAGGGTGAACGGGCAGGTGAGGGTGAACGGGCAGGTGTAGCATTTTAGCCACTTGCAGGGATAAGTGCCAGGAGGGAGATTAGTGGGGAGGGATGAGTGGGCAAGGGAATCATAGAGGGACCGATCCCTGTGGAAAATGGATGGGAGGTAAATATATGCTTGGTGATAGGATCCCTTTGGAGATGGCAGAAGTTGCAGAGAATAATGTGTTGGGTGCAGAGGCTCATAGGGTGGTAGGTATGGACAAGAGGATCTCTATCACTGTTAAGACGGCAGGAAGATGGAGTGAGTGCAGGTGAGAGTAGCATCAACAGTGGAGGAAGGGAAATCCTGTTCTTGGAGGAGGAGGATATCTCCTATGTCCTGGAAAGGAAACCGTATCCTGGGAAAGATGCAGCGGAGATGAAGGAACTGAGAAAAGGGAGTATCACTTTTACAGGAGACAGGGTGGGAAGAGGTATAGTCAAGGTAACTGTGGGAACTTGACTTCTTCCCTCTACCAAAGATATGGTTGTTGCTCTGTATTCCTGCAGGATCTCCTGTAATAAATTAATGCCTGTAACAGCACAATACCAAGAGAGACTTATGGAGGATGAAGGGCCATCAAGCTGCCTAAAGGTGATGGAGCAGGAAATGGGGTTGCAGTAAACCAAGAGATGAATGATTATGGGGTAAAGGTTTTAAGCTCAGAGTGTGGTGGGAAGCAGGTGTATTAAGGTGAGGGAACAAGGAACTCACAGATCAGTTCTGTTCATCAAATGAGAACATGAATATACAGAGAAGGGAAGGATATGATCAATGTGTGGAGAAGGATTAGATTAAGTAAGAGTCATTGATATAATTAGTATGGCATAACATCATGGGGCAATTCTACACATACATCAAGAGTTAGAGGATAACTACTCAAGGATAAAGGGGATAACATTTTCTTGGATGCAGAGAGTGTGAGTGAGGTATTTAATGAGTACTTGGCTTCAGTATTGGGCCTCCTAATGTGTACTAAGGTGGATAAAGCCCCAGGGAATGATGGGATTTACCATAGGCTATTGAAGGAGGCAAGAGACGAGATTGCTGGGGCCTTGACCAGTATCTTTACGTCCTCTCTAGCCACAGGCAAGGCCCCAGAGGCCTGACAAGTGGCTAATGTTGTATCTCTACTTAAGAAGGGAACAAGGGAAAATCCTGGGAAATACAGACCAGTGAGTCTCATGCCAGTTGCCAGCAAAAGTTCCTTGGGATGGGATATGAGCATCTGGAAGCCGGTGGCCTACTTAGCGAGAGCCAGCATGGCTTTGTACATGCCATGTCATGCCTTACCAACTTAAGTTTTTTTGACAAGGTGACAAGGGAGATTGATGAGGGTAGGGCAGTGGATGTTGTCTACATGGATTTTAGTAAGGCGTTTGACAAAGTTCCTCATAGGAAACTAATTCAGAAGATTAAGATGCATGGGATCTGCAGCAAGTTGGCTGTTTGGATTCAGAACTGGCTTGCGATTAAAAGACAGAGGGTAGTGGTTAAAGGGACTTATTCGAGCTGGAGGTCTGTAATTGTATCATTGGATTTCTATCTGTACTCGGCACAATGACAATAAAGTTGAATCTAATTTAATCTAATTAGTGGCGTTCCACAGGGATCTGTGCTAGGATAGGTTCAAGAGGGATGTGAAGACTAAGTTTTTTTTTACTCTGAGAGTTGTGGATGCCTGGAATGCACTGCCTGGTATGGTGGTAGAGGCAAATATATTAAAGGTTTTTAAAAGACGTTTGGATAGGGACATGGATATAAGGAAGATGGAAGGATATGGACATGGTGTAGGTGCAGGTAGGAGAGATTAGTGTTTGGGTGTTTTTGATTTGCTTTTTAGCTCATTCAACACAGCACTGTAAGCATAATAGCCTGTTCCTATGCGTTGCTATTCATGTTCTATGTCCTACGCAGTATTCTATGTTCCATGTTCAAATAACAAGAGATGGAACAATACTTCACATCCAGGGAAACTAGTAAGACCTTTGACAAAGTTGCAATTTAACTGTCACATTGTTAGAAAATATACACTCACTGGCTACTTCAAGGTACAGAGTGGAACCCAATGTGGTCTTCTGCTTCTGTAGCCCATGCTCTTTAAGATTTGACCTGTTGTCCATTCAAGATGCTCTTCTGCACACCATTGTTGTAATGCGTGGTTATTTGAGTTACTGTCACCTTCCTGTCAGCAGCTTGAACCAGTTTCCTCTGATCACTCTCATTAATATGGTGCTTTCACCCACAGAGCTGCTGTTCATTGGATTTTTTTTTTTTGTTTTTCACACCATTTTCTGTAAACTCTAGAGACTGTTGTGCATGAAAATCCCAGATCAGCAGTTTCTGAGATATTAAACCACCCCGTTTGGTACCATAATTAGTCCATGGTCAAAGTCACTTAGATCATATTTTTTCCCCATTCTGATATTTGGTCTGAACAACAACTGAACCTCTTGACCATGTCTATATGATGTTATGCATTGTGTTGCTGCCACATAATTGGCTGATTAGACCACTTTATATCAAGCAGGTGTACAGGCATACCTAACAAAATGGCCACTGTGTATAATGCTGGGCATAGCTGAGACAAAAAGCTAGGACTTGTGCAAACTAAATGCTTATTGCTGAATTCACTCAATTCTGTTCACACAAACTCACAGCCATAAACCTTGGCTGGGTTAGCAGGAATAAACATTCAGTGAAGGTGTCATTAAGATTGCTTTAAACAATTTCTTAAACCAGCCAGCAACTTGCTTTTGGGTTAACTATGAAACAGATATTATTCCATTATATGGCAATCCAGTGAGAAGTAAAAGCACACAATTAGATTTTCAGGTATCTTGCTCATCCCACAATACAGGCGCTGGAAATTCATTAGGGCTTCGATTTTTTTTTAAAAAGGTAAAACTGTTTTTATGTTACCTTATCATAAGTTTCTAGACAGTTCATTCATAAAAAAGACTTCAAGGTCATCTCCTGAACTTCTTAAGTGAGAAATATTCAATGGCGTGGGAGCAAGTGGGAAAGGACTTTTATTCCTAGAACAATGCCAAGCAGGCTGAAACCTCAATTAGTTTTCTTGGGAACTTTACTCTCTACAAGTCAGCAATTTATTTCCTGTTCCAAATAATTAGTTGATTAATATGGGAATAAGTGAGGGAAGACAAGGAGCTAAGAAGATTATACTGTCAAAACTATCACGAATTATAAAGCCACTCTGCAATACTCTAGTGCACAATATTCCCCAAAATCTGGCATATGCATCTGTTGCAATCGATAATGCCAAATTCCCATTTGGCAACCAGAGAAGGAAATAATGCTGTGTGCTAAGATGCACATTTACCATCAGTCGAGAATCAGCCAAAAACCAGACACTGCGGACAGAATTCCCATTCACTGATTTCATGACAGACTCTGCATCAGTTTTCTCTGTGCATGTGCATATGCACATTCAGTTGAGATAGGGAATGAGACAAACAGCAGAGGCAGGGGAAAGAGAGGCAAGCAGTGAAACAAAGAGAGAGGGATGGAGCATTCTGCCAAATCCAACAAAAGAAATACATAGTCGATTACTATATATAAAATGAGACAAAGAGCACACGTAATTGATATTGGTGATAATCATGAGCTTCGTGCCACTGAAGATACACTTGAGCAAGTTTCCAGTTAATTGTAGAATGAACGTCAGTAAAGCATCTAAGAATAAAAGATGGGAGATTTACATCTATTGCAATTTGGAGGGTGGAGCTCAAGCAAAGCAGACTGTACGTGCAGACAGTGCCTGCAAAGCTTGCATACTAAAGCTTTGTCCACAGTGAAAAGCGTCACCATTGGAGAAACGTCAGAATAGAGATTTATGATTAGACAGTGATGCAGACTTACAAACCTATTTAACGCATGAGAGAGATGATAATTTAAATAAGTGGAATATACCAAAACAGTGAACATGCTAGACCAAATGAGTAAATAAAGCCCAACAGTTTTGACTGCAAATATGTACAGCTTTCTATTTCTGGCAATGGCCTCAATAGTTCGTTATTATCTCAATTATAATGCATGAGAACTACACAAGGAAAGAACAGATCACTAAATAAAAACCTAATTGCAATAGAGACCAAGAAAAAATCCTTCCATAGATTTAATTCAGTGGCTTCTGGATGAAACAGTCCATTAGAGACCCACATCACCAAGTACACGTCAACAGCTACCCTCCGGTCATTCATCTTAAAGAATATTACATTTTTCAATGAACAAAATAGTTGATAGGCTCATCTACAAACCAGTTAACATAATTCTTGATATTTAAGTATATGTAAAGTATATGGAATGCTTTTATTTTATATTTCTGCTATTTAAATAAAAGTCCTTTCTCTTCCCATGTGCTTTCACACCACTGAATATGTCTGGACTGATAGAGGCTAAGAGGAGACCGGAGAGAAGTTTATAAGATTATGAGAGATATGTATAGTAGATAATCAGGATCCTTTTCCTAGGATCAAAATGTCTAAAAACAAAGGGTTACCTAGAAGGCAACTGGAATATCAGCCTCATTGCTAGGGTGATTGAATTTAAGGGCAGGGAGGTTATGCTGCAACTGTACATGGTACTGCTTGCAGTTTTGTTCTTCTTCTTCAGCCCTTTACCTTTTCGCCTTTCACTTCCCAGCTTCTAAATTCGTCCCCCTTTCTGCTCCTGATGAAAGGTCCGGAGCGTCTACTGTTTACTACCTCCCCCCGCCCCAGAGATGCTGCTGCCTGGCCTGCTGAGTTCCTCCAGCATTGTGTGTGTGCTGCTTGGATAACTTCACACGCCTCAAAGATGAACCAATTCCATAACCTAGACTCATTCTCAAGAACTCTACATCCCATGGTCTCTGTATTATGTATTTTTATTTGCACAATTTGTCTTCTTTTGCACATTGGTTATTTGTCAGTCTTTGTGTATAATTTGTCATAAATTCTATTGTATTTCTTTATTTTCCTGTAAATGCCCGCAAGAAAATGTATCTCAAGGTAGTTTATGGTGACACGTGCATACTTCGATAATAAATTTACTTTGACATGATATGCAGAGATTGGAAGGATACAGATCTTGTGTAGGCAGAAGGGATGAGTTTAGTTAGCCCTTTAATCGTTTAATTACCTTGGTACAATACTGTGGGCTAAAGGGCCTGTTCTTGTCCTGTACTGTTTGTGTTCATTTGAAATGTTGCATTGCCTTGTTAAAGTTCCTCTTAAATTGCACAGAATACACAGCAGTGTAACAGGCCATTTTGCCCATCTTGTCTGTGCATACATTTGTACCCCACATGAGTATCCTTATAACATTTATTTTGTAACATTTATCTCATTTCCTTGCAGATACTACATCCAAAGGAAATCATCCAAATTGTTCCCTCCCCCAGGTGTCTCTCTGAGTAAATACATTTATTAATAATTATTGTACTTACAGCCTCAGTTTTACATTCTCCCATAACAGAATGTCTCTACACATCTATTTTGTCCAACCTAATAATAATTTTGAAGAGGTTACCTCTACATCTTCCCTTTCGTAAAGTAAAAAGCACCAAACTGCTTTCCCCTCTTTAGCTGCAACTTACATCATCCTTGTATATCTATTCTGTACCTTCAAGTGATTTTATGTCTTTTTCATAGTATGCAGACGAGAACTGTGCACAAGCAGCATAGTCTAGCAATTCTCCTCTACAATAAACGCACAAGGCTTTTCTTTGCCTGAAAATGAATTGAGTCATTCAAACAAAGAATGGCCAGGGAGCTTTCCTGTGAGTGGCGAATGAAAGGTAGAGAGCACTGATGCAGATATGCTTCATTCAAAACAGGATCTATTCTATTTCTGTGTGTGGCACAAGTGTATGAGACGCAGCCTTCAAATCAGCCGTGCACCAGCATTAATTCAATTTAAAGAGGATCTAGTTTGATGGAAAGTCATTTGAATTATAAGGTTTATCTTGAATTGCCAAACAGAAGCTGTAGCCGAGGACCTGGAATATTAAAACACAGGAGGCAGAATATATCAAATATATATGCTTTCGGGCATCAGCAGGTGGCATCAGTGCCACCTAACGGCAATGCAATACAACTGCAGTTGATGCCAGTGCATACAAAAAAGCTGACCCTTTTAAAACAACATTTTCTTCATTCAGTAGTGCTAAGCCAAAAAAAAAGCCAGCCTAGAAGAGGTGCAAATACTGAAGAGGAGCATGGAGAGACTGGCAGAAATATGAAATGAAAAGTACCAGCAATGTTGATTATGTGAAATGGTTAAGCTCAAAACTGAGTTCAGAAGTATTGTCAGTATATGAACACTTACTATCTAGTTCAATTAATTCTTACCTGAGGGATAATGATATCTGCAAGGGCCTTGGAGAGCTTGAAGAGTTCCAAGGTGTCCTCAAGCTTTAAAGCGCTGTTGTGTTGCACATCATATTTGATGCAATCATAGATATCTGGGATTTTACTGATGTCATAGCGGCCGCTCTTCATCCTGAAATCTTTCTCCAGTTTTAACCAGCGTTGCAACATTAGCTCCAGGGTCTCACTGTGGTACAGCTGAAGGTCTACAAGTTACAACATCCACCATGTTAAACAGGTTCTTTTATATACCACCAAGCTAAAATCTAGAAAGAATGGAGTAAAGCCACAGCATGTAGCAAAGAAAATTTGTGAAGCTGTGAAAACAAAAATCCACAATTTCTCTTAATAAAATGCTGTTACACTTGCACATGTATCTGAGTAGCGCTAGTGAAGCCTATGCAAGAATAAGGGAAAGAGTCTTTGAAAACCGTGGCTTACAGGTCCAAACAAAACTTCTGGTCAATAGAGCAGCAGTCCTTCCTCCATTACTGTATGGAGCTGAATTGTGGAGCAACTACACTAGGCACCTGAAAGCCCTGGAACAATATCACTAAATACCTTTACAAGAGATTTTCAGAATCATCTGGAAGGACAGACGCACTAACACCAGCGTACTGGAGGAGGCCAACGTGAACAGCATCTCCTCCACAATAAAGTAATATCAAATCCGATGGATAGGTTACATCATCCTGATACCCAACTCACGTCTCCCAAACACATCCTTTACTCCCAACTGAAGCAAGGTTAGCAAGCCCCTGATGGACAAAAGAAACACTTCAAAGATATCAAAATCAGCCTGAAGAAATTCAGCATCAAATCTTAAAAACTGGGAAGACATTGGAGGAAATCTGTTCAAGAGGGAGCCGTGTTACATGAGAATTGTGCCGCAGAGAACAAGTGGCAGCTGCGAAAGGAGGGAATAAACAACCAAAAGACCCGTTCACTAACCATAACCATCATTTACTCTTGGCCACAGTCCACCAGAACATGCGGATCCCAGATTGGCTTCTACAGATATCTGTGGACCCACCAACAGACATCCCCTTAGGAGAATATCATACTCACCTCAAGTAATTACACTATGACTACATGTACCCAACTACTCCAGAAAGTAACTACTGCAAAAGTTGCTTGGGAACACTGGCTAGAAACACCTCAAGAAAGGCAACCCTCATGGCTCACCCAACCTTCCACATTCTGCTGGTTTTCTCTGTACCTCATTCTCACATGGGACTTGAGGCTTACAGGAAAACTGGCCTAAAGCAATAATAAAATACCCTTGGGAAGGTCAGCTCCCACAGTGCTGTTAAGAGTGTTTCAGGAATTCACCCAAATAAATTACTTTAGTGTATTCTACAGAAAATGCACAGTGCAGCCACAACGGTTATGGATGCCAATCAAGGAAGCAGCTTTGTTCTGGATGGAATCAACTTTCTGGGGCATTATTGGAATTGCACTCATCCAAGCAAGAGGGGAGTATTCCATCACATACTGAGCCTGTTCTTTGTGGACAGTGAAAAGACTGGTAATGAGTTACACTCCACAGTCACTCTCTGACTGGAGCTTTAATGGAAGATCAGAAGCCTGCATGTGTTTCTCTCCCCATACTACCTGGCCTGCTGCGCATTTCAAAACATTTTTTTTATTGCATTCATAAGACTTGCGTGGTTATTCCAGTTAAGTTTCTGGTCAATGACAATCCTTTGCTATTGATGGTGGAAGGTGCAACAATGGTAATGCCTTTAAATATCAAGAGTAATTATTTAGATCCATCTTCTTGGAGACCGTGATTGTCAGACACTGGTGTGGTGTAAGTACTGAAACTACACTGTGACAGTCAGGAAGGTTTTCCAACAATAGTCAAAAATGCCAATGCATCACCGTCACCAGCCTACCTGCTATCAAGGACACATATACAGAAAGGTGCTGGAAAAAGGCCAGCACTATCTTGAAGGATCCCACCCACCATGCTCATGGACTGTTTATCCGATTCCTATTGGAGGTGGCTACGTAGCACCCGTGCCAAGACCACCAAACTCAAACATGGTTACTTTCCTCAAGCAATAAGGCTAATCAACATCTTCACCCACTAACCCACCCTACCGCTCCCCCCGCCACTACTGCTTTATCATCACTTGTCAGAGTCATCTTATGTACAGATTCTCCTGTACTTGGCATCATTTTATGTGCATGCAATCAATCTCTGCGTATAAGCTACCTATGTATTTACTGTGTTTTTTTAAAATGTTGTGTTCTTTATCTTAATCTGTTTTTTATATACTGCATCAGATCAGGAGCAACAATTATTTAATTCTCCTTTACACTTGTGTACGCGAAATGGGATTAAACAATTTTGAATATTACTTTCTACATCAATCCTGCCCAAAAGCTGGTCAGTGCTTACACATGGGAATGCTCATTATCTGAGGATTCATTAGCAGCACAAGGTAGGATGCAAAGCATTAGCCCTGCCAGGCCCAGGCAAATTTAGATAGCTTCTCTCTCCAGCTGCCTGAACGTAGAGGTTAAGGTTGTTCAAAATTCCGTTCATCAGGACTGCTTAAACCTAACACGACCCATTTAAAGTGTCCTCTGGGAGAGAAGGAAACAACCAACTTTGAGATTTTATTGCACCAGATAATTGGAGAGCAGTAGGTAGAAAGAGGTAGGTTGGAAAGCTAGTCAGTGGGGGGTGACTGGACCAAATTTCTTTGTATACGTTAGTTGTAAAAGCACTATATTGTATCAGAGTAATCTTGAACTGTGGATATTCTATTTTAACTTAACTAGCACAATCAGAATTGAATTGAATTGACTTTGTTACTTACATCCTTCATATACATCAGAAAAATCTTTACATTGTCTCCATCTAAATGTGCAATTTACAGTAATTTGTAATAAATAGTATGTACAACAGGACAGTCATGTAACATAAAAATCAAATTGTATCAGCATGAATTAATCAGTCTGATGGCCTGGTGGAAGAAGCTGTCCTGGAGCTGTTGGGCCTGGCTTTTATGCTGCGGTACTGTTTCCCAGATGGTAGCAGCTGAAGCAGTTTGTGGTTGGGGTGTCTTGGGTCCCCAATGATCCCTCGGGCTTTTTTTTTTAAAAAAAAGAAACACACACCTGTCTTTGTAAATGTCCTGAATAGTGGGAAGTTCACATCCACAGATGCGCTGGGCTGCCTGCACCACTCTCTGAAGAATTCTGTGATTGAGGGAAGTACAGTTCCCATACCAGGCAGGTGCAGCCAGCCAGGATGCTCTCAGTTGTGGCCCTGTAGAAAGTTCTAAGGATCTGGGGGCCCATACCCAACTTCTTCAACCGTTTGAGATGAAAGAGGCCGAGCAACTTTAAGCAGTTCACCCTCTCAACCCCAGATCCATTGATGTCAATAGGGGTTAGCCTGTCTCCATTTCTCCTGTAATCCTCAACCAGCTCCTTTGCTTTTGCGACACTGAGATCTCACCTGTCCCTTCAACACCACCTCTTAGTCAAGTAAAAACAGCAGTCAATACATAGACTCCATTATTCCAAAGAAAAGTTGCAGTTTCTACCCTGATGTTTTACCAGTTTGTAATAGATGTAAATCTGTGAACAGTAACTTGTCACATTCATTCTGGTCATGTTGTAAGCTTTATGCATACTAGAAAAGTATTTTTCACAGATTCTCTGAGGCTTTTGGGAAGCGGTGGGAACCTTACCCGTTCATAGCCATCCTTGGAGCAACAAGCTCCCCATCTTCAGCCAATATGCACGAAAAAATGGCTGTATTATTTGGAATGGTGATTGCTAAGAAGTTAATCCTGCAAATGTGGAAAATGGACTCTGTGCCTACGTACGATCTGTGGCTGAGAGAACTGGCAAATACTTTACATTTGGAGAGACTGAGACTATGTAATGAGGACAGAGGGGACATCTTTGAAAGGATATGGGGCCCTGTATTGGACTTTCTTACGGGGTAAGGACTGAGGTTTTTTGGTGCAGTGCACCTCTGCTGTGTATGTTTACTTTTGCCTTTATATTTTTTTCCCTTTTGCTACTCAATATTTAATTTGATTTTGTTATAACCATATAACAAATACAGCACAGAAACAGGCCATCTTGGCCCTTCTAGTCCGTGCCGAACTCTTACTCTCACCTAGTCCCACTGACCTGCACTCAGCCCATAACCCTCCATTCCTTTCCTGTCCATATATCTATCCAATTTAACTTTAAATGACAACATCAAACCTGCCTCAACCACTTCTGCTGGAGGCTTGTTCCACACGGCTACCACTCTCTAAGTAAAGAAGTTCCCCCTCATGTTAACCCTAAACTTTTGCCCTTTAACTCTCAACTCATGTCCTCTTGTTTGAATCTCCCCCACTCTCAATGGAAAAAGCCTATCCACGTCAACTCTATCAATCCCCCTCAATTTTAAATACCTCTATCAAGTCCCCCCTCAACCTTCTACGCTCCAAAGAATTAAGACCTAAATTGTTCAACCTTTCTCCGTAACTTAGGAGATGAAATCCAGGCAACATTTTAGTAAATTTCCTCTGTACTCTCTCAATTTTATTGTCATCTTTCCTATAATTTGGTGACCAGAACTGTACACAATACTCCAAATTTGGCCTCACCAATGCTTTATACAATTTCAACATTACATCCCAACTCCAATACTCAATGCTCTGATTAATAAAGGCCAGCATACCAAAAGCTTTCTTCACCACCCTATCCACATGAGATTCCACCTTCAGGGAACTATGCACCATTATTCCTAGATCCCTCTGGTTTACTGCATTCTTCAACGCCCTACCATTTACCATGCATGTCCTATTTTGATTAGTCCTACCAAAATGTAGCACCTCACATTTATCAGCATTAAATGCCATCTGCCATCTTTCAGCCCACTCTTCTAACCGGCCTAAATCTCTCTGCAAGCTTTGAAAACCTACTTCATTATCCACAACTCCACCTATCTTAGTATCATCTGCATACTTACTCACCCAATTTACCACCCCATCATCCAGATCATTAATATATGTAACAAACAACATTGGACCCAGTATAGATCCCTGAGGCACACCACTAGACACCGTCCTCCAATCTGACACAGTTATCCACCACTACTCTCTGGCATCTCCCATCCAGCCACATCTGAATCCATTTTACTACTTCAATATTAATGCCTAATGATTGAAGAACCTTCCTAACCTTCCGTCTGGAACCTTGTCAAAGGCCTTACTGAAGTCCATATAGACAACATCCACCGCTTTACCCTCGTCAACTTTCCTAGTAAACTCATCAAAAAATTCAATATGATTTGTCAAACATGACCTTCCACCCACAAATCCATGTTGACTGTTCCTAATCAGACCCTGTCTATCCAGATAATTATATTATACCATCTCTAAGAATATTTTCCATCAATTTACCCACCACTGACATCAAACTCACAGGCTGATAATTGCTAGGTTTACTCTTAGAACCCTTTTTAACCAATGGAACAACATGAGCAATGCGCCAATCCTCCAGCACCATCCCCATTTCTAATGACATCTGAAATATTTCTGTCAGAGCCCCTGCTATTTCCACACTAACTTTCCTCAAGGTCCTAGGGAATACCCTGTCAGGACCTGGAGATTTATCCACTTTTATATTCCTTAAAAGCGCCAGTACTTCCTCTTCTTTAATCATCATACTTTCCATAACTACCCTTCTTGTTTCCTTTACCTTACACAATTCAATATCCTTCTCCTTAGTGAATACCGAAGAAAAGAAATTGTTCAAAATCTCCCCATCTCTTTTGGCTCCGCACATAGCCGTCCACTCTGATTCTCTAAGGGACCAATTTTATCCCTCACTATCCTTTTGCTATTAATATAACTGTAGAAACCCTTTGGATTTATTTTCACTTTACTTGCCAAAGCAGCCTCATATCTTCTTTTAGCTTTTCTAATTTCTTTCTTAAGATTCTCTTTACATTCTTTATATTCCTCGAGCACCTCATTTACTCCAAGCTGCCTATATTTATTGTAGATCCCTCTCTTTTTCCAAACCAAGTTTCCAATATCCCTTGAAAAGCATGGCTCTCTCAAACTTTTAACCTTTCCTTTCAACCTAACAGGAACATGAAGATCCTGCACCCTCAAAATTTCACCTTTAAATGACCTCCATTTCGCTATTACATCCTTCCCATAAAACAATGTGGTTTTTGTGGATGTGCTGTGTTTTTTTGTTTATTTGTGATAAATAAAAATAAAAATAAATATTTAAAAATAAATAAAGAAAGCACAGCAGTGTCTCTACTTCCTGAGTGAGGCTCCCCCACCACCACACCCCACTTTAACCAAATTTTACAGAAGTACCATCGACTGTGTCCAGACCAACGGTGTTGCCATTGTCTAGTACAGGAATTGCAAGGCATCTGACCGTAAGTCCCTATAAATGATTGTGAGGACTGCTGAGAAGATTGTCAAGGTCTCTCTTCCACCCAAGAGAGATACTTATCAGGCGCAGTGCATATGCAGGGCCCTTAGCACCGTCTCCCCTCCATGCAGCAATCACTGTGACTTGCCACCATCAGGCAAGAGGCACTGCAACATTAGGACTGTTAGGATGGGAAACAGCTTCTTACCCCAGGCTGTAAGAAATCCCTACCACCATCTAGGTTTCATCACATATGAAGTGCCAGTAGTGACAAACTGTTTATTTTTTAAATTGTAATGTATCTGCGCCTTATTATCTGAATTTATTTATGGGAATACTACTTCATGTATTATGTGTGTGAGAATAAACTTGAACTTTCAGCAGTTATGGAAGGTGCTGCAGAGTGATAGAAGGAAGTAGTGTTCCACACAGTGTCGCTGAGAATCATTACATCAGGCATCTCTAGTTCCCTCGAAATAACAACCAGTACAGAACAACTGTATATATAATGGGAACTAGAAATTCAAATGATCAGGCAGCATCTTCGGAAAGAGAGTACGGTAACCATTCAGGTGAAAATTATTGGCCTGAAACATCAACTCCTTCTATAAATTCTGTCTGACCATCTGGTTATTTCCACAGTTTTGCTTTTATACCTTAAGGAGAGAATCTGTTATTCCTCCTACATTTTTAAACTTTTTGAATAATTCTATGAATCAAAACATGGATTTACCTGCTGACTTGGGGTCTTCTAACCGCTTCTTAATCTGTGAGGTCAAGCTCTGAACCAAGGAGTAAACTCGATCACAAGTGGTGACAGGGTTTTGAATTAATTTCATGGAGTTAATGAGAGAAGCACTGCCAGTGGGAGCCAGCTGCAAAGGAGGAAAACAGACCAGGAGCAAAGCGTTAATAAACACAAGGAACTAAAACCAAATTTACTGCTGTTTGAGTTTGATGTAGTTGTAATTTCAATAAACACAAAACTCTCTCATCAAACATTACAACTTTAACTGACCAATGCTATTTACTTGATTAAAAAAATAGCTGATTTGGTCTTAAAGTAACACAATTTGAAGTTCAAAGTAAATTTATCATCAAAGTTGTATGTCTTGCCATAAATCATCAAAAATAGGTGGCATAGGATCAGAAGACACAGAATCCTTGTTGTGAGAGCTAAGAAACTGCAAGGGTAAAAAGACGCTGTTGGGAATTATATACAGGTCTCTGAACAGTAGCAAAGATGCAGGCTACAAATTACAGCAGGAGATAGAAAAGACATGTCAAAAGGGCAACGTTACAATAGTCATGGGAGATTTCAATATGCAGGTCGATTAGAAAAATCAGGTGGGGGCTGCATCCCTAGGGAGAGAATTTGTAGAACACCTACAAGGTGGCTTTTTAGAGCAGCTCGTGGTTGAGCCCACTAGGAGATCAGCTATTCTGGATTGCGTGTTGTGTAATGAATCGAAATGGATTAGAGTGCTTAAGGTAGAGAACCCTTAGGGAGCAGTAATCATAATACAATAGAATTCACCCTGGAATTTGAGAAGGAGAAGCTAAAGTCAGATGTATCAATATTACAGTGGAGTAAAGGGAATTACAGAGGCATGAGAGGAGATCTGGCCAAAACTGATTGGAAGGGAACACTAGCAGAAATGAAAGCAGAGCAGCGATGGCTGGAAGGCACAGGATATATACATTCCAAAGTAGTATTCTAAAGGCAGAATGATGCAAACATGGCTGGCAAGCAAAGTCAAACATAACAGCCAAAAGAGAGGGCGTATAACAGAGCAAAAATTAGTGGGAAGTTAGAGGATTGGGAGCTTTTAAAAACCAAGAGAAGGCAATTAAAAAGGTCATAAACATGGAAAAGATTGTGTATGAAGTGAAGATAGTCAATAACCTTAAACAGGATACCAAAAGTTTCTTCAGATATATAAAAAGTAAAAGAGAGGCGAGAATAGATATTGGATCACTGGAAAATGATGCTGGAGAGGTAATAATGGAAAACAAGGAAATGGAAATGGGGTACACCCCAGAGTTCTGAAAAGGTGGCTGAAGAGATTGTGGAGGCATTTGTAATGATCATTCAAAAATCAATAGATTCTGGCATGGTTCCAGAGGAATGGCCAATTGCAAATGTCACTCCACTCTTTAAGAAGGAAGAGAGGCAGAAGAAAGGAAATTACGGGCCAGTTAGTTTAATCTCAGTGGCTGGGAAGGTATTGGAATCAATTGTTGAGGATGAGGTTTTGGGGTACTTGGAGAAACATAATAAAATAGGCTGAAGTCAGTATGGTTTCCTCAAAGGAAAATCTTGCCTGACAAATCTATTAGAATTCTTTGAAGAATAGACAGAATGATCAAAACAAGGCGGTACTGGTGGTGGTATTTATCAACAACCTCCTCACTGCTCAGATTATTTTTTCCACAAGAATTGCTTGACTTTAAGACTCATAACAAAATTGGTCCAAACATGAACTGTTGAGATGAATTCCAGGACAAAATGGTGGCTTTTGGCATCCAAGTACGGTTGTGACCAAGTGTTACTGTGCTCAGTTCTAGTTGCCTCATTATAGGAAGGACGTGGAAACCATAGAAAGGGTGCAGAGGAGATTTACAAGGATGTTGCCTGGATTGGGGAGCATGCAGGTAGAGTGAACTCGGCCTTTTTCTCTTGGAGCGACGGATGATGAGAGGTGACCTGATAGAGGTGTATAAGATGATAGGCATTGATTGAGTAGAATGTCAGAGGTTTTTTTTCCCAGGGCTGAAATGGCTTGTATGAGAGGGCACAGTTTTAAAGTGCTTGGAAGTAGGTACAGAGGAAATTTCAAGGGCAAGTTTTTTTTTAAAAGCGCAGAGAGTGGTGAGTGCGTGGAATGGGCTGCCAGCGACGGTGGTGGAGACGGATACGATAGGGTCTTTTAAGAGATTCCTGGACAGGTACATGAAGCTCAGAAAAATATAGAGTGCTATGGGCAACCCTAGGTAATTTCTAAGGTAAGGACATGTTCGGCACAGCTTTGTGGGCCGAAGGGCCTGTATCATGCTGTAGGTTTTCTATGTTTCTAAATAATAAGCAGGATAAACAAAGACAAATCGGCTGATGTTGCATACTTGGATTTTCAGAAGGCCTTTGACAAGCTGCTGCACATGAGGCTGCTTAACAAGCTATAAGTCCATGGTATTACAGGCAAGATTCTAACATGGATAAAGCATTGGCTGATGTGCAGGAGGCAAAGAGTGGGAATAAAGGGAACCTTCTCTGCTTGGCTGCCAGTGACTAGTGGTGTTTCACAAGGCTCTGTGTTGAGACCTCTTCTTTTTAATATTATATGTCAATGATTTGGATGAAGGAATTGGTGGCTTGGTGGCCAAGTTTGTGGATAATACAAAGATAAGTGGAAGGGCAGGTAGTGTTGAGGAAGCAGGCAGGCTGCAGAAGGACTTGAACTGATTCTGAGAACTGGCAAAGAAGTGGCAGATGGCATAGAGCATTGGGAAGTGTACAGTCATGCACTTTGGTAGAATAAATAAAAGCATAGACTATTTTCTAAATGGAGAAGAAATTCATAAATCCAAGGTGCAAAGGGACTTGGGAGTCCTTCTGCAGAATTCCCTGAAGGTTAAATTGCAGGTTGAGTTGGTGGTGAAGAAGGCAAATGCAATGTTAGCATTTTTTTTCCCCCCCCCAAGAGGACTAGAATATAAAAGCAAGGATGTAATGTTGAGGCTTTATAAAGCACTGGTGAAGCCTCAGAGTATTGTGAGCAGTTTTGGGTCCCTTATCTAAGTAAGGATGTGATGACCTTAGTGAGGGCTCAGAGGAGATTCACAAGAATGAATCCGGGAATGAGGACCGATTTGACGGCTTTGGGCCTGTACTCACCGGAATTCAGAGGAATGGGGTGGGGGGGATCTCATTGAAATCCATTGAATGTTGAAAGACCTTGATAGAGTGGATGTAAAGAGGATGTTTCCTATGGTGGAGGAGTCTAGGACCAGAGGACACAGCCTCAGAATAAAGGGATATCCATTTAGAACAGAGGTGAGGAGGAATGTCTTTAGCCAGAGAGTAGTGAATCTGTGGAATTTGTTGCCAAAGGTGACTCAGGAGGCCAAGTCATTGGGTATATTTAAGGCACAGTTTGATAGATTCTTGATTAGTCAGGCAATGAGGGGTTATGACAGAAGGTAGGAGATTGGGACTGAGAGAGAAATGGATCAGCCTTGATGAAATAGCAGAACAGCCTTGATGGGCCAAATGGCCTAATTCTACTTCAATATCTTAGTCATATACATCCTTGAGATTCAATTTCTTGCAGGCATTTACAGGAAAACAAAAAATATAATAGAGTTTATGAAAGACTATATATAATGAAGAGTAATAAGTAATTATTATTAGTTGTTTATTAGGTCCTGATGAAGTGTCTCAGCCCAAAATGTCAACTTGTTTACTCTTCTCCATAGATACTGCCTAACCTGCTGAGTTCCTCCAGCATTCTCCTAGCTACATTGAACCCTTTCCAGTTCACTTATCACTAGAGTCGATCCACTGACGATGCCATAGCCTCTGTCCTCCACCCTGTCCTGTCCCACATGGAAAATGGGGTCTCGTATGCCAAGCTGCTGTTTATAGATTTCAGATCAGTATTTAAAAAAATGTTTCACCGTGTCGTCAAATTTGTGGATGACACTACAGCGTCTTCAACAACGATGATGATTTGGAGTATAGAGAGGAAGTGGAATGGCTAGTAGACTGGTAGCAAGTGGACTGGTAGTGGACAACAAGCAAAGTCTGAATGTGGAAAAAACCAAGGAGGTGATTGTGGACTAAAGAAAGGTGCAAATGAACCACCCCCTCTGTGCATACACAGCTCCTTGGTAGAGAGAGTTAAGTGCACCAAGTTCCTGGGAGTTCACGTCACAGGTGACCTCACCTGGTCCCTCAACATCACCTCCCTGAATAGCGCCTCCACTTCCTGAGGAGATTGAGGCAAGCTTCCCTGCAACACCTTCCCCACTCCACCCCAAATTAGCTGAGCTTTACAGGAGCACCAATGAGAATGTCCTGACAAGTTGCAGTTGCATCTCCATCTGGTATGGAAGCAGCAGAGAATCAGACTGGAAGCCCCTATAAAGGACTGTGAGAACAGCCGAGAGGATCATAGGGGTCTCTCTACCCTCCATTGGTAACATTTATCAGGAGTGCTGCGAACACAGGGCCCTTCGTATTATCGTGGATCTCACCCATCCATCCAGCATCCTCTTTGACATTCTACCATCAGGCAGGAGACTCCGATACATAAAGACAAGAACCGTCAGGATGGGAAACGGCTTCCTGAACTCTCTGCCTCATCACCTTCAAAGCATTACCAGATAACTTGTACTGTACCCTTCAATATTTAATTTATGCACTTTACTTTGCTTATCTATGCATAATTTATTTGTAGATTTACTTCTTTCTTTCCTAAGTTATTGTGCTATATGCGTGTTATGTGTACCACTGTGCTTTACACCTTGGTCCAGAGAAAATGTCTTGTTTGACAGTATACATGTACATAGTTAAATGACAATAAACTTGACTTGACCTGATTTTGGGTGCGTTACTCTGGTGGCTACACATCGAGAAAATGGAGGTCATCCAAAAAACGAAGGATAGATCTATATGGAAAACCATGGTCACCAAAGTCCACATCGGATATGGTACCTAGACAGACAGACAGACTCTGGGTTTCCAGCATTGCAGAATCTCTTGTGTTTGTGCTAATGAACAACCAATGTGCAAAGGAAAACAAACTGTGCAAATAGAAAATATTGGGGACACGAGTTGGAAAGAGTTCTCAAATGTGAGTGAGTCTGTAGGTCATAGAATTAGTTCAGAGTTGTGGTGAGTGAAGTTATCCACACCAATTTAGGAAGCTGATGGTTGTAAGGTAATAACTAATCCTTAACCTGGTGGTGTAGGACTTAAGGCTTCTGTACCTTTTGCCCAATGGTAGTAGTAGGAAAAGAATATGGCTTGGATGGTGGGGATCTTTGATGAAGGACGCTGCATTCTTGTGGCGCCGCTCCATGTAAATGTGCTCAATAGTGGGGTGGGTTTTGCCTACGATGGACTCAGCCTGTATGCACCACTTTCTGTGATCTTTTCCATTCCTGGACATTGGTGTTCTCATACCAGGCTTGTCTTGTCCATACTGCACCAACCGCCACCGCTAGGCTATAAACGTGCAGGAGCAATGTGTGGTTAAGTGCCTTGCTCAAGGACACACATGCTGCATCGGCTGAGGCACGAACTCACAACCTTCAGATCGCTAGTCCAATGCCTTAACCACTTGGCCACACGCTAACACCTTTGATACAACCAGTTAGAATACTCTCCACTGTGCATCTATAGAAGTTCTACTTTTCCATATCAATACACCTTAGCAACAGAACAAAGTACTAAAGGATATTTCTGTCCTTCTGAAACAATACTTCAACTTGCAAAATCAGAAGAGACTTTTCCCAGCACCTTCCCTCCAACAATGCTCCTGCAGTAATGTGGTTAATCTACAGGACAATGGAAATCTATTTCATATAGATCTCTCTTACTCCAGACCCAAGGTAATTCTATCTGCCCTCAATCACTGGACTACAGTATGCAAAGCTTCTATATGCCTACTTTTGGAGGCCATGCTCCAGTTTCCTGTAGTGGGAGAGTTTAGGACCAGAGGGCTCAGTTTCAGAATACCAGGTTATCCCTTTAGAACAGAGATGAGGACAAATTTCTTTAACCAGAGGGTGGAGAATCTGTGGAATTCTGTGCCACAGATGGCTGTGGAGGCCAAGTCATGAGGTATATAGTTAAAGCTGAGGTTGCAAGGTTCTTGATTAGTAAATGCGTCAAAGGGTACAGGGAGAATAGGGTTGAGAGGAATAGTAAATCAGCCATGATGGAATGGGGGAGCAGGCTTAATGACCTAATTCTGCTCCTACGATTTATAGTCTCATCATCAACTCATCCATTAGAGAAAATGGCTTTTACAATAAGTAATTTCAAGAGGTTCTCCACCAACATTTACAGCGTGCAACAAAATCTCCCCCCCCCCCGCCAGCAATTAAAGTTGGCAAATGGACTAGTCCTTATCTGCATATAACAAGACTTAGATATCACTGCAGCAAGGCTGAGAAGTGGCAAAGCACATCCATGCCACAGAAATACCAGGCAATAACCATGTCCAAGAACAATGGGTCAAAATGCTCATTCTTTACTAAGCAGCGTGACAGTTTCAAAGACCTCAACTATCATCAACTACAGTCACTACTCACCAGAAATGCAGCTGCACCAGCTACATGGATACTGTGCTACGAGAGCAGGTCAGAAGCAGGGTAACCCAAGGCAAATGCCTCACTCCTAATACTCCAAGGATTTCCATCATCTACAATACATATCAAGAGTGTCTAGACAAGTGCAGCGTTATGACAAAGCAGTCCACATAAATGTGATTTTTAATGTTCATTCTCTCCACCCCTCTTGCAGAACCTGCTGAACCGATGTGGAGAAGGCAAAAGGTGAAGGTGTGTGTTTCATGATAAACTCTCGGTGGTGCTTCAAACTTGTGTTCCCGGACCTTGAACACCTAATGATCAAATGTCGTCTGTTCTATTTACCTAGGGAGTTATCATTGGTGATCATCACCAGAGTTTACATACCACCTGAAGCCTGATACTGTATAAAGCCTGATTTATACTTCTGCGTCAACACATCACCGTAAGTACTGCATCACCACAAACCCTACGCAAAGCCGACGTGGAACCCTACACGACAGCCTGTGTTGCTGCAACGCGCACCTCTCACAAAATGTAACCGCGCATTGCAGCAACGCAGAACGCAACAGCTGTGATTGCTCCACTTGGTAGCATCGCATTTCCTCCTACGCTGCAATAGCTTCCCATTGGGCGACTGTAGGGCAGGGACGGAGCTTTGGCTGCAATGCTTTCCATAAAGCTTTACAGACCTCCGAAATTATGGAGGACACATTTCACTTTTACGAAAAAAGACGCTAGCATCTTGTTTACCCCGAGAAAGACTACCATGACTATGAAGCCTTGCATGGGCAGGTGTGTGCACATGCGTGACGTGCGCGAATGGCAGAGCGATGCAGACACACCAACACACAAGTATAAATGCTCACAACGCGCCTAAGTCACTTGCGTAGGTTACGGCGTCCAGTTAACGCAGAAGTATAAATCAGGCTTTACGCGGTCACCAAACAAGAAACAATCTATCCTGACTCATTTCAAATCATTGTTGGGGACTTGAACCAAGCCTGTTTGAAGAAATTCCTGCCCAATTACCATCAGCATAAAACTTTTAGCACCAGACCACTGTTATACTAAAATAAGGAATGTCTACCATTCCGTGCCTAGGCCGCATTTTATGAAATCTAATCATTTGTCTGTCCTTCTCCTACTTTCATACAGGCAGAGGCTAAAGAGCAAGGCTCCAGAGATTAGAACAACAAAGAGGTGGCTGCAGAAGGCAGAAGAGTGCCTACAGGATTGCTTCAAGTCAGTGAACTGGGCAGCATTCAAAGACTCTGCTGTGGATCCGAATGAATACACCATGGTTGTCACATACTTTACAAAAAAACACAGCTGGTAGACAAGTATATCCCCACAAAATCATTGAGAGTCTTCCCCAACCAGAAACCCTGGATGTATCATGAGATCTGCATTCTGCAAGGGCCAGATCTGAGACATTCAAATCTGGCAATCAAGGAAGTTACAAGAGGTCCTGGTACAATCTTCAGAAAGCCATCTCATGGGCTAAGTGGCAATTCCAGACCATACTTGAATCAACAAAGGATTCTCAACAGTTGTGGCAAGTCTTGAATGCTATCGCCTCTTATAAAGTTAAATCAAGTGACATAGGTGACAATAGGACTTCACTTCCAAATGACCTCAATGCCACCTATGCTCGCTTTATCCATCAAAGCACGGAGGAACCATCACAAACTCCCACATCCTCTGATGATCCTATGATTTCAGTTTCTGAGGCCGACGTGCGAGCAGCCTTCAGAAGGATGAACCCACAAAAAGCATTCAGTCCTGACGGGGTACTTGGCCAAGTACTAAAGATCTGCACTGATCAACTGGCTGGAGTGTTCACTGAGATCTTTAACCTCTTGCTTCAGCAGTCTTCAATTATACCTGTGCCTCAGAAGAGCATAGCATAGTGCTACTCAATGACTTTCATCCAGCAGCACTTACACCCACAGTAATGAAGTGTTTGAAAGAGGGTGGCGATGAAAGACATCAACTCCTGCCTGAGAAGCGAATTGGATCTACTCCAATTTGCCAACTGGTCTAACAGGTCCATAGCAGATGCCATCTCATTGGATCCTCACTCAACCCTGGAACATCTGGACTTATTTTCAAGGACTCTCCATCTCATGTTCTGAATATTTATTGCTTTTTTTTTGTATTTCCACAGTTTGTTGTCGCTTGTGCACTGGTTGAACGGCTAGTTAATATGGTCCTTCATTGATTCTATTATGGATTTATTGAGTATGTCCACAAGAAAATAAATATCAGGCTTGTATATGGCAACATACGAGTACTTTGATAATAAATTTACTTTGAACTTTAAAGGTAGCTCACTACCACCATCTTAAGGACAAATAGGGAAGGGCAAAGCCCAGGTCCCAAGGAAAGAATTTTAAAAAAATGTCTCAAGAGGCATTCTCAGCAAAAACAGACAGAAAGCACTGAGGTACCACCAGAAGCATAGAATCGCACAGCACAGTAATGAGCCCTTTTAACCCCTCTTGATCATATCAACTGCAATGTCTATTAATGCTCATCCCATTTGCTCACATTAGGTGTGTATCCCTCTATACCTTTCCTAACTAAATACCCATCCAAATGCCTTATAAAGATTAACTTTATTTGTCACATGTACATTGAAAGATTAAAACATAGTGAAATGCATCCTTTGTGTCAACAATCAGACCAGTCTGAGTATGTGCTGGGGGCAGCTCGCAAGTGTTGCCATGCTTCCAGTACCATCATTGCATGCCCATAACTCATTAACCCTAACCTGTACATCTTCAGAATGTAGGAAGAAGCCATAGCACTGCAGTAAACCCATGTGGTCATGCCACCTCTGAGGTCTTCTCACTGGGACAGTGAGCTGTTTACTGTACTGTTTACAGCTTACCTGTGCTGCACACTAGATGCACTTTGAATTATATTTAATTGTTATCTGTGTGTTTATGTGCTGTGTATATGTTTTATGGGTGCACCATGGTCCAGAGGAATGTCATTTTATTTGGTTACATATATATATACTGTCAGATGATAATAAACTTGAACTTGGAAGAACACACGAGCTACTTACAGACAGCGGTGGGAATTAAACACAGGTTTGTGGCCTTGTCGAGCATTACACTAAGCTCTACATTACCATGCCAGCCAGAAAAAAAAACACTCAAGTCCCTGAAGAGCAAACTGTTGCTGTCCTTCATCAATCCCAGCCTCCAGCCAAAAGCAGAGGAGGGTGCCAATGTTCCTTCTGATTTGTAATGACCAATAGTTTGAAAAATCTTGCGCTGTGCAATTTTTTGCCCAGTGACATGTGCACATTGAATTTTATATACAGTGGTATTCATTTTAACAGCTAGCAAAACACTGTCAATAAAAACTTCGATCTCCACTGGGTTTGATTGCTTCCACTCTCATTTGTCTGCACTCTCACAAAACATACATAGCAGGCCTGTATCAAGTAATGAAGGATCTTCTCGCCAGAGCCCTTGCACATGTGATTTGCTTGCTAAATGAAGCTACAGA
Organism: Mobula birostris; assembly: GCF_030028105.1. Taxonomy (NCBI): domain Eukaryota; kingdom Metazoa; phylum Chordata; class Chondrichthyes; order Myliobatiformes; family Myliobatidae; genus Mobula; species Mobula birostris. The sequence goes on along the minus strand of NC_092387.1, from coordinate 8,957,753 downwards.
AAATCAAGATTCCAAATATCACTCCACTTCATCCAGCAACTCTTGCACCATGACAATACACGCAGGTAACACCAGTTTCTGTATTGTACATAAATACTTCTTACATCAATGTCTTCTCCTAACCCAACATCTAATTACACACTGCTGTGTCCAAAGGGCAGATTACAATATCCATCTACCCAACACAACACTCCTGACATTTGCACTCCACTCTAACCTCAATTATGGTAAGAGATTACCAGCAAGACACGTTCCTGAAAATCCCTGGCCTAAAATGGGTGAGAAATATTTGGGATGGTATGAGGAACCTCAAGCTTCCTTGTCAGAAGCATGCAAAAGCCTAATGAAAACTGCAGGAGAGCACCACCGCCCTTTGATCCCAAGGGCCCACCTAAAACAAAATTCCCAACAATCCAAAGCTTTGCTGTTGCAGATCATCTCTAGCAGCAGACCAAGGTGATCAACATCCAGGAAATCCCCACTACATACTGTACTCTCAACTAAATGAAGAGAAATGTGACTAAAGAATAAAAACTGCTGTGTTCCTCCAGTGGTTTGAAGAACAAAGCTCTCTACAGCTGTTCTAAGAATTCTCACATGTCAGTATAAGGAATAGAGTAAAGCTTCCTAGGAAACATTCCAGAGCAGGTACAGCTTGAGCTAAATGTTATCTGGAGCCTTATTATATTGTCCCAACACTCCCAGGATATATTCTTCAACCAGTTATCTGTCTGACACCAGAAAGTCGATCAATTTATTTAAAGCAAAGGTTGATAGGTTCTTGATTAGTAAGGGTGTCAAATGTTATGGGGAGAAGGCAGAATGGAGTTCCGGGGGAAAATAAATTAGGCATGATCAAATGGTGGAGCAGACTCGATGGGTCAAATGGCTTAGTTCTGCTCCTTCGTCTAAAACAGGATCCCAGTGAAATTGCTGATAGGAAGCGAGCAGGCAATTGAAAAGGAAGTAACATAATGACACAAGGCTTGGGAAGAAAGCGCATGAGGAGTTCCATTTCGCAAGGTTCAATTTCTTGGACAGAGCATAACAGTACAAAGAAATGCAATGAAACTTGAAAGGAGAGGTAGGTAGAAGAACCCATGTATGTGGACCTACACATAGCCTTGGGTAGGAAACATGTTCACGTTACCTTAAAACAACAAGCATCGCCAAAGCAATCAGCTTTGATGTTCCTAATGTGGAATTTTTACAACTGGAAGATGCTATAAACTATTTATTCACATATAATTATTTCCCAACCCAAGTGGTCCAAGTCATCTTATTCACATTTACTCTGTTACCTTCTTGTAGTCCTCCTCTGTGAACATCTGGTCCTTCTGCATGATCTCATGGAGCCGTGCTTTGACACGTTGTTGACAGCTACTCAGAGAGTTGCTGTTGCTGTCCAGAAGACCATTCATGTTGGCGCTTTTCACCATCTGCACCAGAATTGGAGTCAACTCTCCTTCCAGTGCCAGCAGTCCCTGTAACATTGCAGACGGACAAATCAGGGGTGATGTATTGAGGATCATGGAACTGAGAAAAGCTTTGGGATTGTCCATACTACAATGCTTAACATATTCTCCACTTCACAAATTTAACACTGGTATCAAGCACTCCTAGCTTGCACCAAGCATCAGCCAGATACTCACCATGGCCCATGGTATTGACATTCCACTCAAAACAAATTAAATGTAGTTGCTTAGTATACATACAAAACTTTTTCATTACATACCTTAGCAAAAGCTGCTGCAGTCATCTGCACTCTGCCCTCGTCAGAGGCATATATCTTCAGGTCATGTCTGTAGGTGCTATGCAGACGGAGCAACCCACAACCAGGAAAGCCAGCATAATCCCCTGGGAAGAAAGCAAGCACATAACTCTCTGCCTAAATCGCCACAAGACTTCAGCTTATTTCTTTTTTTGTTCCATAACTCTCAAGACAACATTGTTATCAACTGCAATTCAGAAACTTTCAGTTGCCCACCCTCAGCTTTTTGGGACAAGGGGGTTCCAGATTTTCACTACCCTTTGACTCTCAGGGGAAACAATTTCTATCTACTCCATTTACTCTTTAATTATCTTAAACTTCAAAATCAGCTCATTACTCAAAGGAAAATTAATCTGTTCAAACTTGCCTATTTAATTTAAACTTTTTGATTCTGATATCAGTCTGCTCAATCGGCACTGCCTGTTCTCAAAGACCAATAGTTACACAGAGAAAATTTAAAAAAATTCTCTAGTGTTTCCCTTGCATACCAATTACATGTCAATATAAAGTGATATTTAAAATACAAGGAGCGAACAGGAGCGTGAATACTAAATTAAGGGGAGTTGGAAGAAGGGAAAAATCGATCCTGGTTCCAATTCCTTGGATGTCAGTATTTAGTTTTTGTGGTTTACAGTAGTGCACGTCACTTGTAAGCATTGCTCTTAGAACTGTAAAATTGACAAACACAGCTCCTTTACCCAATCTTCCTTGTTATATCCTCCCTCACCTTTTCAATTCTTCCTCAGTCTTTATTTAGAACTGTTTTGCTAGTCATTCTACTATTTTCACGATTATGTTAAAAGAAATTTCAACTCTCATCCGTTGCCAATACCTAACCCTGAAGCAAATAATTAAGCCCGAGAATCAGAGACAAAGAAGGCCTTACTCTTCGTAGGCCGTTGCAATGGTATTAGACAAACCTGCCGATAGAATGGGAGGGAGGAAATATCAATACACTTCCACAAAAGGAGCAACTCTTTGGAAAATACTGGTCTGTAGAGAAGAAAAGCTGGGAAGTGAACCCAGGTTGAACAAGATTAGAAAAATTTCCAGGCATTTTTCTAGATCTGAGAAAAAGCCTCAGACATCTATTAGCCAGAGAAACTTTTCTTTAATAAGCAGTCTTGTGGATGTTCTGGTTGCAATCACTACTGGTCAGTACGAAAACACTTTGAGACCTTTCAGAGACAGGACTTGTAATCGCCAACAATTTTATTGAGATTTGTCATTGGACCTGTTATTTATCTGTAAAAGTTTAGAATAATTCAGCATACAGTGAAATGAAAAAAAGGTTTAACTACTGGTTCAGTGAAAATGCAGTGTATTGAACACAGGAACAAAGTAAGGGGTGAAGATCAATTGACAGAGAAAGAATGGCATCTACTATGTATGTGCAGATAAAGGGGGTTCTCAGCTGGTAATCACATCACTTGTTCTCCAAACTACTGACAATGTCTTAATAGAATGAATTCCTGAAAAATCGTTCAACTTCAGACATGAAACATGTTAGAAAGAAAATGTTTTTTTTCCCCATCTAGTTCTTAATCATTGGGTCTCTGACAGGATTTCTCAGAGGAAAGAATTGCTTTGTAAGTATTACACCATGTAGACCAAAATGTGGTACTCTATGAAGATGTAGGGACATCTCCTGAGTACTACAGACAGCAAAGCAGGAATAAAGTCACAAAAGCAGAGGGAAGAACATGATAAAGAATATACTCCTTAATACCCAGAGCCTGGACTGACACCAGCCTACTGCCCTCTACTGTGCCTATTGTCTTGTTTATTATTTATTGTAAGGCCTGCACTGTTTTGTGCACCTTATGCAGTCCTGGGTAGGTCTGTAGTCTAGCGTAGTTTTGTGTTGTTTTATGTAGTTCAGTGTAGTTTTTGTATTGTTCATGTAGCACCATGGTCCTGAAAAACATTGTCTCATTTTTACTGTGTACTGTACCAGCAGTTATGGTCAAAATGACAACAAAAAGTGACGACTTGACACGTCTTTTAAAGAGGTAAAGCTTTCACCTGTGAGCTTGAACAACAAATAAAGCTGAACAGATGAGCTTACACAAATCCTAGAACAAATAGAAATCCAGTCGACTGTAAATGCAAAAGAATGTCTAAGAACTTGACAGATATACCCAAGTCAACAGCAAAAACAAAATCACAGAAAAGAGTGAATTAGCTGCATTAATGACAGAAACAGGCGATACTTGTTACAGACTTTGTATTTTGGGGGTAGAAGATAAAACAATACCTAAACAAGTGACCTCAAAATTAAGGTTGCATGTTTATGATGTCTTTTGTTTTGGGGGAAGACGTGGAGAGGAGACAGAGAGAGAAAACACATGATAGTTTAAAACAAGTTAAATTATCAATTTTTCACAAATTAATTTTCAGCACAATCACATGATAGTGACTACAGCAGTATCATGTGGGAGATATAGAGTACCAAAATCAAAGGGAATTTCTAATTTTGCTCTATTGCAATCTCCAAAAGTTAGGATGATCACAATACTGATTCCAGGCCATTGTTACCATCAGAAAAACAGCACCCTCATTTTATTTATGAATCACTCTGTAACAATTAGTTTGCTGCAACTGATTGTTAGATTGGCCCCAGGGCTAGACATGCAGGAGGAATGAAAATAGGGTTAATCATCACAAGCTAACCACAATCAATCCCTTACCACAGTCAATGGGAGAATCACAGCTCAAACCTTTGCTGCTATCATCTATATTCATATAAAAAACAGGAGGGAAAGACAAATAGATTAACATTATTCATCCCTCATGGCTAACTATATAGATTCCGAATCAAAAACTCAAAAAACATATAGTACTGTACTAAAAATGTTCCGAAGTGCTTCAAAGAGGTAAAACCAAATTGATGGTTAACACATTAGGAAAAGCAGCTAAAAGCACAGTGAAGTTAGTCTTTTGGAGGAAGAAATTGAACATTTTTTAAAAAATTATACCCTTAGAACAGAGATGAGGGGGTTCTGGTGACGTCATCGTTCAGAATGGCAGCTTAAATCAACAGTTCCTCAGGAAAAACGCATATTTTGCCCTGTTAATCCATCAAGTATAAGATCTTTCAAAAATATCTGAATTGATAAGGGGGGCAAGAATGGGGAGAAAGAATGGAGATAAAAAAAAAAGCACCACTGCGGAGCCTATGGAAGAGAGGTACAGCGCGCGGCTCTCCTACACGTGCGCGTGGCGGCGAAGCTGACGTGGGGCCTCGTTCAGGCAAAGCGGCAAATATGATAAAGATTCTGGAAGAGATAAGGGAAGTCCAAAAAAATATAAAGCAGCAACTCAATGATACGAAGTCAGAGCTTGCCAACGTCAATCACAAAATAGCGGTGCCAGTGACTCGAATTGAGAAGGCGGAAGATTGCGTGCAAAACGTGGAACAGATACTAAGACAATAAAAATATTAAATCAACATGAAAGTAAGTTGCTTAACCAGGAGGGAAGATCGCGATGGAAAAATACCAGGATTTATAATGTTCCCAAAAGAGCGGAGGGATTGTCAATGACGGAATTTGTAGACAAGCTGCTGCGGGAAGCGCTGGAGATTCCCCCGACTATGGAGATTGAAATTGAGAGGGTGCATCGTTCACTCGTCCAGAGGCCTCCCGGAGACAGACAAAGTAAACCGTGCTCAATAGTACTTAAATTCCTTCGATTCAAGAGCAAAGCGGAGATACTACGAAGGGCCTGGGGTAAGAAGAGGGTTTTTTGGAACGGGAAGTTAATATACTTCGATCATGATTACCCCCGGCAGTCCTACAGAAACGGAAGGAATATTCCGAAGCAAAACGAATATTACAGCAAGAAAAGATTAAATTCCAAACCCCGTATCCTGCTAAACTGAGGGTATTTTACCAAGGGATGCGACTGTACCAGACAAGTGGGGGAGGCGACTACAGACATGAACAACAGAGGACTATCCATTAGTGTGGTCAAACCAAGGGAAAGTTTGGCTGAGCAGCTGTCCCGAGCTGCTTGGGAAATAGTAAGAGAACCTAGAAAGCAGGGGACGGGGGCAGGACGAGAGAAGGATATTAGGAAGATACTGTCAGTTCACCTCCTTCCGAAGAGCCATAAGGTTTGGCTAACTTTAAAAGCGTTGATAAACTAAACAGAAGCAAAATAAGACAGTGATATACCTATCTTGAGAAATACGTGTTATAATGTGGATTTTATATTACTCAATTTTTTAAAATTCATTTATTCATTCCTTTTTCCCCACCAAAATGAGAATATATACATGGGAGGAATACACAGGGAAATCATTTCTGTGTAATGGACATAGTTTTTTTTTAAACTTATTTTTATAGGTACTGCAACTGGGGCCCTCAACCCACAGGTAGGAGGGACTATCCCCCACGGCTAGACTTTTCTTCTAGCCCAACCCAGAGTCATCTAGAGACCCCAGCCTTGAAATCACACCTTTGTTACCTTTTTTTTTTATTATTCACGTTTCTTGGCTCTTATTTGTTCAGGGAATGGATCGATTAAGTTATATTCTGCAAATTTCAATGATATACTAACAGATAAATACACATGGCTAAGGACAAAGTAAAATTCATTTCTTTTAATGTCAATGGGCTGTTGAATCCAGTCAAGTGCAGTAAAATTATATCAAAAATGAAAAAAGAACAAGCCCATGTAGTATATTTACAGGAAACTCACTAAGTGATAATGAGCATGGAAAATTAAAGAGAATGGGCTTCATTAATTTGTTTTTCTCCTCATAAATCAGGACATAGAACAGGAGTTGCTATTCTCATCTCAAGTAAGCTAAGTTTTGAAAAAGTATTCGAAATGGGAGATAAGGAGGGCAGATATATTCTGCTAAGGGGGAATACAGATGGAAATCCAGTTACTTTATTGAATATATACACACCCCCAGGAAGTGATATTAGTTTCTTCCAGAAAATTACTAATATTATGGTAACGGAAACAGAAGGTCTCTTGATATGTGGGGGAGACTTAAATTTACAATTACAACCAAAGTTAGACTCTTCCAATAGAAAAACTTATGAAACAAAGTCCTTACATAAAAAAGTTAACAATCTTTTTGAGGAGGTTGGTCTAATTGATATATGAAGGGACCTTTTCCCTGACAGAAGGGATTACACTCATTATTCTGCCCCCCACTCCATATATTCAAGAATAGACTATTGCATAACATTTGGAAAAGATAGAGACAAAATAATCACCTGTGGAATTGGGACAATAGATCTAAGTGACCATGCAGCTATATACTTATCTGTTGATTTTAACCTACAACCAAAGAATACTATTTGGAAACTAAATTCAAGTCTACTCAATGATCCCTATTTTAAGGAACAAATTAAAAAAGAAATTGGTCTTTACTTAGAATTCAATGATAATGGAGAGGTTTCACCTCCCATTCTATGGGATACTCTGAAGGCTGTCTTAAGAGGGAAAATTATAGCAATATCTTCATATAAGGAATAGAACATTAGAGTAATTACAAAATAAGCTGAAGGAACTAGAAAAAAAACACAAATTGAGTTTGGCACAGGATACACTAGAGGAAATTTAAAAAATTAGGAATGAAGTTAATAGTTTGGCTACACAAGAAATTAGGAAAAATTTAATGTTTCTGAAACAGACACTGAAACAGTGGATCTAAATCTATGAAAATACTGGCGTGGAAACTGAAAAAAAAGATAGCAGAAAATACAATTCATAGAATAAGGGATCCAAAAACAAAAGTGATGAAAAAAAATAAGCTAAGTGAAATTCAAGAAGCTTTTGAAATGTTTTAAGAAACTATATTCCTAAGTTCCAGGGGGAAGCATAACCCAAATTGACACCTTCTTGAGTTACCCACTTTAAGCAAAGAACAAAACAGAACGATGACTGCTAACATAACTGAAGCTGAACTAAAAACTGCAATTAGTAGGCTTAAATTAAGCAAGTCACCAGGATCAAGTGGATATACAGCAGAGTGGTATAAAGAGTTTAGAAGTGAGTTAATTCCTGTTTTACTCCCCACACTGAACTGGGCCCTAAGAAAGGCGCAAATGCCACCCAGCTGGAAGGAGGTATTAATCTCAGCTATACCGAAAGAAGGCAAGTATAAAATGGAATGTGGGTCATTTAGACCAACATCTGTTCTTAATGTGGATTATAGTGTGGCGACCCACTTTCTGGCACACACGAACCGGCTCACAACAGTGCGCGCAGGCAGAGGGCCGGTCCCAGAAAGGGTGCCAGGCCACCTTCACCAGCAGAGGGAAAATCCTGCGTGCAGAAAGGGTCCGGGAATAGGCATTCCCCACAGTAGTCCCGCCCAGGGAGGGCGGGAACGGGAAGGCTTTAAAGCAGGCCGCGAAGTTTGAATAAATCTCTTTCATCTCAACTCTAACTCACCGACTCCATGTGGTTATTCTAGCGCTGTGTGTAGCACACCGCTACAATTGGTGACCCCGACAGCCCTAACGATATTTGGACCAGAGATGACCGACGCTGCATCTGTTCATGCAGTTTCGTTAAAACTGCCAAGCTTCTGACGAAGCGACCCCATTTATGGTTTGAACAAGCAGAAGCTCAATTCCACATTCGGCAGATAACCTTGGAGTCCACTCGCTACTACTACGTGTTGAGCTCACTCGACCAGGAGACTGCTGCACAAGTTGAGGAGTTTATACAGTCGCCCCCAGAGGACGGCAAATACACAGCATTCAAAGCCCTGCTCACAAGGACATTTGGACTCTCACGGCGTGAACAAGTACGCCGCTTGATGCACCTGGATGGTTTGGGAGACAGACCACCGTCAGCATTAATGAACGAAATGCTGGCCCTGGCTGAAGGACACAAACCCCGCCTCATGTTTGAGCAGGCGTTCCTAGAGCAACTGCCCGAGGACATATGCCTGCTGCTGTCCGACGCAGATTTCAGCGACCCCCGACAGGTGGCGGCCCAAGCAGATGTGCTGTGGAATGCCAGGAAAGAGAGAGGGGCATCCGTCGCACAGATCACCAAGCCGCGAGCCAAACGAACAATGGTGCTTCTACCACCAGAGGTGGGGCACAGAGGCCCGCCGCTGCAGACCACCCTGCAAACTCCCGCTGACGGCTACGGCGGCTGGCCATCAGGACAGCATCCTGTACGTCTGGGACAAGCAGTCGGGACGCCGCTTTTTGGTCGACACCGGAGCGGAGATCAGCGTCTTACCTCCAACGAGTTATGATACCCACAACAGAGAACCGGGACCCACCGAGGGCCGCAAATGGCAGCACAATACGAACTTACGGCACCCGCACGGTACGGCTACAGTTCAGCTCCAGTCGGTTCACGTGGGACTTCACACTGGCCGCCGTGCCCAACCACTCCTGGGAGCGGATTTTCTACGAGCCCACAGCCTGCTGGTCGACCTGCAAGGGAAGCAATTAGTCCACGCCAAGACTTTTCAAACTTTCTCCCTGGGTGAAGCACAGTTGCCAGCCCCACACCTGGACTCCATCACGCTGTCCGACGACGAATTCACCAGGGTCCTGGCGGATTTCCCATCAGTACTGGCACCGCAGTTCACGGCAGCCATGCCCAGACACGGAGTACAGCACCACATCCCGACCCAGGGACCACCCCTCCACGCCCGTGTGCAAAGGCTTCCCCCGGACAAGCTCCGACTGGCGAAGGAGGAGTTCAAGAAGATGGAGGAATTGGGGATCATACGATGGTCCGACAGCCCATGGGCCTTCCCCCTTCACATGGTGCCCAAGGCAACGGGGGGGCTGGAGACCATGCGGTGACTACCGCAGACTGAACGAGGCTACAACGCCAGACCGCTACCCTGTGCCGCACATTCACGGCTTCGCAGCAAACCTACACGGCGCAAGGATCTTTTCCAAGGTAGATCTCGTCCGAGGATACTATCAAATCCCTGTACATCCGGACGACATCCCAAAAACAGCACCTATTACCCCGTTCGGACTTTTCAAATTCCTCCGAATGCCGTTTGGTCTAAAGAATGCCGCACAGACTTTCCAGCGGCTAATGGACGCGGTGGGACGCGACCTGGACTTTGCATTCATCTATTTGGACGACATCCTCATAGCAAGCAGTAGTCTGCAGGAGCATCTGTCCCACCTCCGACAGCTCTACTCCCGCCTGAGCAAATTCGGCCTTACAATCAACCTAGCCAAATGCCAGTTCGGACTCGACACCATCGACTTCCTGGGCCACAGGATTACTAAAGACGGGGCAACCCCGCTGCCCACCAAGATAGACACGGTCCGCAACTTCCCCCGACCCAACACAATCAAAGGCCTGCATGAATTCGTGGGTATGGTGAATTTCTACCACCGTTTCCTCCCCTCAGCAGCCCGAACCATGCGACCCCTGTTCACTCTAATGTCGGGTAAGGGCAAGGACATTACCTGGGACGAAGAGGCCGCAACCGCTTTCATTAAAACCAAAGAAGCCTTGGCAAACGCCGCGATGCTAGTGCACCCCAGAACAGACGTTCCTACTGCCCTCACGGTGGACGCATCCAACACAGCGGTCGGTGGAGTGATGGAACAACTCATCGAGGGTTGCTGGCAACCTCTGGCATTCTTCAGCAAACACCTACGACCACCTGAACTCAAATACAGTGCTTTCGACCGGGAGCTATTGGCACTATACCTGGCAATCCGGCATTTCAGGTACTTCTTAGAAGGTAGGCCCTTCACCGCGTTCACAGACCACAAACCGCTTACCTTTGCGTTCATGAAGGCGTCCGACCACTGGTCGTCCCGCCAGCAGCGACATCTGTCCTACATCTCCGAGTACACGACGGACATCCAGCATGTCTCTGGAAAGGACAACGTTGTGGCGGACGCACTTTCCAGACCTACCATACAGGCCCTGTCCCAGGGGGTGAACTATACAGCGCTGGCAGAGGCACAGCAGGCAGACGCTGAGATCCCCGGTTACAGGACTGCAGTCTCCGGTTTGCAGCTCCAAGACCTCCCTGTAGGCCCAGGTGAGAGGACCCTACTATGTGACGTAGCTACCGGCCAACCCCGCCCCGTCGTCCCAGCAGCCTGACGCCGGCGGGTTTCGAGTCCATTCACAACTTAGCGCACCCCTCCATCAGGACAACTGTCCGGCTGGTCGCCAACAGGTTCGTGTGGCACGGACTGCGTAAACAGGTCAGTGAATGGGCCAAAACGTGCATGCAGTGCCAAACAGCCAAGGTGCAGCAGCATACCAAGGCTCCGCCGCAGTGGTTCGAACCCACCCGCCGGAGGTTCGACCACATCCATGTGGATATCGTGGGGCCCCTGCCAGTGTCACAAGGAGCACAGTACCTCCTAACTATCATAGACCGGTTCACCAGATGGCCAGAGGCAGTCCCGCTCACCGACACCACCTCCGAATCCTGTGCCCGAGCACTGATCGCAACCTGGGTAGCCCGCTTCGGGGTACCGGCCCATATTACCTCCGACAGGGGCGCCCAGTTCACCTCCAGCCTGTGGTCGGCTATGGCCAACCTTTTAGGAACACAGCTACACCACACAACTGCCTACCACCCACAGTCGAACGGACTAGTGGAGTGCTTCCACCGTCACCTGAAATCGGCTCTCATGGTCCGCCTGGAGCGGCCTAACTGGGTGGACGAGCTTCCCTGGGTCCTGCTCGGAATCTGCACGGCGCCCAAGGAGGATCTGCACACCTCGTCGGCCGAGTTGGTGTACGGCGCACTCCTGGTTGTCCCAGGAGAGTTCATACCAGCCCCAAGGGGGCAAGAGGAAGAACCCACAGCAGTCCTGGACAGACTACAGGAGAGGCTCGGTAACCTGGCCCCCATCCCCACTTCACAGCATGGACAGAGCCCGACCTGCATACCCAAAGACCTGCAGAACTGTAAGTTTCTTTTTGTACGATGGGGCGGACACCAGGCACCGCTACAGCGGCCCCACGAGGGGCTGTTTAAGGTGATCAGGAACAACGGGTCCACATTCGTGCTGGACATTGGAGGGAGAGAGGAGATTTTCACGGTGGACCGACTCAAACCGGCCCATGTGGACTTGGCGCAGCCGGTCCAGGCTCAGGCACCACGGCGCAGGGTCAGACCTCCCAAACAGAGGCTGATCCAGACTGTGGACATTGGGGGAGGTACCACCGGTTCTGGGGGGGGGGGGGGGTTATGTGGCGACCCACTTTCTGGCACCCACGAACCGGCTCACAACAGCGCGCGCAGGCAGAGGTCCGGCCCCAAAAAGGGCGCCAGGCCATCTTCACCAGCAGGGGGAAAATCCCGTGCGCAGAAAGGATCCGGGAATAGGCATTCCCCACGGTAGTCCCGCCCAGGGAGGGCGGGAACGGGAAGGCTTTAAAGCAGGCCGCGAAGTTTGAATAAATCTCTTTCATCGCAACTCTAACTCACCGACTCCGTGTGGTTATTCTAGCGCTGTGTGTCGCACACCGCTACAATAGAATATTTACCTCCATCATGGCCAAACGATTAGAAGAGTTTCTACCCACACTGATACATAATGATCAGACAGGTTTTGTACAACACCACCAAACACAAGACAATAAACGAAGGACACTTCACATTATGGATTATATTAAAAAAAAAGAAATTGAAGCAATAGTGTTAAGCGTGGACACTGAAAAGGCATTTGATTCAGTTAATTGGAATTTTCTTTACAGAATTTTACATAGATTTGGTCTACATGACACAATTATTAAAACTATACAGGTACTATCCGACAATCCTACTGCCAGAATTAAAATCAATGGATAGTTATCTAATAGTTTTACCCTAGGAAGGGGCACGAGACAGGTTGTGAATGGTCACCACTACTCTTCGCATCATATCTGGAACCATTAGCTCAATACATCAGACAAAATGAAGATATCAGGGGAATTACTATTAAAGGGACAGAACATAAATTGGCCTGTTACGCGAATGATATTTTGATCTATCTAGGGCAACCAACATACTCTTTACCTAAATTGATGAAATCCTTTGAACAATATGGCTAATTGTCAGGATACAAGATCAACACAGATAAAACCCAACTACTTTCATATAACTATAGCCCACCAAGAGAAATTGAAAGTAGATATACTCTGGCATGGCAAACAGAGTCCGTCAAATATTTGGGCATCATTATGCCAAAAGATTTGGCAAAATTATCAGAATGCAATTATCCCAGCAGAGATTGCACTTTCTGAGGAAGCTTAAACAAGCATCACTCCCTACTAACATCTTAATTACATTCTACAGAGGTGTAGTTGAGAGTGTGCCGATCTTTTGCATCACAACCTGGTACTCCAGCTGCAGTGCTGTCGACAAAAAAGCCTTGCAGAGGTTGGTTAGGGGAGCAGAGAAGGTTATTGGGGTCTCCCTAACTTCTGCCCAAGACCTCTTTCAGAGTCGATGCCTCCAGAAGACACTGAACATCATTAAGGACCCCTCACACCCTCTCCATGAACTGTTTGTTCTTCTGCCATCAGGCAAACGTTACAGGAGCATCAAAACTAAAACCACAAGGCTACTAAACAGCTTCCTCCCACAGGCAGTCAGACTGCTAAATAGCTGCTCTACCTGACTCTGCTCTGGACACTTTTAACTTGCACTCGACACTTACAACTTGATTTTAACTGACATGTGGCTGTTGTGTTTTACTATTTTATTATGTTCATTATTTAGTGTTGCGTTTGTTATGTAATGATTGCACTGCTCCTGAGAAACGCTGTCTCATCCTGCCCTGCAAAGCTGATGTACAGTCAGAATGACAATCAAGTTTTTTGAATCTTTGAATCTTAGAATCTTATCAGCCTATACAGAAAAAAAATTAAGGAAGATATAACAAGATGGAACCCAATTCCCTTTCTTGGTCTCAGTTCAAGGATTGAATCTATTAAAATTAACATACTGCCCAGACCACTATATCTCTTTCAGACCCGACCAATAGAGATGAACCAAAATCAATTCAGTGAATGGAACAAGATGCTATCAAGATATATATGGCAAGGTAAAAGGCCTAGGGTTCATCTCAAAACTTTGCAATTAGCCAAGGAAAAGGGGGAATGGGGCCTACCTTCTCTTAGAGATTATTATTTTGCAGCACAGTTGAGAGCCGTGATATGCTGGTGCAACCCATCATGTGATGCTCAATGGAAAAACATTGAGGAGAGGATACTTTCTGTCCCCATACAGGCAAAATGCTGCAAATGCCTCAACAGCTTTAAAAAAAAAAAAAAAATGGAGGGAAAAAATGTTTCATGCCTGGGACCTTTCATAACCCAAAATATTAACCATTTCTCCTTCCAGATGGTGCCTGACCTACACAGAGCTGCCAACATTTCTGTTTGTATTTCAAACTTCCAGAATCTAGAGCATTTTTGATTTTCCCCACTGCTGATCTTAAGGAGGGATGGGGTTCAAAATCTACATGAGCAGCTTTACCAGTAGCAGATACCACAACTGAAATTATTTATCATTAAATCAGGAAAAAAAAACATGGTTACAGACAACTTGACAACAGACAAGCAGTAGAGACTCAGCAACAGTCACAGAGACCAAGATGATGGTACAGAAGCAGAACAGGATGGTAGGGAGCTTAATGTAAAGGAACCCCTAAGAGACAGTGATCATAATATGATTGAATTCATACTACAATTTGAGAGGGAGAAGCACAAGCCACGTGTATCAATATCGCTATGGAATAAAGGTAATTACAGATGCATGACAGAAGAGCTTGCCCAGGTGGATTGCAGGAGGGTACTGGTGGGGATGACGCAAAGGCAAAGGTGGCTGAAGTTTCTGAGAATAGTTCACAAGGCGCAGGATAGATATTTCCAACAGAAGTTGTTGTTCTCAAATGACAGGGGTAGGCAACTTTGCCTGACAAGGGAAGTTAAGGACTACATAAGGTAGCAAAAGTAAGTGGGAAGTTGCATGATTGGGAAGTTTTGAAACTCCAACAAAAAGATACAAGGGAAAAGATGAAATATGAGGGCAAACTAGCCAATAATATAAAGCAGGTTAAAATTTTTTCAGTTAGAGAGTAAAACGGAAGTGAGAATTTACCTTGGACCACTGGAAAATGATGGTGGTGAAGTACTAATGGGGGCCAAAGAAAAGGCTGATGAAGTTAATGGGTACTTTGCATCAGTCTTCACTGTGGAAGACACTAGTAGTGTGCCAGAAGTCCTTGAGTGTCAGGGAGCATTATTGGATTAAGAGCCACCTCCTTCCTAAAATTACTTCTCCATTTTATCTGAATCTGCAATTGAATTCAGCTGCTCCAGTTGTTATCCATTAATTCACCCACACAGCAATACTTTATATAAGCTATTCAACCATACCGTCAGCGCAGCTGAGTGTTATAATACTGTGACGCAAGTTAATGAAGAGCAATCAGGTCTAGAAACTACAATAAAGTTAATTCCTCCCTTGCCCAATGACATCAAGATTAATTGCAACAAATCCTCACACTATTGATGGATTTATCTGACGAAAACAGAATGCAGAGTAGGTTAGAGGTACACTGGCGATTGATATTGGACCCCAGAAATACTGGAACATTAACATTTTGTTTTAAACGTATTTTCAAAACACATTTGGTTGCTGGGTCCATTGTTGTTTGTCATCTGTGTTAATGATCTGGATGATAATGTGGTAAACTGGATCAGCAAAATTTTCAAATGACACCAAAATTGAGGGTGAAGTAGACAGTGAGGGTGGCTATCAAAGCTTACAGCAGGACCTGGACTAGCTGAGGAAAATAAAAGCAGAAAAAAGGAAGATAGAATTTAATGCAGGCAAGTGTGAGGTATTGCACTTTGGAGGACAAACCAGGGTAGGGACTTGCACAGTGAATGGTTGAGCACTGAGGAGTGCTGTAGTACAGTGGAATCTGGGAATTCAGATCTTTAAATCCTTCAAAATAGCATTACAGGTAGATAGGGTCATAAAGAGAGCTTTTAGTATATTAGCCTTTCTAAATCAAAGTACTGAGTACAGGAGTTGCGATACTATGTTGAAGCTGTACAACACGTTGGCGAGGCCTAATTTGGAGTATTGTGGGGAGTCTTGGTCACCTACCTACAGGAAAGATATTAATAGGATTTAAAGAGTTTAGAGAAAATTTCCAAGGAATGTTTCTGAAACATGAGGACCTGAGTTGTGTGTAAGTATTGAATAGGTTAGGACTTCACTCCCTGGCCTGTAGGAAAATGAAGAGAGATTTGATAGAGGTATATAAAATGAAGAGGGGTATAGATAGAGCAAATATAAGCAGGCACTGTCCACTGAGGGTGGGTGAGACTAGAATTAGAAGTTATGGGTTAAGGGTGAAAGGTGAACTACTTAAAAGTTCAAAGTAGGTATGCGAGGGTGAGACAATGCTGAGAGTATGGAGTATGGAGAGTATGGAACAAACTACAAGTGAAAAGTTTGGATAAGTACATGGGTAGGAGGGGTATAGAGGGCTATGGTGTAGGTGGAGGTCAAGGGGACGTTTTCTGTGCTGTACTGCTCTATGCTCCTCAACTTGAGTTTCCAGCCTTGTGAAGACATCAAGAGCAGAATATTTTGTTTTTAAATAGTTCTGGAAAAATGCTATTGTCTGTATTTGTCTCTGTCTCTAAGCTCCAACTGAAATAAAAAGTTACTATTTCAGCCCAATCCAGCTGGCAGAAGAATCAGAAATAAAGGTGAAAACATTTTTCCCAGAAACACATACATACATAGAGCATTCTCAATACAGACAAACAATATTCCTGATTTGGTCAAAGTTCCCAACCGCCATCTACGGACACTGATATTAGAGTTGGGAGATTCTTGATTACCAGAAATTGAAACTGTATTACTCGTTTCTCCAAGTAAAACAAAGACATTGAAATTCCCATTCAATATGCTGGAGGAACTCAGCAGGTCAGACAGCATCTATGGAGAGAAAAGAACAGTCAACATTTCAGGCAGAGACCTTTCACCAGTCCTGACGAAGGATCTTGGCCTGAAATGTCAACTGTTTATTCCTTTTAATAGATGCTGCCTGACCTGCAGAGTTCATCCAGTATTTTATGTGTTACTCTGGATTTCAAGCATCTGCAGAATCTCGTGTGTTAATTGAAATTCGCTCTACATCTTATGGACTGGTTGGAAAACTTGACAGTGATAGAGGACTTTTTTCCTTTAAATAAGATTGGACATAAGGTGCTGGGCCTCCATTAAAACAATACTTATTGACTTCTTCAACATATCATGATTAGCCAGTGCCTGCTTGGGGTCTATGCTCATCTAAAAATAAATCACTTGAAACATCATTTTGTTACAAATGCATTTCAAATCCTGGCTTCAGGTGCAATTCATATTTGAAAATAGTGAGAATAAAACAATCTTGCTGAAATAAAAGGCATGGATCATAAAATACAGACTCCAATGAAATGTGATGGCTTTTATACATGAGGGTTATGCTAGAGCACAGCATTTATTTGGAAAGTGAAACATTTTTTTCAAAAGATCAGAAAAGTGCTTTAGCAGGTTCTTTAGCATCAGATGCTTTTTTCTTTGTAGATGCTGACAGGCTAGCCATGTAGAGTTATTTTCAAAGTTCAACATAAATTTATTATCAAAGTACATATATGTCGCCATATACATTTTCTTGCGGGCAATCACAATAGAATCTTAATAGAATAGGAAGTTTTTGGCACATTGGTCTTCATAAATCAAATTGAGTAACAGGAGATGGGGTGTTACATTAAAGTTGTGTAAGACACTGGTGAGGCCTAACTTGGAGTATTGTGTGCAATTTTGGTCACCTACCTACAGGAAAGATGTAAACACAAAATAATCTGCAGATGTAAATAAGGTTGAGAGAATACAGAGAAAATCTACAAGGATGTTGCAGGGTTTGGATGTTGAGTTAAAAAGAAAGATTGAATAGGTTAGGACTCTATTCTTTGGAATGTAGAAGATTGAGACGACATTTGATAGAGATATAAAAATTATGAGGGGCAAATGCAAATAGGCTTCTTCCTCTGAGGATAGGTGGGAATACCACCAGAGGTCATGGGTTAAGGATGAAAGATGAAAAGTTTAAGGGAAACATGAGAGGAAGCTTCTTCATTCAGAGGATCATAAGAGTGTGGAATGAGCTGCCAGCGCAAGTGATGCATGCAAGCTCGATTTCAATGTTTACTACAAGTCTGGATAGATACACAGATGGTAAGGGTATGGACAGCTATGGTCCTATGACCCAGTGCAGGTCAATGGAAGTAGGCAGTTTAAATGGTTTGGCACAGACTAGATGGGTTAAAGGGTCTGTTTCTGTGCTGCACTTCTCTATGACTATGACTCTAATCAATGCGAGACCATATCTAACATGACAGACAACAAATGTGCAACGATGAGAAAACAAACTGTGCAAATACAAAAGTGAAAAAAATAATAATAAATAAATAAGCAATAAATACTGAGAACATGAGATGAAGAATCCTTGAAAGTGAGTCCATAAGTTGTAGGAACAGTTCAGTGATGGTGCAAGTGAAGTTGAGTGAAGTTATCCCCACTGGTTCAAGAGCCTGATTGTTTAAGGGCAATAACTGTTCCTAAACCTGGTGGTGTGAGTCCCAAGGCTCCTGTACCTTCTTGCTGAAGGCAGAACTCAGAAGAGAGCATGGCCTGGATGGCTGGGGTCCTTGATGATAGATGCTGCTTTCCTGTGACAGCAATCTGCACAGACGTGCTCAATGGTGAGGATGGCTTTACCTACGATGGATTGGGCCATATCCACTACTTTTTGTAGGCATTTCCATACAAGGGCACTGCTGCTTACAGGAAGTACCCATGCCTCAGGGACCCAAAATCCATCAAATTTCCCTCATTGTTAATAGGAAGAGAGGGGAGAGGGTTGACACCCCCCACCACCACCACACAGGCACAGCTGACAAGAACAACTTCTGCATGGTTCACTGCTGGTGATTATCATGTTAGTCCATTTGATGTAAATATATTCATGGAAAATTTATTCTGTATCAAAACATGTACACAGACAGTAACAGAACAGTCTACAGCTCAGATTATCAATACCAACAGATCTCTGCGGCGCTCTGACTGAAGTTTCACTTATCAGCAAGCCAAGTACTGTTACCCACAACATTAAAATAGGATTGATCAGCAGTATTGGACAACTGTAATGCCTGCAGTTCAAATGGCATTT
Source organism: Mobula birostris (assembly GCF_030028105.1). Lineage (NCBI taxonomy): Eukaryota > Metazoa > Chordata > Chondrichthyes > Myliobatiformes > Myliobatidae > Mobula > Mobula birostris. Next base: position 8,938,769 of record NC_092387.1, on the reverse strand, counting down.
TATCTTCAGAACTGCAGTTAGGAATCCCTTCCGTGGGGGAAGAGATTTCATTGTTAATCAACGAGAAGGCAGGAAGGACAAAATATTACGTAGCTCTGGGGCTGTGTACTGAAGCCATAAACATTGCCAGGAAGCTTCAGTTATAAAGGTAAACTTTATTACAAATTAGATTTATTGAGTTCAACTGCCAATGACAAAACAACCTTGCAGGGTATTCCATTACAAACGGCACAGAATCCAAACACATCTTTCATTTGGAGATGAATGCTCTGTAGTACAAATATTACGTTTCTGGCTGAGGTTTGTTTAGTTCATGGGCACATTTACATCACTGCCCTGATGTCCCTAGACCTTACAGTAAGAGTCACTAAAATTCTAGTTTTATTATCAGCAGGTTCTAATCAGCAGAAGACTTTTGGGCTAAATGGACATTGAATATTTAATATAGTGAATCACATATACAATGAATTTTGGTTAATTTCGGACACATCCGAACCAGTACATGTTGGGCCAATTAAGTGGCTGCCCCAATCAGCCAAAGTTTCATGGAAATAGTTAAAAAGGTAAAAGGACAAACTATTTAATTGAGTAACAAATTCTGTATTTAATGAAATTCAGAACAAATTAGAACGCTACCAATACTACTACAGTACTATAAAACTGTATTAGTTCCTAATAGCTATTGATGAAAGAATTCATCCAGTGTATGCTGCAGTGTTCTTTTAATTGACTGTAAAGGAACAAAATCAGCACAGACACCTAGTGCAGTTCATGGATTGCTTTCATACAAATGCTTTCAATCATTGCTTCCTCCAAATCTTCATTTTCATTATAACATTCAAGATGATTGTGGATACCTTCAATTTCTTCATAGTTCCTAACTTGTTGAAGTAGTGAAATTGTTTCATTTTTACTCCCAGCCATTTCTGGCATCTTCAAGCATCACTGCTTGAAACCCTAGTGAATTGTCTGACTGCTTATTATCAGCGACACCAATAACTACTTTTTGAACACAAACACACACAAATGATAAAGCATCTGGTGCTTTCCCGGCATACATGACAAATAAACTCTTTTTGGGCTTCCAGCTGAGTACAGGTATCAATTATAACTGACATTTTGATGACAAACTCTACCACCTTCTTCAGGGATGATGACCGGACTGAAGAAGATGGCAGAGTTTGTCATCAAAATGTCAGTTATAATTGATATCTGTACCCAGCTGGAAGCCAGAGAGGAGTTTATCAACACACAAGTGATGTATTTAAAAACTGTTTGCTCTAAATACAGCGTAGTGTTGAATGACCACACAAGTGAGCATTGCGAATGACACTAACTAGAAACCGTTTGGCAACAGTCTCCTATCCTAATTAAATGACAGTGTCTCAAAGAAACGAAGGGAATCCTGGCTATTTTCTTGCTTAGTTTTTGTTCTTCCAGAGTTGTTCTCATATAGGTGGCTGCCCCAATTATCTGATGGCCTTATTAACCAGAATCCACTGTATTTCAGTTTCCAAAACTCACAGTACAAAAGGTAGACAGCATTATTAACAGAAACATTACCCTTAAATATCAGTCAGAATTAAAGGGGCAATATGGATTTTATGTTCTGAGCCTAGCTGGATTCAGAACTTGTCTGAAAATTGTTGGTTTGAGACACAGTGATATAGTGTCAACAAGGAGGGGAGGGGAAGGGAGAAAAATCTTCCCACTGCAAGAAGTGAGCACTTTTGTTTCTAGTATTTTCGAAGGACACCACTGTACTAGAATGCACCTACCTTGTCCTCCAGGGTACATGCACCTAAACGCTCTTCCAAGCTCTTCAGCTTGTACTCTCCCTGCTGGAGTCAGCTCTCCTCCCCATTTCAGCACTAGAAGCAAGGATGGATCCTCCCTTCTTGAATCTGAAAAGTAACCACAGGCACCAAGTGGCAATTCAACCAAAACAGAAGTTTAGTACCATAGCATACTATATCGCAGACAATGACAGATTATACAGCACAGAACCCTCAGCCCCAACCCTCCCCTAAAACTACACCAACTGCAAAAAAAAAGTGTCTGCTGGCTGTATAATTATTTAGAATTCTCGTTCTAGATCATTATCTGGTGATTCATACAGTCAAGATGCCCAGGACTATCAATTATGTTGAAAGATGGCTTTGGACTACTTAGAATATCTTGCAAAGAGTTGAACTGTTAAGATACACTGATGGGTTCATGTTTTCAGGATGATTCAGTTGGTGAGTTAACTTATTTTGAACATACAAATGTTTAACTGGGGGAGGGGACAAAGTCCTACAAGAAACAAAAGTATGCATTTGAGGTCTCTCCCCCAATCCAGTACAAAGAGGGTAGCACTGTGAGAGGGGTCATCTTTCAATAAACAGATCTGATTGCTTAGATCTATACATACCTTCTTCTTCACTGGACGTTTTGGGTTGTCCATGTGGCAAATAGGTCATTTGTACTTTCCTGTTTATACCAGAGAAATGGCCATACCTATAACAACAAAATCAAATTTTAAAAAAGGCACAGAGTAACGGAAGACCTGGACTACATAGGCCAGCTCCTGAAAGAGCAAGATAAAGTACAGCAGTGGTAAATGAAGTAAAAATAATCACCAACTAAACAGGAGGGTGGCAGGTGGAGAGGAGCTAGCATCTTCAGAAACCTTGCTCAAGTCTAAATTTCCTAAAAGTAACTTCAGGATCTAAAGTCTAAATTTTTTAAAACAACACATTTACTGCCAAGAGACCCTGATAACATTGACAATACAAAATTGCCTCCAGCATCACAGGTAGATAGGGTCATAAAGAGAGCTTTTGGCCCACTGGCCTTCATAAATCAGAGCACTGAGTACAGGAGTTGGGATGTTATGTTGAAGTTGTACAAGATGCTGGTGAGGGCTAATTTGAAGTATTGTATGCAGTTCTGGTCACCTACCTACAGGGAAGATATCAATAAGACTAAGAGTACACAAAGCACTTACAAGGATGCTGCCTGGACTTGAGAACTGAGTTATAAGGAAAGGTTGAATAGGTTAGGACTTTATTCTCTGAAGTGTAGAATAATGAGGAAAGATTTGATAGATATATAAAAATTATGAGTGGTATATACAAGGTAAATGCAAGCAAACTTTTTCCACTGGAGTTGTGTAAAATTTGGTCATAGTTTAAGGGTGAAAGGTGAAATGTTTAAGAGAAACATGAGAGGAACATTCTTCACTCAGAGGATGGTGAGTGTGTGGAACAAGCAGCCAGTGGAAGTGAAAATGAGAGTTAAATTTCAACATTTAACGTAAGTTTGGATAAGCACACAGATAGGGGTATGAAGGGCTATGATCTAGTTGCAGGTCGATGGGACTGGGGGGGATAATAATTTGGCATGTAGCAGATGGACTGAATGCCTGTGCTATGTCTCTATGGCATCGCTGTGCCCCCCCCCTACCCCCACCCCCACAGAACTTACATTTCCAGCACAGTCTTCAGCTGTTCCAGCTTGGATTTCTTCTCTTCAATTTCACAGTCGTTATGCTGCCCCAGTTCAGCCAACAGCTCACGACTAATGTCTAGAACTTCCTGCAAGAATCAAGAGTCAGGTATGACAATATGACAAACACCATTGCAGGGCATCTCACGTTAACCACTGTACTGCTAAATTAGAATGCTCCAGGTTACAGAATCAGGTTTAATATCACTGGCATAAGTCATGAAATTTGCTGTTTTGGGGCTGCAGTGCATTGCAATACATAATTTTTTAAAACTATAAATTACAATTAAGTAAAAAATTAAATTAGTACAAAAGCAGGGGGAAAAAAAGCAGTGTTCATGGGTTCATTGTCCATTCAGAAACCTGATGGCAAAGGGAAAAAACCTGTTCCTAAAACGTTGAGAATGTGTGTGTCTTCAGGCTGCTGTACCTTCTCCTTGATAGTGGCAATGAAATGAGGGCATGTCCTGGGTAAATGGAGGACCTTAATGATCAATACCACCTTTTTGAGTGCACCAGTGTCATCTAAGCTCCACAGTTTATACCCTCTCATCTCATTTCTTACCACGTTATGCACAATAGCAGGAGGTTATGGTTTCCATTAGAGGCAACTTTATCAGTAGTTAGAAAGTTAATTCACTAATTTGCACAATGTAGTCAAATGTATTTGAGCAATAAATCATAGGCTAAATTAATTTCACAGGACAGGAGGTGCAATAGGATAAAAAGGTGTTTGTAAACTAAGGTTTGAATTATGACAAGAAACACAGCATGCTCTTTCAATAAAGAGAAGTAGTCAGACTATAATGATGCAGGATAAAGGACTTAAGGGTTTGTACCAATTATCTAAGGACTTACTCAAAATCTTTCTGCTACTGCAAACACTACCTCAAAAAACTTCTGTATGTATGCTGGGAAAGGAGCAAGGAGTTGGCTGTTAAAACAGTGTTGTTCTGTATCCAAGCTGAATACGTGCTGTGATTCTACCACCTGCAGAATCCTGTATAGTATTTTCCATTTCAGTATTACTGGGACTAACATTCAGCTGAACACAAGGTCCTGAAGCCTGCCACACCAGGCACAGCAATCCCCAAGGCCCTGCAGTAGAAATAGGAAGCTCCTAGGAGGAGTTTTTTTTTTTTTGCAGTAGGTCCCTGGAAGGTGTTTCTGAGGGTATTCAGCTTTCCAATGAAACCAAGGGGTGCTGCTTGCAGTGAGGATCCCACAAAGCAACATTTGAAAACTTTTGCTGAGAATTCTCTCATACCTGAAGCTGTTTTGGTTTCTTGAGTTTCAGCTTTCCTGTCTTATATCCATCATATTTCTCAAACAAGTCAAAGAATCTAGAACGTGAAAAAGAAAGTCTCAGGCATTAAATTAGAACCAAATATATTAGCTAAGTTTGGAGAATTTACCTTAACGGAAGGCATTTTACAGACGACTTCACATTTTCCTCTACACTAGAAAGAAAGCCATATTTACAAAAGTTACAACAATTAAACCAGATAAAAGCTGTAAATGGAAGGCTGAATGTTGCCTTGAATCTGCCTCTTCCAAAAGGTCTAAATGACATTTGAACGGAAACAAGAATATACACCTTTAACTTTGACTACGAGAGTGTGCTTATTTAACGGTCGATAGATGTTGCCTGACCTGTTGAGTTCTTCCACCATTTTGTGTGTGTTGCTTCAGATGTTACAGTTATATCCAAGTCCTGTGTCCCTTCTTCCTACAGAGATTTTTCTTCAGATTAGTTACAGCTTTATTGTCATTGCTGAGGACAGTGAGATTGCAGTGCTACTCCAATCAGTGCAAAACATCATACTGGCAACTTGATTAATAAAAAAAAATCTGAATTATTTAGAGTGACACTGAATTTACAACTGAATTAAAAACAAACAACTCTAAAGTGGGCAATGCTCAGTTGCACAACAGCCTTAGGGGAAAAGTTGATTTTCAGTCTGGGGGTCCATGCAGAGACGTTTCTGCATCTCCTGCAGGATGGCAGGAGATTAAACAGATGACTACTGGGATGAGATGAGTCCATCACAATTTTGCAAGTTTGCCATAGACATGCAAGTTGTAGGTGGTTTCCATATCTGGTAGTTATGTCCCAGAGATGCTCTAAGCGCTCCTGATTACGCACTGAAGTGCTTTTTGGTCGACCTTGTTGCTGCTAGTGTACCATACCATCATGCAGTAGGTCAATATCCTCTCACTTACTTATCAATAAGGGTTTACCAGGGCTTTTGGGGCAGAATTATTTTCTTTACGCTCCTAAGATAGTATAGGCACTGTTGACCCTTCCCTGCTAAGGTGGTGCTAGTGGTCCAAGACAGCTCCTCTGATGTTCACTCTTAAAAACGAGACAGCTCCTCTGCAGCTATCTCGTTTTTATTTGGATATATCTCCCTGCTGTGACAGATGCAATAATGGAGAAGCTTCATTAATTCATATGCTTTGGACTTGTCCATGTCTTGAAAAATATTGGAAGGAAGTTTTTCAAACTTTTTCTTTACTTTTCAAGTCAATTTTAAGCCTAATCGGTATTGTTGCAGGACAAGATATCAAGTTGAAGACATCAGATTTACTATTGTGTAAATATACTCCTTATAGCTAGGAGGGCACTTTTGTTTAAATGGAAAGGTGTTTCTCCTCCTACTCATGCTCAATGGTTATGCGATGTTATGTCATGCTTAGATTTAGAGAAGATTCAACTCTCCTCCTGGCAGCTCATGGAGTAAGACATACTTGTCGCAGCTCCATCTTTTACAACTTACTTTCCACTGTTAGATTCATTTACAGTTTGAAGATTTATTACTTTTGCTGAAGGATTTACGATCGAATTAACAGGTGGCAAAACTCTTCCCGAAGTTGAACAAACAAAGAAATCAGAGGAAGTCTCTACTTCAGAAAGAATGCTCTCTTTAATAGAAGCTATTAATGCGAAGATCAGTACAGTGGACACCAAGATCGATAAACTGACGAATGCTAATGAAAAGCTAGATTTAGAGAAGATTCGTTGTTCAATTTCTGAATCTCGTCAAGACTTTCAAACATTGTGGGAACCCTTTCTGAATTATTTTCAAAACTTTCAAAACCCTCAATTCGTTGTTTAACGAGGAAAAGATGGCAGCACACCTGCATGTGCGCAGCCCTCCGGAGAAAAATGATATCGTATCTGTTAAATAGGGGCCGTGGACAATTCTGATTTGATGGAGAATGGACGTGAAAGCACAGAGGAACATCTGGAGAAATTTCTGAAATGCCCGTTCGCTGCTGTCATTACTGTGTGTTCAAGAATCTTTCGGAGGGTAGGCCTCAAAATCCCCGACCTTGCCTGCTTTTGGCGACCGAGAAGGAGGTCAAATCGTTCGGACAGAGATGGCGTTCAGTACTCTGTGTCGGAGAGCTGATCAGAGCTCGAAGTTTTGGGATGACTCAGAGTCGGATTGTGGTCGGCGCGGCAGGGAGAGTTTTTCTTCCTTCTCCCATCTGCGTGAGGTGTGGGACATTTGAGAAACTTTGAACTTTACTGTGCTCATGGACTTCTTCATCAAGTTATGGTATTGTTGCACTGTTTGTAACTATATGTTATAATTATGTGGTTTTGTCAGTTTTTTTCAGTCTTGGTCTGTCCTGTGTTTTGTGATATCACACCAGAGGAAATAATGTATCATTTCTTAATGCATGCATTACTAAATGACAATAAAAGAGGACTACATGTCTTCATATTCATAATCATACTTAAATTTAGATGTTGGCTATTATTAATTTTTATTATATGAGAAGGTATTTTACCTTTTTTCTCCTTAATAAACTGCTTCGGTCTTGGCAACGGTTAGATTTTTTTTGTAATAAATTAGTATATTTCAATATAATTTTGACTAACCTACATGAATACGGAGTAATGAGATTGTTATTATGAATAGATATAATGTAATTAGTTTTTTTACCTTTTTATATACTTTCTTGTACTCTATTATCCTTTTATGTAGAAACTAATAAAAATATTGAAAGAACAAAAAAAACCTGGAGTTCCTTTCCACTGCTCCACCATTTAGGAATAGTGGAGGTTGTTCATACCTTTTTGATTTCTTGAAATTGATAATCATTTCTATAAGATAATAAGACCATCTGTGTACATACATCTATTGATGCTTCTAGACACATTTTCGGTGATGTTCCTGGAATCACCGGGTGTTTCGGGTCTTTCAACGTCATACAACCTCCTCCAGGTAACCCAGCCGGGGCTGATCAGACCCCAGCTTGTGTCTAGATGGCTAGCTACTTATGGCTCCATGGCTCCCCTTTTTTGAGCCACAGCCATCTTGAGGCCCTCTCTGCCACATCGGTGGTACTGCAGATGGCTCTCCTCTTCCTCTCTCCCTCGATGCTCAAAATGCTGAAGGCTCTAACTCTAGAATGGACTACGAATACAATAATTGTTGTCATGGCTTGCAGCTTCCTATCAACCCCTCCCTTCACCGTTGCCTGCAGAATTTGGTTAACATCTTCATCAAACTGCTTCCACAGTGAAGTCATGTTAGCTGCAGGCCATTTGATCCGCCTCCTGTTAGACTTCATGTTAGAGGGATTAATTTGCAACACTTGGAGGTTCCGGGCACTATGGGGTGACTCCGGGCCTGGCCCCTCTTCGTCTCACCAGGTTGGACACTTGTGCGTTGTGCTGCTCCTGCTCCCGCCAAACACTTCATCCTCGTTTGGTGGATCTTCAAGCCACGATCGTTCTTGCAGATTTTGCCACATGCACACTGCTTCCTCATCATCGTTTGTTCATTGTCTGGGTCTGATGTCGTTGTGTCCATCTGATTGGGGTGTTCATCCTCCCCCCCCCCTCTCGGGCATCCCTGGGGGTATCTTTTCCTTAGATTCTTTGTAGCTTTTGTGGGGGTCCTCCTCTCAGAAGACACAGATTGGGTTGCCAGCCCGTTCTGCTCTGGTTGCCGTCTCTCCAGGCTGTCACTGACTCTCCAGTCGTCACCACTCTTTTCACGGTTGTCACCCAGTCTTTCCTGGTTGTCTTAACTCAGGGTGTAAGCTGTGTACATACATCTATTGATGCTTCTGGACACATCTTCAGTGATGTTCAAGATATAGGAGCAGAAGTAGGCCATTTGGCCCATTGGAGTCTGCTTTACCATTTCAACATGGCTGATCCATTTTCGCTCTCAGCCCCAATCTCCCTCCTTCTCCCAGTATCCCTTCATGCCCTGACTAATCAAGAATCTATCAACCTCTACCTTAAATATACCGAATCACTGGTCCTCCACCGCCACCTGTGGCAACAAATTCCACAGATTCACCACTGTCTGGCTAAAGAAATTCCTTCTCATCTCCTTTTCTTTGTTTTTTTATGTTGAGTGAAAAGTTATGGTTATTGCACCATTGAGACAGTTTCTTCATTCCTCTCTATATGTCGTTTCATTGTTATTTATAATTAATCTGTGGAATTCGTCACTGTGGTGTAATCTGAAGATCTCATGAAATTGGTGGCATAGGCAGGGGCACAGTCATGAGCGTAAGTGTGTAAAGCATAGAGTTCAATGTACACAACTGAATCACAGAATACATAAACACAAGATTCTGCAGATGCTGGAAGCTGATACTCTGCTTAATCCACTGGATGGAGCTATATCCAGCTTCAAAGTAAACCATCTGAGCAGATAGCAAACCGGTGGAACAAAGAGCTAGAAGTTGGAGCAGGCTGATTTGCTTCAGCACTTAATACATGCCTCATCCAGACCTGTTCTCCAATACCTACTCTCACCACCGCCCCCCCAATACTCAACTCCCCTGTAGCTCATATTCAATGCAAAGATTGACAATGTTTCTGCCTCCACAGTTCTCTGGGGAGGAGAGTTTCACAGATTCATGACTCAGAGAACAAATTTCCTCCCATCTGTCTGAAATCAGCGTCTCTTATTTTGAAGCTTTGCCTCATTGTTCTAGGTACCCCACCTCTACTGAGGAAATATTCCCTCAGAACTGCCAAGTTCTTGTTTCAATAAGATCACCTCTTATTGTTCTAAAGAGAATAGGCTCACCCTACTCAACGTCTCTTCATTCCTCAACTTCTTCATCCCAGGAATTACCCTACTGAAACTTCTCTGCACTGCCTCATAAGTTATCCTTCCTTAGATATGGAGTCCACACCCATATACATTGCTCCAACTGCCCTATAATGTTGTATCCAAATTTTCCCACTGTTATACTCCAAGGTCTTGGTATAAATACTACCAGACTAGACATGCCCAGGCATCATCCCTGATTAAGATAGCAGAGCTTGTCATCGGTTGGAAGCCCAAGAAGAGTTTATTCGTCATATATGCCAGGGAAGTATTAGATCCTTTTTCACTTTACAATAAAGGTGAACATTTCTTTAGATTCTCTAATTCTCATGTATACCCACATACTGACCCATTCCAATTCACATATAGGGACCCCCAGATCTTTTTACATCATGACATTTTGCAGTCATATGCTATTAAATTAATAACTTGCTTTTACATTTTTCCTTCCATTTGCCCATGGTATACGCCATTTGCCAACTTTCTGCCTGTTCACTAAATCTATTATATCCCTTTGCCATATGACAACTTGCTAACCCACCTATTTTGGTATCATTAGCAAATCTGGCTATAATGCACTTGGGCGCAGTGTAACGTAATGGTTCACAACGCTTTACAGTGCTGGGGATTGCGTTTCCATTCACACCGCTGTAAGAAATTTGTATGTTCTCCCCATGACCACATGGATTTCCAGCATGTGCTCCTGTTTCCTCCCATGTTCCAAAGAACGTATGGGTTAGGGTTAGTAAGTTGTGGGTATACTATATCGGTGCAGAAGCATGGTGACACTTATGAGCTGCCCCAGCACGTCCTTAGACCGTGTTAGTTGTTGACGCAAACGATGCATTTCACTGTATGTTTCAATGCACATAACAAATAAAGTTAATCTTCAATGTCTTTCATCCAAATCATTGCAGATTGTGGACACTCAAGGACTGAGCATAATCCCTGATGCATCCCACTAGTTATTGACAATTGTGGCCCTCTGTTGGTCAGAGACAAGCATAGATGTTGCATCCCAGCTTTCGACATAATACACAAACCAGGGAAGTACAATATGGAGAGCAAGCCTGAGGTTGGAGGAACAACACCTTATATTCCGTCTGGGTAGCCTCCAACCTGATGGTATGAACATTGATTTCTCTAACTTTCGTTAATGCCCCTCCTGCCCTTCTTACCCCATCCCTTATTTATTTTTATTCCCCCCCCCCTTTTTTCCTTCTCTCTCTGTCCCTCTCACAATCACTCCTTGCCTGCTCTCCATCTTCCTCTGGGCTCCCCTCCCCCTTTCTTTCTCCCTGGGCCTCCTGTCCCATGATCCTCCCCCTTCTCCAGCTCTTAGCTTCTTCCCTCCCCCTCCAGTCTTCTCCTATCATTTCAGACCTCCCCCTCCCCCTCTCAAATCTCTTACTATCTCTTCTTTCAGTTAGTCCTGAAGAAGGGTCTCGGCCCGAAACATCGACTGTACTTCTTCCTGTAGATGATGCCTGACCTGCTGCGTTCCACCAGCATTTTGTGTGTGTTACTAAGTACAGGAGATGGGATGTTATGCTGAAGTTGTGCAAGATGTTGATGAGACCTAATTTGGAGTATAGTTTGCAGTTTTAGTCACCTACCTACAGAAAATAAGTAAATAAGGTTGAAAGAGTACAGAGGAATTTTACAAGGATGTTGCTGTATCTGGAGGAACTGACTTATAAGAAAAGATTGAATAGGTTAGGAATTTATTCCTTAGAACAAAGGAGATTGAGAGGAGATTTGAAAGAGATATACAAAATTATGAAGGTATAAATAAGGTAAATACAAGCAGACGTTTTCCACTGATGTTGGATGGGACTACAGAGGTCAAGGATGAAAGCTGAAATGTTTAAGTGGAACTTGAGGGGAAACTTCTTCACTGAGAGCGTAGTGAGAGTGTGGAATGAGCTGCCAGCATAAGTGGCACATGTGAGCTTGATTTTAACATTTAAGCAAAGTTTGGATAGGTACCTGGATAGTACAGGTATGGAGAGCTATGATTCCCAGTGGAGATCGATGGGACTGGGCAGTTTAAATGGATTTTGCACAGACTAGATGGGCCAAAGGTGGTTTCTGTGCTATACTTTTCTATGACTCTAGTTCTGAGAAGATTTTAAGCCCCAGCTGCTGAAAAACATCCCCTTAGCATGATGTTACCTCCACCAGACTTTACAGTAGAGATGGTGTTACCCGGCTGCTGCACAGTATTAGATTTAAGCCACATGTACATACCACTTAGTGTTGAGGCCAAATTCCACTTTAGTCTCATCCGACCACAAGACCTTCTTCCAAATGTTTACTGTATCTTCTAAGTGACACTTTGCAAAGTCTTTACAGGCAATGATATGTTTTTTTTTAAAATAGAAAAACTGTACGTGTGTGTTAGAGTGAGTTTTTGGGTAGATGATTCATTTACACTTAAATGACTCTGGCCACCAGTCTTCTGTTCTTTGACAAAGTACTGTGGATTGAGTTCATAACAATGCATTTCCTAAAAGTTGGAAACCCAGTTCAATGGCAACAATGCTGTTCCTAAAAGCTGTGAATACCAGAATACTAGCCCAGACCCTGCTGGTGCCTCCAGGATGGAAGTGTGAAGTTTACAGGTAGTTTCGAAGACAGCATTATCTATACTTTGTGAATACGAATTGTCCTCTATGTTAGCACATAAAATACCAAACAAGTGTATTGTGGATTTTGTTCAGAACAATGGATTCCTGAACACCAGTCCAGATGCTGCTGGCACCAGTGGGACGAGTGTAATCAGGAGGTGTGAGGTTTGTATGTAACTTCGAAGACAGCATTATCTATACTTTGTAAATATGGATTGTCCTTCATATTAAGCACATAAAATACCAAATAAGTGTATTGTGGATTCAGTTTGGAACAATGGATTCCGGAATACCAGTCCAGATGCTGCTAGCACCGGTGGGACGAGTGTAATCAGGAGGTGTGAGGTTTGTATGCAGCTTCAAAAGAAAGTCTTGCCTATATTTTGTAAATATGGAGTTGTCCTTTGTGTAGCAAATAAATATCGAGCCCCACATTGGGCAGCAGACCTTTCTACTGAAAGCGCCTCCGTCCGAATGATGCCTGCTGAACCTTGTTTTGTTGAATAAAGAAGCTGCTTTGTATCTACCAGTAACTCTCTCTCTCCCCGGTGATTTCATTCACGCTACAACAGTGTGGTTAAATCTAATACCGTGCATTATAATCGGTCTCTGCCATTCCTTTGGATTCATTAGCTGCGTAGAGAGGGGGAGCCTGCTGCATGGGCAACAGGTTGCTCTCTGCATCATACCGCACTGGCTTGCATATGACGTAGACATCTGGGTCGCAACATCCCTGGTTGACTATGACCATAATAGTGATGGTACTGCCAATATGTACTACTGATTGCTGTTTTGAGGTGTTGAAACTTTGTATACAAATGGAAGCCTCTTAACTTGAATTAGCAGTGATTACTGCAAGCTGTGTGGGAGAGAATGCAGAGGTCTTTTGATGACCTTGCTCTAATATGCTAAGGAAGCATTAAGCTTCTCTTCTCTTGACAGGCACAGAGTAAACACAAACACATGTGGTGTTTGGTGGACTACTGTCATCAGGTTAATTAGAAATTAGTGCTAGTTTTTTTTTTAAAAATCACCCAGTGATAAAATCCATCTTCATACAAAGATCCTTGTGAGGCACTGGTTCTAATTCATGAGAGTAACAGTACAGCACTCCTCTTTACACCTGCAGTTGAGATGAAGGAATCGCAAAGTCTAAAGAACAATTAAAAAACTGTCATGACAAATTTGTTACTTCAATTCAGTAAGTGTGATGACAGGACACAGACTGAAGGTTAGGGGAGGAGCTGACTGAGATATATGAAATGAGGGGTGTACACTCAGTGGCCACTTTATTAGGTACAGCTGCAAATATATAATCAGTCAATCATGTGGCATCAACTCTGCATAAAATGGTCAAGCAGACATGAGCAAGAGGCTCATTTGCTATGCATACCAAAAATCCGAATCGGGAAAAATGTGATCAAAAGTGACTTTGACCATGGAATGATTGTTAGTGCCAGATGGGGTGGTTTGAGCATCTCAAAAACTGCAAATCTCTAAAGTGCCTTGTTAATGAGAGAGATTGGAGGAGAATGTCCAAACTGGCTCAAGCTGACAGGAAGGTGACAGTAACTTAAATAACTACATATTACAACAGTAGTGTGCAGAAAAGCATTTATGAAGGCACAACACTTCAAACTTTGAAGTGGATGGGCTACAGCAGCAGAAGATTATTCAGTGGCCACTTTACTAGGTGCAGTAGGCAGCAGGAAATACTTTGTTATAGGGCTAGGGCATAGATTTAGGGTGATGTGCAAGTGATTAGAGTGTAATTGAGGGTGTCTTCTCTCTATGCAGAGCAATGAGTAGCTCCAATATACTGCCTGAGAGACAGAGTGGTAAAAGCATAATTGCAGACAGTACTTTAACATTTAGTTGAACACTTGAATTGCCTAATCATGGAAAGCTATGGGCCAAGTACTGAAGATGGGATTAATTAATACAAGTGCTCATTGGTCACACGCATGTTGTTCCACAAACATGAGAAAATCTGCAACGCTGGAAATCCAAAGAAACACACACAACATGCTGGAGGAACTCAGCAGGCCCAAAATATTGACTGTTTACTCTTTTCTGATAGATACTGCCTGGCCTGCTGTGTTCCTCCAGCATTCTGTGTCTGTCGCACGTACACTGTTGTTGTTGTTGTTGTTGTTGCTGCGGCGTCGGTGGCGTCTGGCTGTTTCTGTGTTTATCAACCTGGAAATACCAGGAGTAGGATGTGAATCTAAACGTCCCTACTCAGAGAATGTGACACACTTTGACACAGCCAAAAATGGAATGCATTTAACTTCTCAAAATGGCCAGAGATGAACTGTTAGCCACATTTCCCTTGAATAGCCCTCCATGTTTGTTATTCTCTCCATCTCCTTCAATCAGATCACTAACCTTGGGTGCATGACTTCCATCTTCATCTTCTGCTTGGGAGTTCGGTCACCATGGCGAATAACAGCTATTACACATCGCAGCTCCATCCTGCAAAACACAGCTTGTTTCCATCAAAGCACAACAAAACATTGAAAGGGATCCACATTATCAAAGATTTATTAGAGCTGGAAGAACTCAAGTGTAGCAATGATGTAGGGCAAGGTTATAGTTGCTGTTAAGACTTAGCATTAGACTGTAAGATATAGGAGGAGAATTAGACTATTTGTCCCATTGATTCTACTCTGCCATTTCATCATGGCTGATCCATTTCCCTCTCAGCCCCAGTCTCCTGCCGTTTCCCTGTATTCCTTCATGCTCTGTCTAATCAAAAATCAATTAACCTCTGCCTTAAATATATCCAATGACTTGGCCTTCTGAGCCACCTGTGGCAACAGATTACAGATTCACCACTCTCTGGCTAAAGAAATTCCTCCACATCTCTGTTCTAATGGATGTCCCCTCTGGTCTTAGACACCCCCATAGAAAACATCCTCTCCATCGAGGACTTTCAATATTCGATAGGTTTCAATGAGATCCCCACTCATTCTTCTCAATTCCAGTGATTGTAGACCCAGAGCCATCAAATACTTCTCACACGATAGCCTTTCAATACCGGAATCATTTTTGTGAACCTCCTTTGAACCCCCTCCAATCTCAGCACATCCTTTCACAGACAAGTGGCCCAAAGCTGTCCACAATACTCCAGGTGGGGCCTCAACATCTTTGCTTTTATATTCTAGTCCTCTCAAAGTCAATGCTAACATTGCATTTGCCTTTCTCACCACCGGCTCATCCTGCAAATTAACAAAGAACATAGAAAACCTACAGCACAATACAGGCCCTTCGGCCCACAAAGCTGTGCTGAACATGTCCTTACCTTAGAACTACCTAGGCTTACCCATAGCCTTCTATTTTTCTAAGCTCCATGTACCTATCCAGGAGTCTCTTAGAAGACCCTATCGTTTCCACCTCCACCACTGCCACTGGCAGCCCATTCCACACACTCACCACTCTTTGCGTCAAAAAAACTTACCCTGGACATCTCCTCTGTACCTATTCAGGGAATCTTTGCACGAGGATTCCCAAGTTCCTTTGAAATCAGATTTCCGAAATTTCTCCCCATTTAGAAAATAGTCTACATTTTTATTTCCGACAATGTACTCCATCTGCCACTTCTTTGCTATTCCCCTAATGTCTAGGTCCTTCTGTAGTTCCTTGGCTTCCTCACCACTATCTGCCTGTCTGCCTACCTTCATACTGTTGCAAACTTTGCAACAAAGCCATCAATTCCACCATCCAGATCATTGACATATAACATAAAAAGCAGCAGTCCTAACACAGACCCCCGTGGAACACCACTCATCACTGGCAGCCAACCAGAAAAGGCTCCCTTTATTCTCATTCATTGCCTCCTGCCAATCAGCCAATGCTCTATCCATCTTTCCTGTAATACCATGTGCTCTTAACTTGTTAAGTACCCTCATGTGCAGCACATTGTCAAAGACCTTGGAAAATCCAAGTACACCGAAAATCTATTGATTCTCCTTTGTCTATCCTGCTTGTTACTTCTTCAAAGAATTCCAACATATTTGTCAGATAAGATTTTCTCTTAAGGGAAACCATGCTGACTATGGCCTATTTTAATCGTGTGCCTCCAAGTACTCCGCAACCACATCCTTAATCAACTCCAACATCGTCCCAACTACTGAGGTCAGACTACCTGGTCTATAGTTTTCTTTCTTCTACCTCTCTCCCTTCTTGAAGGGTGGAGTGAGATTTGCAATTTTCCAGTCCTCCGGAACCATGCCAGAATCTAGTGATTCTTGAAGGATCATTACTAATGCCTCCACAATCTTTTCAGCCACCTCTTTCAGAATCCTGGGGTGTACACCATGTGATCCAGGTGACTTATCTACCCTCAGACCTTTCAGTTTCCCCAAGAACCTTCTCTCTAGTAATGGTAACTTCACACGCTTCATGACCCCTGACACCTAGAACTTCCACCATACTGCTAGTGTCTTACACAGTGAACACTGATACAAAATACTTATTCGGTTCGTCTGCCATTTCCTTGTCCCTCATTTTTACCACGCCAGCGACATTTTCCAACAGTCCGTTATCTACTCTCGCCTCTCTTTTACTCTTTACATATCTGAAAACAAAACTTTTGCTATCCTCCTTAAAATCATTGACAAGCTTACTTTTGTATTCCATCTTTTCCTTCTGTTTTAGTGCCTTCTGTTGGTTTTTAAAAGTTTCTCCACCCTCTAACTTCCCACTAATTTTGCTCTATTATATGCCCTCCCTTTGGCTTTTATGTTGGCTTTGACTTCACTTGTCAGCCACAGCTGTGTCATTCTGCCTCTAGAATACTTATTCCTCTTTGGGATGCATCTATCCTGCGCCTTCCAAACTAATACCAGAAACTCCAGCCATCGCTACTCTGTCATCATTCCTGCTAGTATTCCCTTCCATTCAATTTTAGCCAGCTCTTTTCTCATGCCTCTGTAATTTCCTTTACTCACTGTAATACTGACACACTTAACTTTGCTTCTCTTTCTAAACTTGCAGGGTAAATTCTATCATATTAAGATCACTGTCCTCTATGGGCTCCTCTACCTTAACCTCTCTAATCAATTCCAGTTCAATGTACAATACCCTGTTTGTAAACCAACTATCCCATCCTCAGCCCTATTACTCCAGTTCCCATCCCTCTACCAAATTAGTTTAAGCCCTCCTGAACAGCTCTAGAAAACCTGCCGCAAGGATATTGGTGCTCCTCAGATTCAGGTATAAACTGTCCCTTTTCTACCATCGTATCTTCTCCAGAAGAGATCCCAATGATCTAGAAATCTGAAACTCTGCCTCCTGCACCAGTTCCTCAGCCACAATCATCTGTCAAATCATTCTATTCTTCTCCTCACTGGCACATGGCAAAAGCAGCAATCCAGAAATTAGTACCCTGGAAGTCCTGCTTTTCAGCTTTCTACCTAGCTTCCTATAATCTCTCTTCAGGACCTCCTCTCCTTTCCTACCCATGTTGCTGGTGCCAATATGTACCAAGACTTAAAGCTGCTGGTCCTCCCCATTTAGAATGCTGTGAACCTGATCCACGACGTCCCTGACCGTGACACCTGGGAGGCAATATACCATCTAGGTGTTTCTACTGCATCTACAGAATCTCACCTCGAAGCCTCCAGCAATGGAATCTTCTTACACTGCTGCAGTCCTCTTCACCTCTCTTCTCTTCTGAGCTACTGCACTAAACAGTGCCAGAGACCCGGCTGCTGTGGCTCCCCCCAGGTAGGTCATCCCCCTCAACAGTATCCAAAGCGGTATACTTATTGTTGAGGGGAACTGCTATAGGGGTACTCTGTTCTAGCCACCCATTTCCCTTCCTTCTCCTGTCAGTCACTCAGTTAACCTACCTCCTGCAACCTAGGGGTGACTACCTCCCTGTAGGACTTATCCATCATTTCCTTAGTCTCCTGTGTGAGCTGAAGATCATCGAGCTGCAGCTTCAGTTCCTTAACATATTCTCAGATGTCTCTTGGATCTCTTGCATTAGGTCTCTTGCTTCTCCAGGTTTTTATTAGATGTGAATATGCTGACGGAGCACTAAAACAAGCTATTCAGCCCACTGTGCCAGTATCTACTGTAAAGTTCTCCAGTTAGTCCTGCTCCCCATCCCTTCACCACAGCCCTATAAATTACACTCAGAGGCCACTTTGTTAGGTAAAGGACTGCTGTAGCCCATCAACTTCTAGGCTTGACATGTTGTGCTTTGAGAGATGCTCTTCTGCATACCACTGTTGTAATATGTGGTTGAGTTACTGTCACCTTCCTGTCAGCTTGACCCAATCTGGCCATTCTCCTCTGACTTCTCTCATTAACAAGACATTTTTGTCTACAGAACTGCTGCTCACTGGATTTATTTTTGTTTTCCACACCATTCTCCATAAACTTTAGAGACTGTTGTGTGTGAAAATCCTAGGATATTAGCAGTTTCTGAGATACTCAAACTACCCCATCTGGGACCAACAATAATTCCATGGTCGAAGTCGCTTAGATCACACTTCCTCCCCATTCTGATGTTGGTTTGAACAACAACTGAACCTCTTGACCATGTCTGAATGCTTTTATGCATTGAGTTGCTGCCACATGCTTGGCTGATTTGCATTATCGAACAGGTGTACCAAATAAACTGGCCACTGAGTGTATTTCCCTACCAGTATTTATTCTTCTGCCCGAATCTACTTCAATACCTTTCTATTTAATTTATTACCAATTACAATTTGTTTGTATCTCAGTTGCCTCTGGTTTTTGACCACCTGCTACCATAACAAGTTTCTTCTTTAGGTAGTGACTTTAAATACCCCTTTCAATCTTCCTCACATTGCTCTAAGCAGAATAACACAAGTTTCTCTAATCTCCCTATATAATAAAGCCTTTCATCCCAGGTAGATGGCAACACTTTGACATTGTACACGGTTTCACATGGTTAAATGGGCCTGACCAGATCTGTGAATACTGAAAGCTTCAACTTACATGGTGCCCGAGGTAGTTGGGACAATGGGGATATCTTCAGCCTCTGTGGGTATGGACCACGGTATCTGCAGTTGTGGGGCGAGCTCCCGCATGATTATATTACTGGAATAAAATAAACTCAATTCAATCCAAACTGCCACAGACCATTGCACAAGTACCACATTTGAAACAACAGATGTGCAAATTTAAAAAATGTCTCCCTTCAATCAAATGTTTACTTTTGTATTTTCGATATTTCTACTTAGGTGCAACTTTTCAAATATATAAATTGATGGTAATAGATCACTCAACCCTTCCAGCCTACTCTGCACTAATCAATAAGATTACAGCTCATCCAGTTATAACCTCAACTCCACTTCCCTGCCTTTCACTCCTTACTCATTAAATATTTAAAAATTCTACTCCATCACTCTTTGGGGAACAGTGCTCCAAAGATTCACAACTCAAAGCAAAAGTTCACCTATCTAAAATGGGCAACCTCTTTGACACTGCCTCAAGGAGCTCCTGCAGTGATGCCCTGTTAATAGAATGACTAATAACTTCCTCACCACAACTCCAAACTGATCTACGACCTACAGACTCACTTTCAGGCACTCCTTACAACTCATGTTCTCAGTATTGCTTACTTTTTAATTTGCAGTTTATCTGTTTTTGATCATTGGTTGTTTATCAGTCTTAGTGTGTAATTCTCATTGATTGCATTGTATTTTTATTTCTTTATTCTACTATGAATGTCTTCAAGAAAATGAATTTCAAGGTGATGTATATATACTTTGGTAATAAACTTCCTCTGACCTCACTATCCTGGTAAATATAGAAATATATTTAACCCTTTGACCTTTCATAGAATCTGCCGCTTCATTCATAATCTGATCTAACTCATGACAGTAAAAGAAAAAGATGGTATCTCTTATCCTGTGGTCTAGAGCCTATTACTGAGACAGAGACAAACTGTCATTAAGGCAGTCCTAAATGAAATATGTTTTTCACTAGCCTGTGGTTACTATGTTCTTTTTTTTCCTGTAAATGTCTGTAAGAAAATGAATCGCACTGTAGTATATGGTAACATATACATACTTTGATAATAAATTTATTTTGAACTTTGGAACTCCAATAACTAACCACAAACATTTTGTACCAGATGTAGATTCTAACCATGATCTACAGCTACATCTCAAACTATGGTTCTCCACAAGCGGTGGGTGCTTGAACTGGCTGTCCTGCATGGCATTTCGATATCTCCAGGAGCAGCCTGGAAGACGTGCGCCTTCAGAGTTCCTCGCTGATGTCACTGACTGAAGCACCGTGGGAGACCTGGACACTGGGATAGCAGGCAGTGTGCACTGCTGTCAGAAGAAGGCCCTGTACTCGAGCGATCCTCTTGCTCTTTCGCTCTCCTTCCCTCTATCTATCTTTTGATGGTGAGTGAGAACCTGTCAGTCCTCAAGGGAGGGCTTGGAAAAGCAACGTGGAAGATTGTAACATTGGAACAGCGAGCTGCAGTCTCACTCTCGTTGCAGGAGCGATCCCCCTCTCCTCTACTAGTAAGAGAGAGCCTGTCTGAGGGAGTAAAGTGTTGGGTTATGGACTGTAGTTTTAGATGGACTCTAGACCAAGGTCTCTTTGGGGGCTTTAGCTATTGCATGGTGGGGGGGGGGGGGGGGGGGAAGGGGGAGTCAGTGCTTTTGTTGGTGCAAGTGGAAGGGAGGGTTGAAGCTTCTGCTTGTGCACGGGAAGGTAGGGGGGCTGCTTTGGGGTTTTGATGTCTCTGTCATTCATTCTATTTTTTTTTTGTTTCGTGGATGTCTGTGAAGAGTAAGAATTCCAAGTTGTATACTGTATACATTCTCTGATATTAAATTGAACTATCTGAATTTGGTAGGTGGAAGAAATGAATTTCTCTGACAGAGAGCCAATGTGGACATGGGCAGAATTGTTCCCTTCTGGAACCATTTTACTGCAAGTTACTGAACTAGTATCAAGAGGTCTGATTATTGATTCTGCTCAAATCTCACATTACAGATGGGAAATTTAAATTTAATGAACATATCTGACATGAAAAAGCTGCTAGCAGTAATTGTGACAATAAAACTGCTGTAACTAACATCCACTTGATTTACTCCTGTCTTTCAGGGAAAGAAATTTGTCATTAACAAATGTTCTGACCCATGTGTAACTCCAGACTCCCTCACTCCCCCCTTCTCTAATACTGACTGACTTAACTATTCCTGAAGAGGCCCTCCACGTTCCACTTCCCATTCTCTCTCCCCCAAACTGCTCCCCTCATTGGTCTTTTCAAGGCAAGTTATATTCTTACAACTTTGAAAAGCCATGCACCAATGCAGCATGCTCAGAAGTTTTAAAATATTTGATGCTTACCCGAGTATTTTTGCACAGTCGTCATAATATTTCATGGAATTTTTCACAAAGCTGAATCCATTGACATCACAAACATAGGAATGTCCATTGGCACGCAGCAGGTCAAAACCACAGACTGTTTGCTGTGCAAAACAAAAATGAGCTTGTTAACATAAATCAATGCAATCTGCTTCAAAGCATTAGAAGTCCTCTATCCCCTCCCCCCCTCCCCCCACTGTGTCTGTTTTTGCTGCCTCCTTCCTTTGGAGAGGTGGAGCTAAGTTGTTATGGCGCCCAACAGTGACTTCTTTGCTTGCATTAATAGCTCTATTTTTCCCTTTCAGGGTTCTTTTGAAGATGTTGACCTGGAGTTACACGCTGACTACGGTTCTTTGTGGGAATGGGACCCACTGTTGGGGTTCCACAATCAGCCACTATTCGGTATGCCAAAGTCTCGGCCTAATATTTCGGCACAGTTTCAGAAGCCTAGGATTTTGAGTGACTGGAGATGGGCGAATCAAGGGTCGGTGTTGCCACAGGAAATCCGTGCGTCGTTGGGGGAGTTGGAACATCTGCTGTGTGCCTGGGGACTTGGGATCCTTGCGATCTCCAGGCACAGAGCTCGAAAAAAACGACATACCAGCGAGTTGTTTGTTATCTCTCCCGCTCATTGGAAAATGGAATGGAGTCACCTCTTTCTCCCTTTGGGGTACCTGCAAGTCTATGTCTTTGCTATTGCTTTGCTCAAGCATGAGTGCTGGTAGTGGGTGCGCTTTATTTTTGCCGGTGAGGGGAGGGGGATTGTTGCTCACTGCTGCTTATGTGCGGGAGGGAGGGGAGATGGGGAGGGACTTGGGGTTCTAACATTTAACTGTCATTCATTCTTTGAGGCACTCCTCTGTTTTCGTAGATAGTTGCGAAGTAAAAGCATTTCAGGATGTATATCGTATACATCTGACATTAAATGTACCTTTGAACCTTCTATTTCAAACACGGTCTTTTCTGAGGATTATGATTCTGTTGATTCTCAGTTGACCTTTGGTATCTGATCAAACTGAATCCAGCATCCTCCTGAGCTCAAGTAGATCTTATCCCTGTTCACCATCCAGAAGCAGGTACTGGACAATAATCTGATTTCTCCAAATTCCAGTAATTTCTCCCACCTAGCTCCTTCTCTTTTCCATTCCCCATTCTGGTTACCCTCTCACCCGTTGAAGATGCATAATCCTACCACCAAACAAATCTTTACCTCTGCCCCACTCTACGCTTTCCCACAGGAATCGCACTCTGATTCTCTTGTCCATTCATCATTCCCCTCTGATCTCCCAACTGGCACTTAACCCTGCAAGCTTAAGCAATGCTACACCTGCCCATTCACCTCCTCCCTTACCTCCATTCAGGACCCCAAACACTACTTACAGGAGAGGCAAAACTCCACCTTCAAAACTGTTGGTGTCACTTACTGTATCTGACGCAGTCTCATCTACTTTGGTGAGACCTGACAGAGTGGGGGACTGCTTTGTCAAACACCATTTCTCCATCCGTAAAAAGCAGGATTTCCCTATGGCCAACCATTTGAACTCCAGTTCCACACCCATTCCAACATGTCAGTTCATGGCCTCTACTGCCATGATGAGGACACTCTCAGATTAGAGGAGCAACATGTCATATTCTGTCGGGATAGCCTCCAATCTGATGGCACGAACATCAATTTCGCTAACTTCCAGTAATTTTTCCCCTCTCCCTTCCCTCTTCTTCCAATCTCCACTCTGGCTCCCCTCTTACCTCTTCTCTACTCCTCGCCTATCTATAATCCCCCTCTTCCGTGGCCCACTCTCCCCTCCTATCAGATTCCTTCTCCTTTAGCTCTATCTTTTCCACCTATTACCTCTCAGCTTCTCATTTCATTCCCCCCCCCATCCACTCATCTTCTAGCTTGTACTCCTACCCTTCCCCCACCTTCTTATTCTGGTTTCTTCCCCTTTCCTTTCCAGTCCTGATGCAAGCACTCAGCCCCAAAATATCGACTGTTTATTCCTTTCCATAGGTTCTGCCTGACTTGCTGAGCTCCTCTGATACCTGATTGTGTGGAGAAGCCATGATTGACATAAAGCTAAAATGGGAAAGCCTGGTCCAAATTTATTCTTATAACGGATTTCAAAAAAAAAAGTTCAGTTTTAAATGGTGAGATGGCTGCAAGTTATATCAGAATGGGATTAAAATAGGAAAACATCCTGCACCAAAAATTAGGCACATTATCTAACATTGGGGTCTAGGACAACAGGAGTCAGGAATAAGCAAGTTTGCGGACAGATTATCCCCTACATGAAAATTAAAGGCATTGCTCTGAAATGTCATTACAATTTGGCATATTTGAATATGATAAAACTCCAATAAAATGGCACTTTTGGGACACTGGTAATTCTGAACTTGCAGATTTTCTGGATGACGGGATATTACCCATATTGATACCCAAAAAGCACTATTTTATTTTTCACATATTCACAGTAGTATAGTAAAACTTTTTTCCCCAGAGAAATTGTTTAGTTTAAAGGGTGCAGGAAATGCACATGCACTCTGGTTCCAAGTTTCTGATTCTTGGTGTCCTTGATAACAACAACAGCTCTGCAGCCCCTTCTGTTTCTACTCTGGATGACTGGCTCACATGCCAGACTAACGAGTGAGCCAGGTGCCAAGTGATTAAGTTTCCAAACAATAAAATCGTATCAAAGTTTTATTAATATGGTATTTTTTGCAACTTATGTTGAATAGTACTCCCTGCACAACATTTTCAACTAACCTTAAAAGCTACACACACTTTCCTGGCGACTAGCTTTTCCATAGCTGTCAACATCACAGGATAACGAATCTCTTTTCCTTCACTGTCCCGTTCCACTTTCCCATCAAGGGCTGGAGATTTGCGAGCCTCGGCATGAGCATAGTCAGGACCAACTGTGTATACCTGCAAGGAGCAGTGTTATATTTATTTCATCTATCCACACTATATACAAACCAGATTATTCAAGCACACGTGAACTCGGGAGATTCTGCAGATGCTGGAAATCTTAAGCAACACACACACACACACACACACACACACACACACACACAAAGTGCAGGAGGAATTCAGCAGGTCAGGCAGCATCTGCGGAGCAGAATAAACAGTCAATATTTCAGGCCCAGACCCTTCATCAGTTCTACAATAGTACAATTGAAATCAACAACTGATGCATCTCTCCATAGATGCTGCCTGACTTGCTGAATTGCTCCAGATTCTTCATGTTCCCTCTTTACCCTATCAGCTAGGAGTCAAACTACACTGGAACTGCCAAGCAGGTCAGGCTATATCTGGGAAAGAGAAATAGAATCAAATCAGGTTGGAATCACTGGAATTCAACGAAAGGACTCCAACTGGAAACAGTAAATACATTTCTCTTCCCGTAGTAACTACGTTTCTCTTCCCACAACCGCAGCCTGGCCGGCTGAGTATTTCCGCCATTTCTGGTTTTACTTTCCAGCATCCGCAGTTTTTTTTAAATTTTGTTTTCAGCTAGGAGTCCAGCTATACTGACTATGAGTTCATTCACAAATGCAAAATAAGGATGTTCCTTAGGATTCACCATGCCCAAGAATAGTGACTGTCTGAATAATTTGATGAGGCAAGATCATGTGGATTAGGAACCAAAGCACACAGCTCAGTCTCACAACCACTCGTTACAGAGCACCCTTATTCTCAGCTACTAATCCTACCATACACAACTGTGAAAAGACTAATTATATTTGGCACGTACTGCTAAATATTGTGTTTTCTTTCAAGAAAACAGAACATTTAGCATTAAGTGTTCAATGTTCTGATACATTATTTGTCAAGGATTGGAAATTATGAAACCTGGTCTAGAATGCATGGATCTGTGGTCATGTCTATAGACATTCACATCCACCCCCACAGTGTTTGTTCTGCCAACCAAATATATCTACATCTGTCCCTACCCCAAGGTAGTGACCATGACTTCCAAACTTCTGAGGTGGACCCAGACCTCCTCACAGGTACGCCCAAGGTAAAAGTGTACACTGCGTTCAATAGAGCCACCAGGGCACTCCTCGTTACACCCATTAGCAGGCACCATAGCCTATATAGCAGGATTCTGACCCTGCCATACATCTGATAGAAATACTAATTGCAAACAAAATTGTTTTCCCTCTTAAAGGTAGGGGTAAAGTTAAAGGAACTCCTGCATGATGGTCCCGAGCAGTAACATATAACAGCTTACTGAAGTGTGCACAGCACCTTTACGTCTGTCCCATCTGTTGGCATGAATTCTTCATAGATGTATGAACCAGTCTTACGCACTGTACTTTCAGGAGAATACACACTGCTCCGACTCCCAATCTCAAAAAAAAAAGTGGATAAGTAAAATTAAATAACATCAACAAGTCAAAGTAGGACAGCATAGTAGCATCACAGTTACTGTAACACTGTTACAGCCCCAGCAATACCAGTCGGGGTTCAATTCCTGCTGCTCCCTGTAAGGGGTTTCTACATTCTCATTTTGACCATATAGATTTGCTCTGGGTGCTCCACTTTCCTCCCACATTACAAAAATGCACGGGTTAGGTTTAATGTGTTGTGGACATGTTATGTTAGCACCAGAAAAATAGTGACTCTTGCAGACTTCAAAGCAAAATTCCTACTGATTTGATTTGACACAAACCATGTATTTCACTGTATGTTTTGATGTACATGTGATAAATAAATATTAGTGTGTTCTCGTGCTATCCAAATCAGAAGGTACGACAGACACAGAGGAGTTATACATTTTAAAAAAGGGCATGCAAGGCTAACAAGGAGGTTCTTCTTAGAAAACTGAAGTATTAATGGAACAAGATTTTAAATATGGCAAGACCAGAGAATAGTGCAGAACATTTCAGTTTGTTATGGCAAATACTCTGCACTTATCAGGCCAAGTAGGAGAGGAATTATCCTATCAAAGAGAGATTAAACAGGTTGGGCTACACTGGAGGCGGTATCACTGGCAAACTGAACACTGAGGGGACTTGATAAAGTTGATGTACAGATAACATTACTTCTGGTTGGGGTCTCTGGAACCAAATGTTAATTGCAAATTAAGGGATCAGCCATCGAGAACTGAGAAGGAGAAAAGAATCATTGAAATTCCATATCCTTGAAGCCCATGAGGGCTCAGCTGCTGGTTATGTTCAAAATACAGTGTGACAGATGTTTAGGTTAAGAGAATTAAGGGATATGGAATTAGTACAGGTCAGGGTGGAGAGACAAAAGATCAGCCTTTATCAGTCTCATCTTTCCCAAATCTTATTGGGTCATTCTTCCTTTAGTGTGCTTTATATTGATGCAACTGGACCTAAATTTAATGTCTCATCCAAGAACATATGATTTTCTTAGTTATTGCATTGTAGTATCAGTCTCAATTACGTTTTGGTCAGTGTTTATAGCATGGAAACTAGCCCATTCAGCCCAACTCATCCACACTGACCAAGATACCCATCTAAGCTAGTCCCATTGCCTCATTTCCCTCCAAACCTTTCCCATTCATGTACTTATCCAAATGTATTTTAAATATCATTATTGCACCTGCATCAATAGCCCAGTCATAAAGTCATGAAACACTGCAGCACAGAAACAGACCTTTTGGCCCATCTAGTCCATGCTGACCCACACCCAGACCATAACCATTTCTATCCTCCCATCCATGTACTTATCCAAACTTCCCTTAAGTATTGAAATCAAACCTACATCCACTACTTCCGCTGGCAGCTCATTCTACACTCGCACCGCCCTTCAATTGAAATAGTTCCCCCTCAGGTTCTGCTTCAGTAATTCAATTTTTACCCAGACCTGTGACCTCTAGTTGTAATCACACCCAACTTCAGTGGAAAGAGCCTGCTTACATTCACCCTATCTGTACCATTCATAAATTACTATACCTCTCTCAAATCTCCCCTCGTTCTCCTATACTCCAGGCAATAAAGTCCTAACCTAATCAAACTTCCCACACTTTTCTATATTTTTGAGAATATGGGCAGTGCTGCAAAGGCCAGCATTTATTGTCCATCCATAAAGAAGCTTGTAATGAAATCATCTATGTATGGAACACCCAGGTTTACACCTGCAATGGTGAAGTCACTTTAAGGATTCTACAACTTGTGTTATCAGTATTATCTACTTATTTATAATGTTTTTGTATTTGTACAGTTTGTCTTCTCTTGAACATCGGTTATTTGTCAGTCTTTGTGTGTACTTTGTCATTGATTCTGTTGTATTTCTTTGTTCTACTGTGAGCGCCTGCAAGAAAATGAATCGCAAGGGTGACATACATGTGCATTAATATTTTTATTTTGAACTTTAATGAATGGTGATATATTGCCAAGATAATATACAGCATGTATTTCAAGGGAAATCTGCAATTGATATTCCCGTGCACATGCTGTCTTTGCCCTTCTAGTGAAAGAGTTTGCATGTTTGGAAGGTAATATCAGAGAATATACGCATGAAACTACACCACATTTGGAGACAGCCACATTGAGGATTAGGCATGAGTGAATGTTTAGGTATCGATGGGTTGTTAATCCAGTTGGCTGCTACGTCCTGGATTACGATGAGTTTCTTGGATGTTACCAGAAAACTCATCCAACACACTACTACCTTGAAAACACTGGAAAGGCTCCAAAAGACCGATTATTTTCTGCAGAAAACTCATTCTCTGACCTGCTCTTGAATCTACAAACTACAGTGCCTATAAAAAGCATTTACCCCTCCCCCCAAGTTTTTATGTTTTATTGTCTTACAACATTGAATCATCGTGGATTTAATTTGGCTTTTTTTGACACTGGTCAACAAAAAATCTCTTTCATGTCAAAGTGAAAACAAACTTCTATGAGTTAGTCTAAATTGATTACAATTATTCTGAGGATCTGAGGCCTCCAGTCGAAGCTAACCATGGATATCGCATTCTAGCTGTCTAGATACGCAAGCCTGGCCAGTACGATATGGGGAACAAGCTGTTGCCCATGCCACAAGCTCCTCCTCTCCATACATCTGAAGAACCCAAAGGTGGTGTCTGAAAAGAGGATGCTGTCCAAGTTGCATGCCATTTTGGTCAATGTCTCCCATCCACTACATAATGTACTGGGTGGGCAGAGGAGTACATTCAGCCTGAGACTTATTCCACCGAGATGCAGCACTGAGCGTCATAGGAAGTCATTCCTGCCTAGGGCCATCAAACTTTACAACTCCTCCCTTGGAGGGTCAGACACCCTGAGCCAATAGGCTGGTCCTGGACTTACTTCCTGGCATAATTTACATATTACTATTTAACTATTTATGGTCCTACTACTATTTACTATTTATGGTGCAACTGTAACGAAAACCAATTTCCCCCAGGATCAATAAAGTATGACTATGACTAAGAACGACAGAAACCAATAGAGTTTGGTATCAGCTGCATCGCAGAAGTTGCCAGTCAGCATTGAATTCAATGTAGGACTGCCTTAGGGACTCCAGCTCCTGATTTTTCTCTCAGGATTTACTTCCGAAGCCTTCTCCATAAGTGGGTATAGCTGCAAGGCAGTGGAGGTTTGAGATCGGAGTTTTTCCTTCTCCTAGATAAGCTGCCAAGCACGGCTGACAAGCCCCATCTGCTCGAAGTGACTGGTTTTAAGGCATCAGTAACCTACCTTTGCCCTTCTCCTGTCAGTAGAAATAATTGATTATATAATAACTCACCTTCAAGGACTGCCCATATTTAGTAGATGTACTTTTGACTGCAATTACAGTCTTCAGTCTGTGTGGATAGGTCTGCATTAGTTTTGCACACCTAGACATTGCAATTTTTCCTCATTTTTCTTTACTCCCCATTCTGTTCAAGCACTGTCAGTTTGCATGGGGATGGTGAGTGAACAGCCCTTTTCAAATCCAGCCATGAATTCTCAGTTGGCATGAGGTCTGGACTCAGTCTTGGCCACCCCAGGACATTAATTTTATTGTTTTCAAGCCATTCCTGTGTAGCTTTGGCTTTATGCTTGGGGTCATTGTCTTGCTGAAAAACAAATCTTTTCCCAAGTCACAGTTCTCTCGCGGACTGCATCAGGTTTTCCTCCAGGATTTCCTTGTACTTTGCTGCATTCATTTTAGCCTCTATCTTCACAAGCCTTCCAGGGCCTGCCGCAGTGAAGCATTCCCACAGCATGATGTAGCCGCCAATATGCTTCATGGTAGAGATGGTGTGTTTTTGATGATGTGCGGCGTTTGGCTTATGCTAAACAGCATTTAGTCTGACGGCCAAAAGCTCAATTTTGGTCTCATCAGACTATAGAACCTTCTTCCAGCTGACTTCAGAGTCTCCCACATGCCTTCTGTCAAACTCTAGTTAAGGCTTCATATGAGTTCCCCCCCCCCGCCCACCCCGGCCCCCAATAGTGGCTTTCTCTTTGCCACTCTCTTAAAGCTGCGACTGGTGAAGCACCCGGGCAACAGCTGTTGTATGCACAGTCTCTCCCATCTCAGCCACTGAAGCTTGTAACTCCTCCAGAGATGTCATAGGTTTCTTAGTGGCCTCCCTCACTAGTCGCCCTCTTGCACAGTCACACAGTCACTCAGTTTTGGAAGACGGCCTGCTCTAGGCATATTTACAGCTGTGCCATATTCTTTCCATTTCTTGATGGTTGACTTAACTGTACTCCAAGGGATATTCAGTGATTTGGGAATTTTCTTTATCCACCTCCTGACGTGTGCTTTTCAATAACCTGTTTGCGGAGGTGTTTGGAGTGTTCTTGTCTTCACGGTGTAGTTTTTGCCAGGATACTGACTCACCAGCAGTTGGACCTTCCAGATACAGGTGTATTTTTACTACAATCAATTGAAACACCTTGACTGCCCACAGGTCTCCAAAAACAGATCTCCATTTAACTAATTATGTGACTTCTAAAACCAACTGGCTGCATATTAAAGGGGGTGTGTCATATTAAAGGGAGTGAATACCTATGCAATCAATTATTTTGTGTTTTATATTTGTAATTAATTTAGAACACTTTGTAGAGATCTGTTTTCACTCTGACACGAAAGAATCTTTTTCTGTTGATCAGTGCCAAAAAAAAAAGCCAGATTAAATCCACGGTGATTCAATATTGTAAAACAATAAAGCATGAAAACTTCTGGGGGGGGGGGGGGTGAACACTTTTTATAGGCACTGTATGTTCAGGAGTGCATTCACTGAACCAGACTGACACATGCAAAAGGGAAAATACAATGGCCCTCTTTCACAAGGAAAGAATGTGGAGAGGAATTTCAAATTTTTTTTATGGTTCCTTTTAAAAGGAACAAAAGAAAAATAACAATCTGCTGTACTACCTGAAAACACAATGGAGGCAAATTCAAAAATAACTTTCAAAAAAAAAAAGGGACTGGATAAATATTTGTGAAGATCAAAACTCTTCAAGGCCATGGGGAGAAAGCAGGGAAACAGGATCAACAGGAGAGCTCTTTCTTAGGGATAGGATAGAAATGATGGGTCAAATGGTCTCATCTAGGTTTTGCCTCTAAATACAAGCAGCAATGGTGTGTATCATCATACCTTACGGAAAAGCCTCTGGCTCCCTCCGCCAGCCGACACAGGGTAGTAAATGTACACATTATGGTCTTCAGCACTCACAGGTTTCTCAACAAAGGGCTTCTGGAAGATTTCTCCGTTCACTTCTACGTGATCATAACCTTCCACCAAGTTACACTCTGTGCAGGTAAATAAAACACAAGAGCAAGTGATTTACCTCAGGCTTTTGCAAATTTTAATCAATCTGAAAGAAAGAGGAAGCTTATCTATCAAACATGTCCCATTTTGTGATAGTCAGGTCACCATGACAAAACCCCTTTCCACCCATGTCCAATGCCATGAGATATTCTGTAAAAAGCAGAAGGTTACAGCCAAATTTGATTTTCAAACAAATAGGGAAGATTATGCTACCATTTTCTATTCAGCATGCAAAAAAACAAAAATTTAGAATTAACTCTGCCAGTGGTTTTAAGTCTTAGCAGCATGGTAGCATAGTAGCTTTACAGTACCAGGGCTCAATTCCTGCCACTATCTGTAAACAGCTTGTACGTTCTCCATGTGACCATATGGGTTTCTTCCAGGTGACTCAGTTTCCTCCCATATTCCAAAGATGTACGGTTAGGATTAGTAAGTTGTGGGCATTCTATACTGCCGCCAAATGGATGATGACACATGCGGGCTACTCAGCCAATCCTCAATGATTTGATACATAACAAAGCATTTCACTATATGTTTCGATGTATATTTGTGACAAATACAGCTAAACTACTTAGTCCAAATGCAGCTTTTTTGAATACCTCTCACCATGTAGAGGTTGAAAACTCCTGCAATTATGTCAAATCGTTTCATATTTATGATGAGAAAAGGGCAATTTCAGCCCACTGGGTTCATACTGACTCTCACTGAACTTATCCTATCAGTTCCATTCCCCCGATCTCATTTTCCTGTACACCTACAGCTTTCTCACATGACCATCAACTGGCTTAGACTCCTTTTACCATTTACCTTCAATACAGGGTAATTTAGAGTAGCCAAGTAATCTATCAGCACATTTTAGCAACGCGGCAGGAATCCACAGCGTCAACAGGAAACCCATGTAGTCAAGGAAGAACAGGCAAACTCAATTGACAGCATCCACAGTGACAGACCAATCAAAGATACCTGGAGTTGAGGCAGCAGCAGGTCATCTGTGGGAAACTTCTTTATAAAAGAAACAATTACTACAGTTTGGCAATAAAGTTCAAAATTTACATACAAAAACAAGACCTTAATCTTTTGGATTATGGTATGGAAAAGGTTGTAACTCGGCATCCTAAACTATTGGCAACAATTGGCTAAAAAATAAATGGAATTCATTCTACGCAAAATCAACACACTATATTATAACATTACACCTATCTACCCTCAGAAGATTTAATATCTCTGATCTCATTAAGATTAATTTATTTTGAAACTGTAAAAGATGGAAATAAAAAAGTTTTCTTGCTTAAAATATTAAAGAAATGTGTCATCTTTAACCTTATGCCTTTTGGAAATCAGTTCATCTTTTACTCGCTTTGCTATTCACAGTAACAAAAATTTTGACCAGGGTGCCCAAACTTTTGTATGCCACTGTAAAAGCAATCCTATAAAGCACAATGCACAAATAGCTGTAATATACAGACTGATTTGATGTGCATACTGTAAAGTGCCACTAAGTGATATGCATGTCGTGATTGTGGGAAGGGGTTCTGAAAAGAACAATATATCAAAAAACTAAGTTCATTTAAAGAAAAATAACACTGAACAGGACTGTAAATGTTGCAAAACTAACTAGAGAACCACAACAGCACTGCAATTTTACATTGTATAAAGTGCATAAAACAATACCAACCATCAGGTCGGTCTGGATCACGATTTAACACTGCATAACGAGGAAGATCTATCCCCTCTTCCTGCAAAATTCGATAGACTTCTCTCCTGCAAACATGAAAAGAAATTAATTCTAATGCTTAAATTATGCATTAAATTAATGCAGAAAACAAATGTCTTACTAAAATCCATCCACTTTAATCATTATTATACTTGTATTTAAATTTGTAGAGGAATAAAAAGATGTTGGAAACATAAAACATTATAACAGTAGCAAAAAAAAAAAAATCATCTTTGTAGGCAACAGAGAAGATCACTTTAAGAATCACAAATGTTGAAAACCAAATCTCTCATAGCCCCAAGTCATTATAAGCATCAAATATATAACCAATTTTCTTTTGATTTTGCTGATACCATCTATACCTCCTACAATTCTGATAACTTCCGATAAAATTATAGAGTCATAGAACAGCACAGAAACAGGCTCTTGGACTCATCTAGTCCATGCCATAATATTAATCTGTCTCATCCCATCGACCCGCACCCAGACAACAGCCCTTCACATCCATGTGCCTATCCAAATTTCTCTTAAATGTTGAAATCAAACCTACATCTACCACTTCTGCTGGCAGCTCATTCCACACTCTCACTACCTGAGTGAAGAGTCCCACTCATATTCCCCTTAAACATTGCACCTTTCAACCTTAGCCCATGACCTCTAGTTCTAGCTTCAACCAACCTTAGTGGCAAAAGACTGCTTGAATTTATCCTATCAATACACCTCAATTTTATATACTTCTAGCAAATACTTCCACTCAATCTTCTACATTCTAGGGAATAAAGTCCTAACCTATTCAGCTTTTCCCCATAACCCAGGTCCTTGGGTCTTGTAAATTTTCTCTGCACTCTTTCAATTTTATTGACATTTTTCCTGTAGGTAGGTGACCAAAACTGCACACAATACTCCAACACAAGGAACTCTGCAGATGCTGGAAATTCAAGCAACACACATCAAAGTTGCTGGTGAATGCAGCAGGCCAGGCAGCATCTCTAGGAAGAGGTACAGTCGACGTTTCGGGCCGAGACCGAAACGTCGACTGTACCTCTTCCTAGAGATGCTGCCTGGCCTGCTGCGTTCACTCGCAATTTTGCCACAATACTCCAAATTAGGCCTTATCAATGTCTTATACAGCTTCAACCTAACATCCCAACTCCTGTATTCAATACTTTGAGGCCAATATGCCAAAAACTCTCTTTACAACCATATCTATCTTTGACTCCAATCAAGGCATGATGGACCTGTATTCCCAGATTCCTCTGACCTCCCAAAGTGCAACACTTCACACTTGTCTGCATTAAATTCCACCTGCCATTTTTAAGACCACATTTGCAGCTGGCCCAAATCCCACTGCAGTCTTTGATAATCTTCCTCGCGGTCCACCATCTGGATATCCAGCATCTGCAGACTTTCTCATGTTCATTAGCTCCTAATATTTATTGGAGGAGTAATTCCTCCACGCCACTTTTTTTGGACAGTAAATGAACAATATCAGTGCAGACACCTAGTGTCTTCATACACCGCTGCCAACAACTGCAACCTCCAAATCCTCATTTTCAAGGTGACTGTCAATACCTTCAAATTCTTTGTAGCTCCTAACTTGATGAAGTAGTGAAATAGCTTCATTTGCACTCTTGGTCATTTCTGGCTATCAGCGACATAAATCACTGCTTTTTGAACACAAGCATATGCAACTGACACTATTTAAAAACAGTTCACTCGTAGGACAGTGTAATGTCCAATGGTCACATAAGTAAATGTGACTGATGCTAGTTAGAAACTGTTCAGCAACTGTCTCCTTCTCCAATTAAGCAGCATAGTGTTCCAAATAAACAAAGAGAATCCCAGCTACTTTCTTGTTTGATTTTTGATCTTGACCCAAATAACCAATCGCTCAATTAACCAGAATCCACTGTAATTATATATCCGGTCCCTTAGAATACCTTCCAAGTTCTTCCTTAGTTATCTGAACTCTCCTGTCTCTTAGGTATTCAGGTAATCTGTATTTTCTAAAACTTCTGTTTGAGAGGATTCTTGATGCAGGTTAACAGATGGGCACTGCCACCTCGAGTTCACCTGTGGAGGGACTGAAAATCTGAAGCAAGATTGTAATAATCATTATTACTTGGATTTTGCAACAGAAAAATCAGCATTGTGTTTTCTCAAAGATGGTCTTGAGAACGAAGATGCATAATAAGAATTGCAGTCTTTAGCAAGGCAACTGAAGAACTGTTTGGCAAGTCCATTAATATTTAATAGACACTGATCACATACTGTTGCAGAACTGGAATGAAGCAAAGTGCAGGGTTCAGGTGAAGTGCAATTAGGAGGCAACAGTGAATTGAAGTTGTGTGCCACACTTACAACTTTGTGAGGGTATAATTATAGTGATCTTTACATGGGTAGTTCTAATTGGAATTGGTGTTAGCCCTGGCTTCAGGGGATGTTTATATGCTCAGCAATTAGTGGGTTCAACTCCAGCATAAAAAAATCCAGACTGACATTCCACCGTAGCTACACAGCAGAGGCCTTCTTTCAAATAAGGTATTTAGGACTTCTCAGACTTCTCTCAGAAATATTTCAAAGCTGGTCAAGACCTGGCCAAAATCTACTGCCGTTTTTAATCATGTTGTTGTTGTCTATATTAAAAATGACAGGGTTTCATAAGGCATTATATTGGCTGTAAAACACTTTATGACAGGTTTGTAAAATGCCCTATGTAAATGTAAATTCTTTCTATAAGTATGTACATAGCATTTATAAACTAAATAGCTTCAATATTTTGTCTAGAAATCCAGGCAGTCACATGATACATCAAACTAGTTTTGGACAGTGATTTTTCAGATTGTTGATGGAACAATGATCCAATTCAAAAGAATCCTGAGGAAGCCACCAACAGCCCAATGAAAAGTTGTCCCAATTGTCAGCATGAAAATGTTCTATAGTCTGGGAAGATCCCAGTCCCATTGTTAATCTTCAAAAGAGAAAACTGGCAAGGGACAAAATAAATTGTCCTCAGCATTCAAGACTAAGAGATGTGGACTGTCAAGCAGGCTCCCACTTCCAATGGTTCTTCAATATCTTGATGGAAATATGCACGGGTGAAATTCACAGCCAAGGATGGGGTTTCAATACAGTGACATTTTAGGGAGCATTTCTCCTTCACCAGCTGGCTTTGCATTTGCAAATAGCCGAGTCACTCAACCTGGTACATATTCAGACGAGCAGAAGGGATGTATTTCATAGATTGTGATCACAAAATCTACAACAGCATCCATCCCAAGGCCTCAAACAATGATTCAAAATATTTCAATGTACATGTGATAAGCAAAGCTAATCTTTAAAAAAATCTTTCAATGCAACTTCATCTTTTCACATCAGCAAACAATGCTGTGAACAATCAGCACAGAATGGATTCTATCCTTAAGATGGATCATTAATTTAATCAAAACTGAACAAAATGTGCCAATGTAAGCTAGGTGATCAAATCCTCAAACTTGGTCAGCGTGAAAACAGAAATATTTCTTCCTGAAATTTGATTAACTTACAACTTTCTACTTACATTAATACTCTAATGTATTGGTAATGAATGCAAAAGATACACTATAATTCAATCTATGAAGAAGAATGAGTATAAAGTATGAATCCATTTATTCACACTCTATTGTGACCTCCCAGCCATTCATTATGAACAAGATTTATAACATCAAGCTAGGCTTGTGAAACCAATATTAAAATGGTGTGTTTTTTTTAAGATTCTTTATAATTGAAGTGTGCTATCTGTACAAGGATGGGAAAAGCAATAGGTCAGTTGGCACGTTAGGGCTGAGCTTGGGAGAAGCAGAGACTATAATCAAAATTTTCTCATGGAATTTAAAGAAGTTTTTCCACAACTTTGCTAATAGGCTTGATTCACAGACAAAGCTCCAACTACCTTTTAAATGGTGTGTCTCTCAAATAGCCCCTGACAACCAAGTTCACCTCCTGGCCTTCACATATGGCTTAGGTACTAAGCCCAGCAGATCCATTTCTACTGGCAGGATAAGGGGCAAAGGCAGGTTACTGTAACCTTAAAACCAGTCACTTCATTCTGAGCAGATAGGTCTTCAGCTGCAGTTGGCAACTCATCTAGGAGAAGGAAAACTCTGATCTCAGACCACTGCTGCCTTGTGGCTACACCAACTCATGGGGAAGACAGGGAATAAACACCAAGGAAAAATCCAGAACTGGAATCCCGAAGGCAGTCCTACACTGAGTTCCAGGCTGACTGGCATCTCCTCTGACGCTGCTGGTGTGGAACTGTATCGATCTTTGCCATTCCTTTGGATTCATCAGCTGTGTTGAGGGGGAACCATATTGTACTACCCTGGCTGAGTACCATGTCGACAGTTAGGATGCAACATCCATCGTCAGCCCAGTGAAGGACCTCATTACCGATGTGCTCGAACAGAAAGTTGTCAGTTAATTAAATTCCAGGAAGAAATAAATCTACACATTTCAAATTTGCAGAATGTTAAAAGCTGTCTATTCTTCCTGGATATATGCTAACTGCATCAGGAAAATCAGGCTATTTAACATTTTTCCAGGATGAACTACATCTGACACTTCTCAGCCCAGCTATGAATCCTGTCAATGTCCTGTTGCAAGCTACAACAACCACTATCCACAACTCCGCCAACCTTCATGACATCTGCAAACTTACTACTCCACCCTTCCACTTTGTCACCTACATCACTAGATGATCTCATTGAAAGGCCTAGATTGAGTGGATGTGGACAGGATGTTTCCTCTTATAGGGGGATCTAGGACCAGAAAGCAGGGAGGGCCTCAGAATACCAGGACATCCCTTTAGAACAGACATGAGGAGGAATTTCTTTAGCCAGAGGATGGTGAATCTGTGGAATTCACTGTTACAGACAGCTGTAGAGGCCAAGTCACTGGGTATATTTAAAGAGATGGTTGATAGGTTCTTGATTAGTATGGGTTCAAGTGTTATGGGGAGAAGGTAGGAGAATGGGGTTAAGAGGGGCAACAAATAAGCCATGATCGAATGGCAGGTGCAAAGGGCTGAATGGCCTAATTCTGCTCATGCCTATGATCTTATAAAATCCTTCAATACTAGATGTACCAAGGAAGAGTGGAATCAATGATTGTGGTCAAGAATAGGAATAGGCACTTCTCTCTTCAGCTTGGCAAATGCACATTATGACTTTAGTAAAGATCAACAACTTGTTGGTTTTGATTTGGTTTGGGGCCTTTCTAGCATGGATGGTTCTGGAGGCCTGAGTATAGAAAGGAGATGGAGAGCCTGGTGACATGGTATCATGACAACAGCCTTTCCCTCAAAACAAGAGCTGATCGCTGACTTCAGGTAGGGCAGTGGGGGGGACAAGCTGCATACACTCCTGTTTACGTCAATGGCGCCCTGGTCGAGAGGCTTCAGGTCTCTAGAAATGAACATCGCATCACAAATAGCTTGTCCTGTCCAACCACAAAGATACCATGGACAAGAAAGCTCTCCAGCACCACCCCTTCATCAGGAAGCTGGAGAAATCTGGCATATCCCCTTTGACCCTCACCTATTTTTATCAATGCATCATGCAAAGCATCAAGATTTGGTATGGCAACTGCTCTGCAACTGCAGACAGCCGTGTAAGCAAAACGCAGCACATCACTACAACCAGCCTCCTTCCATGGACTCTGAACTAGAATCAGAATCCAGTTTATCACTGACATACAGTATGCTGTGAAACTTTTGCAGCAGCTGGATGATGTAATACACAAATAAAACAGTAACAAATATAAAATATATAAGTAGTGCAAAAAGAGAGAGCTTGGTCTATATTTCTCACTACCTCGGTAAAGCAGCCAGCATAATCGAAGACTCCACCCACCCTAGGCATTCTCCACTCACAACAGGCACAAGATACAAAAGCAGGTACCACCAGGCTCATGGACAGCTTCAATCCTACTGTTACCAGACTATGGATAGTTCCCTATTACAATAAGATGAACTTTTGACCTTATAATCCACCTTGTTATGGCCTTGCACCTAATTGTCTGCCCACGCTGCACTCTGTTACTGTAAAACTATTCTGCATTCTATTACTGTTTTACTACTGCCTTGATGCAGTGATGTGATGAAATGAACTGTACAGATGGCATGCAACAAGTTCTCTTACGGTAACTCAGTACATGTAACAACAGACCAATTAACTATTCAAAGAATGAATCGAGAAAGCTGCAATTCCAAAGATTAAAGTATGCTGACGACTTACATTAGCTGCAGTTATCTTGGATCAAGAACAAGTGTTCATAGATTGGAATATTTGCAATAATTAACATATGGCACATACCTGTCTTGTATATAATACTGCATATTCAAGTCATTAATGAGAACTGGATTCCTGAGTTTTGCGTAAGCCACTGCCTTATCCAGTGGAAAACCTGGGAAGAAGAATAAGAGAACACTTTTTTTTTTACCACCTCAATCATAACCTAGTGCTAATGCATTGATAGCACCAAAAAAAAAAAAAAAAAAAAATCGGAATCCCAAAGTACACTGCGCCCTAAACCAAAGCCCATGTCTTACCAACATCTTCGGTCTTGGATATCTAATGTCAGCTCCTTCTATTTGGAATAGCATAACATATTGGAAAGGAGGTACAATCTACTCTTGAACTATCATATAATAGTTAGCTGAACTGGCCAATTATATCCCATTTCATATATCAAACACAGAATACTAAAAAGATAACCTCTGCTTTCGGCTCAGTTTATCGGATTTTGGTCCGTGAATCAGTAGGAAAGGGTTTAAACTTCAAATACTTTAAGGACACAAATTTAGGCTGAGTACGCCATTTCAAAATGAAAAATTAGTTTGCCTGTTCAAATGGCTGACAAAGATCTGACAGAGTAGGTAATTCCTCTAGCAGCATAGGAACATTCTTCCTTTAGCCAATTAATTATATTTATGATTGTGTCTTAAAAGGAACTATTTAAATATTTGAAGACCTTATGTGCAGGCAATTTTCATCCTTCCTATAGCTCACCTTTGGAGTGGAAAGAGATCAAACAGTCACAAACTGGCCAGTTCTCCACGGATTCATTCAGAATGACATCCTCATTAATAATCACAACACTGATGTACTCAAATTTACACAGACGTTCTAGGATCTGAGTCATCGGTTTTGACTTTGATTTCTTCGCCATTGCACAAATCCCCACCAGGATTTGTCGCTCCGGAGGCTAGACAGAGAAAGAGAGAGAGAGGGAGAGAGAGAGAGAGAGAAAAAAGAGAAAAAAATTCATAATTAGGTTAAAAATGTCAAACAATTAGATTTTTAAAACATAAATCAGTTCATCAGCTAGTAAAGATGCCATATGTCATGCTTCTCTTTACCAGTTCAGACAGTGAGTTCAAGAGTCAGGAAGTTATGTTGCAGATTTATAAAACTGGGCGCACCTCGTCCCAAGGGACTAAAATTGAATTACAGGGAAGATGTGGAGCTTTGGAGAAGGTGCAGAAGAGGTTTATCAGGACATTGCTTGGATTAAAGAGCAGGTGCTATAAAAGAGAGGTGGGACAAACTAGGCAGTTTTCTCTAGAGCAATAGAGGCTGAGGGGAAACCTGATAGAAGTTCATGAGCTATTAAGAGACATAGATAGAGAGTTGGTATCCATTTCCCCAGGGTTGAAATGAATAATACTAGAGGGCATGTAATTAAGGTAAAAGGGGGAAAGTTCAAAGATATGCAGGGCAAGTTTTTATTTTAACCACAGAGTGGTGACTGCCTGGAATGTGCCACCACTGGTGGCAATGGAGGCAGATACAACAGAAACGTTTCAAAGGCTTTTATATGGGTACACGTGATTGACTAACTATTTATTGGACAGAGGGATCTTTGGGTCCATGCCCACAGCTC
The DNA here is from genome assembly GCF_030028105.1 of Mobula birostris. Taxonomy (NCBI): domain Eukaryota; kingdom Metazoa; phylum Chordata; class Chondrichthyes; order Myliobatiformes; family Myliobatidae; genus Mobula; species Mobula birostris. Next base: position 8,897,806 of record NC_092387.1, on the reverse strand, counting down.
CATGAATGTCGCTACACAGGTTGATATGGTAGTAAAGATATCATATGGTAAGCCAGTTTAAAATGGTGCCGGTGAAGCAAAGCGACAACTTGCTGGCAGTAAAAACAACTAGCAATTACTTTCACAACTTGAATTTCCGATAATGCCCCCCTTCAGCATTTGCCTTTTCCCCCTCTCACCTTATTCCCTTGTCTGTCCATCACCTCCCTCTGGTGCTCTTCCCCCTTTTCTTTCTACCTTGGCATTCTGTCCTCTCCTATTAAGGTTCCCCCTTCTCCAGCCCTATATCTCTTTCACCAATCAACTTCCCAGCTCTTTACTTCACCCCTCACCCCCCCTTCCAGTTTTACCCATCACCTTGTGTTTCTCCCTCCACTCCTCTACCCGTCTAACTCTGACTCCTCATTTCTTTTTCCACTCCAGTCATACTGAATGGTTTGGGCCCGAAACATTGATTGTACTCTTTTCTATAGATGCTGCCTGGCCTGCTGAGTTCCTCCAGCATTTTGTGTGTGTTGCTGCTAATAATTTTATTAATCACATTTTTTCCCTTGAGAATGATCACTGCAATCTATAGCCTGTAACTTCCTTTTTGGAGTCGAGCTTTTGAACCACCTGTATGATCTAGCATTTTTGTGGTGTGAACTGAAGTCTCAAAGTTGCAGGACAGTTGCGGCATGGCGTGTACGGGCCAAATCCAGACATCGGAGCCTGGGCCCGAGAGCGGCCAATGAGCCTACGTGTGGCTGCATGAACAGACTTAGAACAATTTGAAGCGGCAGAACTGAGGCAAGGCAGAGCTGAGGTGGCGCGCCCTGGGCCCGAGAGCGAGGAACAAGCAGAGGTTTGACTGATTTAAGCACAAGGTCCGGTACTGGTTGAAATCAAAGCAACAGGCAGACCCTGCACCTGAGCCTGCATTAAAGCAGCAGGGCCTGGGTCCAAGAGGAAGGAATAACCCAATGGCCAATTTAAGCGCCAGGCCAAATTGAAAAGGTTAGGCTGCCGGGTCCAGAGATGAGGAACGGGCCACCAATCAGCTTGCAGTTCCGTGAAGTTTACTCGTCTCTGTGCTGAACTGAGGCTGTGGCCTGCAACTAAAAAAGAAACTTTCTTTTCAAATCCTTTTATTGTATATATAGAAAAAATAACATGAGTACCCTACTGACCAGAAAAGAAAGAAAAAAAAGAGAACCCATTAGGTGTACAACCCCGGAGCCATGCATCATACAAAATGCTTCTAAAAATAAACATCAAACCGCCAGCAAGAAAAGAAAATATACTAAAAAAATTTACAATTAGATCGTGGAAAAATTATATCAATTAACTCAAATGATAATAACGAGCAAATGAGCCCCATCTTTTCTCAAAATCAAATAAAGGTTCAAAGGTTCGACTTCTAATTTTCTCCAAACTAAGACATAGCATCACTTGAGAGAACCTTTGTTACAAAGTGGGAGCTGATGTATCCTTCCACTTCAACAAAATGGCCCTCCTAGCTACCAATGTAACAAATGCAATAACATGCTGGTCAGACACAGAAATACCACGAATATTTTGAGGAACTATTCCAAAAAGCACAGTTAATTTATTAGGTTGTAAATTAATTTTAAGTGCTTTAGAAATTGTTGAGAAAACCAACTTCCAGGACTGTTCCAATATAGAACAAGACCAAAACATATGTGTCAGTGTAGCTATCTCAGTTTTACATCCATCACAATGACTATCAACATTAGGAAAGATTTTAGAAAGTCTCCTTTGTCAAATGATAATGATGTACAATTTTAAATTGAATCAATGAATGGCTAGCACAAATTAAAGAAGAGTTAACCAACTTCAATATCCGCATCCAATCCTCCGTCATAAAAGTCAAATTAAGTTCCTTTTCCCAATCCTGTTTAATCTTAGATAAAGGACGCTTATCCCATTATAATAATAAACTATAAATTCTTCCAATAGAACCCTTAATCAAAGGATTCATACTCATAATAGTATCTAACAGGTCAGCCTCCAATATGTAAGGGAAATTGCTTAAGTATTTCTGTAAAAAATATCTAACTTGAAGGTATTGCAACTAACAGTCTTCTGGATCAGCTGTGGTGATGACTGGCTCTCTGGCTGTAGGCACACTTTCATGAATTTCAGTTCCGAATGTTATTTGCTCATCTTTATTATTCACATGATTTGCACATTGACAGTCTTTTTTTTAAAATGGGTTCTATTGGGTTTCTTTGTTTTGTGGTTGCCTGTAAGAAGAATCACAAGGTTATATATAGTATATATACCCTTTAATAATAAATTTTGAACTTTGACAAATACACAGAGGATGGAGGAATATTGACCACATGCAGGCAGAAGGAATTCAGCACATCATTGTGGGCAGAAGGGCCTGTCCCTGTGCAGTACTCTTCCATGTTTATACTTCCCCAGATTGCAAACAATTAGTGGTATCAATTAATTAGTATCACCAGCAAAGCCACATCCCAGAAATAAATCAAGTTTTAAAAATGACGAACTAACAATGTTCTGTTCTAATTAGCAGGCTGTGGGTTCGAGCCCCATTCCAGGACATGCGTAATCAGAGGGGCCACACTTCAGATAAGAGATAAAATTAGCAATTTTCTGCTCAGCTGAACAGAAACACTATACCACTATACAATGCTTCTTAAATCCTAATACCACAACTGCTTGGTCTCCCACTCATTCACTGAATATTCAGACAGAAGGTTAGAGTTACCAAATCTGTTGTGCAAAAGCACTGCCTGTCCTGAGGAACTCTACAAATAAATGCATTTGGAAGTGAAAGTCAAAACAATGACATCATATTGGTTGATTTCATAATATATTAAAAAATAAATCAAACTTACAGTTATAGCAAACTTCTCAACTTCAATGCTCACAATTTGAATCTCAAAAATAATGAAGTCCATGGGGAAGGTGCAGTATTGAACAGACTCATTAAACTGAGAAATATGACTAGAAATTTAAATACCACCTCATATCAGAAGAGAAAAAAAAAAAATCAGGAACAGAGACAAAAATGCCTGCAGATGCTACAGTGGATTTGGGTGAAGTGAGTCTCAACATCTGAGGAACAGAATGGAACAAGGGTTTTCATTCTCATCCAAACTCAACTCTGTCTCATTACTTAATTTTCCCCAAGCCCTCTGCCCACAATTTATACATGATCCCTTGGCTGGTGTTAATTTAACATCAAAAACTAATCAGAATTTAATGCACCTTATGAATATTGCATTTAGAATGTTATGAGAAACATTTTACCAAAAATACTCATTGACATTCCTTCAAATGCCACACCAATAGGTACTATTTTTCCCAAAGCCAGCATAACTACACGGATAAATGCAAACCCCACTGAGTCTCTGAGAGTCAGTTGCAGTGATAGCATGCTACTTTCTGGATCTATTTAATAAAGCTGCATAATATTCACAATAATGTGTTCGTCCCACTCCCATCAGGGAGGAGGCAACATAGCACCTAAACCAGGACCACCAGACTGAAAAACAGCACTAAACAAACTTGAATAATGTGCATTAATAAATCAGCCACAAATAAAAAGCACTCTGGCTGGGCAGCCACTTTGGTTGGATTAAGGGAGTAGTATTGGTGGTACAAGAAGGTTAACATGGTCAGGGTAGACCATTTAATCTGTTTCAGTCCTATATGACTCCAGTAATCCAAGTAGACCACAATGAAGGCAACCATACTTCCCAAAATTCAACGCGTAAAAATTGCTAACAGCAGACAAAATAGTGAATATTCAGGCAAAAGAGTTCAATACTAAACTTAATGAAGGCTACAGGATATTGGCATAACACTGAAGGTTACAGGATATTGGAATAATAATGAACACTCTAAAAGTCAGTTTCTATGGAAAACTTTGATTCATATTACATTACATAAACTAAAGCAAGTAGATGCAATTTAAGTTGAAGGACATTTAGACTGTTATCAATCAACATAGTGAAAACATAATACAGAAATAAGCTAATTGGAGCATAGGAGCTTTTGTAAAATGGTCATCTGTTGGCTGAGCTAGAAAAGATATTTAGTCGTTTTAAAAAGATTCTTGACAGGTAAATGGGAAAAGACAATATCATGAAAGTCATATAGTTTTCTTCCCTTTGTGCCAAACCACTGAAGTAAAACTAATTCGATTCAAACTTAAATCATTTTTAAATAGCACAGATAATAAATGGTTCGACAATAACCCTGGTATTTTTCACTCCTGTAAAAAATATCACTTAATCACCAGAATGTTGAGAACAGGACCTGCATTTCCTGAGCAGTGCTCATTTGCTCAGTAAGCCAAAATTTTCTATTTCATTATCTTTCACCTCTTCAACATTTAAACCTATAATTAGTTCAGCAAAGGGTGTCTTTTGGCAGCTTTAACCCATTCCCTTCACTAAATTTTTGATGCATTATAACTTGTAGACTTTTTTCAATGAATTGCCACTGTTCATGGAGACACAAGGTATAATTCAGATATTTTTGGAGGGAAATTAGGCCACCTGGTGCAATGAGATTATTAACATCTCCCTATAGGGCAGCAACCAAATAGTCACTGAAATTTTGATGAAGATTATATAACATAGCCAAAAAAAATTTATTTTAAATTAAATGAGAAATAAAATTCACCTCAGCTCACTTCCACAGGGTAGACAGCAATGGGACAACTTGATGCCATATGCAAATCTCACTCCACTATTTAAATGCATCTTCCTCACTACAAGCAGATACCTCAAGATGCAACATAACAAATCTTGGGGCTATGGTTTGAAATACATCTATCCAGGGTGAAAGCAGCAGAATGAACAGCCATGATCTAAATTTCAGTCTAAATTAAAATCGGATAGACGTCTGGCTCCTGGAATTGGATTATTGAAACTTAAGCAACTGCTGGACTGTGATACTGGTTTGTTTTCCAGAATGAAAACCAATTTAATGTTAAAGATCAAATTCATTTTTTGTATTACTACTCAGTATTAATTCAACATTCAGGGCCTCAGGTTTACTGTTGTCCTTAGAAGCTTTCAAACTATAGCTACCCACTGCTTCACTATCAACACAGATAGAATATTGCCCAGAATATCAGGGTTCACATCCACACAGATCACAACAATAAGACTCTAAGATACAGGAGCAGAATTAGGCCATTTGGTCTATCAAGCCTGCTCCACCATTTCACAATGGCTGATCCATTTTTTCTCTCAGCCCCCAATCTCCTGCCTTCTCTATGTATTCCTTTATGCCAAAACCAATCACAAATCTATCAACTTCTGACTTAAATATATGTAAAGACTTGGTCTCCACAGCTGCCTGTGGCAAAAAAATTCCACAGATTCACCACTCACTGGCTGAAGAAATTCATCCTCATCTCAGTTCTAAAAGGATGCCCCTTTATTCTGCTGTGTCCTTTGGTCCTAGACTCTCCCACCATAGGAAGCATCCTCTCCACATTATATTATCAATAGGTTTCAATGAGGTCACCCCTCATTCTTCTGAATTCTAGTGAATACAAGCCCAGAGACATCAAACTCTCTTCATATGACAAGCCATTCAATCATGGAATAGTTTTCGATAACTTCCTTTGAACTCTTCCCCAGATAAGGGGCCCCAAAAACTGTTCACAATACTCCAAGAGACACCTCACCAGTGCTTTATAAAGCCCGAACATTATAGCCTCACCTTTATATTCTGGACCTCTTGAAATGAATGCCAACATCGCATTTGCCTTCCTTACCACCAACTCAACCTGCAGATTAACCTTTAGGGAATCCTGCACAAGGACTCCCAAATCCCCTTACAACTCAGATTTTTGAATTTTCTCTCCATTTAGAAAATAATCTACCCTTTTATTTCTTCTACGACTATACACTTCGTGACACTGTATTCTATCTGCCACTTCTTTGCCCATTCTTCTAATCCAAGTCCTTTTATAGCCTCCACTGCCTCAAAACTACCTGCCTCCCACCTACTTTGCATCCACAAATTTTGCAACAAACCCATTCATTGTCCAAGTCTTTGACAAACAACACAAAAAGAAGTGGTCCCAACATAGACCATTGTGGAATACCAGTCACTGGCATCCAACCAGAAAAGGCTCCTTTTATTCCCATTCTTTGTCTCCTGCTAATCAGCTACTGCTTTATCCATGTGAGTATCTTTCCTGTAATACCAAGGACTCCTACCTTGTTAAGCCTCATGTGGCATCTTATCAAAGGTCTTCTGAAAATCCAAGTATACAACATCCACCTGTTTTTTTTTAAATATTTATCCTGCTTGTTATTTCTTCCGAGAATTCCAATAGATTTGTCAGCCAAGGTTTTCCCTTGAGGAAAGCATGCTGACTACAGCCTATTTTATTGTGTGCCTTCAAGTACCCTGAAACCACATCCTTAATCAACTCCAAATCTTCCCAATCACTGAGGTTAGAATAATTGGCCATTAATTTCCTTTCTTCTGCCTCCCTCCCTTCTTAAAGAGTGGAGTGACATTTGCAACTTTCTAGTCTTCCAGAACCATTCCAAAATCTAATGATCCTTTAAAGTTCATTACTAATGCCTTCATAATCTCTTCAGCCACCTCTTTCAGAACCCTGGGGTGTAGATCATCTGGTCCAGGTGACTTATCGACCTTTAGGTCTTTCAGTTTCCTAAGATTCTCCCTAGCAATGGCAACTTCACACATGGCTGACTCCTGAAACTCTTGAACTTCCAGCATACAAGGGTCGCCTACAGTGAAGTCCGATGCAAAATACTTGATCAGTTCATCCATCATTTCCTTGTCCCCCATTACAACTTCACCAACTTCATTTTCCAGTGGTCCAAAATCCATTCTCGCTTCTCTTTTACACTTCATGCATCTGAAGAATAGCCATGAATAAAATGGACATTTTTGTAAGACAACAGAAATAGCATTGAAAATGATCATTCACTCCAGGTTTCATTCCACAGTCACCACTTACTCATATCCACACTACACCAGAATATGTCGGTCCTAGATCGGCCTCTATAGCTACCAGAAGGCCACCAACAGACAACCCTCTTAGGAGAGCATCTCATTCAATCCGTGTGATTGCAATACTATTCCATGTCACAAGTTAAATCTATCAAGGCTAAATTGAATTAGTTGAAGATGCACATCCACCGTTAGTTATTTTTTAATCTTGTAGGAAACGCAGTCTGGGCCGTTCCATGCCCAGACTACATCTCAGTAAATCAGATCACTTGGCTGTCCTTCTGCTACCTGCATACAGGCAGAGGGTAAAGAGCAAAGCTCCATTGATTAGGACATCAAAAAGTTGGTCAAGGGAGGCAGAAGAGCGCCTGTGGGATTGTTTCCAGTCGGTGGACTGGGCCGTGTTCAAGTTCTCATTTGTGGATCTGAATGAATACACCATGGTTATGATGGACTTTATTAAAACAATAGTAAACAAGTGTGCCCTCACAAAATCATTGAGTCTTCTCCTACCCGAAGCCCTGGATGAACCATGAGATCTGCAATCTGCTGAGGGCCAGATCAGAGGCAATGAAGTCTGGAAACCAAGAAAATACAAGAGGTCCAGGTCCAATCACTGGAAACCCATGGGTGAAGTGACAATTCCAGACTCAACTTTAATCAGCGAAGGCTGCACAACAGTTGTGGGAAGGCATGAATACTATCACCTCTTATAAAGCTAAATCAAGCGACATAGGCAGCAACAGAGCTTTGCTTCCAGATCAAAGCCTTCTATGCTTGCTCTGATTGTCAAAACATGGAAGAGCCATCACAAACTCTCACAGAAATTTCATTCTCTGAGGCTGACATGCAAGCAACCTTCAGAGGGGCGATCTCACAAAAAACATCCGGTCCAGATGGGGAACCTAGCCAAGTACTAAACATCTGCGTTGATCAACCAGCTGGAGTGTTCACCAATATCTTTAACCTTTCTCTTTGGCAGTCTGAGGTATCCACTTCAAGTAGGCTCTAATTATACAGGTGCCCAAGAAGAATGTGGTAACCTGCCTCAATAACTATCATCCAGTAGCACTTATATCCACAGTGATGAAGTGTTTTGAGAGGGTGGTGATGAAACACATCTGTCTGAGAAGCAACTTGGATCTGCTCCAATTCTCCTACCGGATCACCAGGTCCATAGCAGATGCCATCTCACTAGCTCTTCACTCAACCTTAGAACATTTAGGCAGCAAAGGTGCATACATCAGGATGATCTTTATCGATCACAGCTCAGCATTCAATACCATCATCCCCTCAAAAACTAATCAATAAGTTTCATGAACTTGGCATCAATACCTCCTTGTACAATTAAATCCTCCACTTTCTCACTTGCAGACCCCAGTCAGTTTGGACTGGCAACAACATCTCTTCCATGATCTCCATCAGTACAGGTGCCCCACAAGGCTATGTGCTTAGTCCTCTGCTCTACTCATTTACACTTATGACTTTGTGGCTAAGCACAATGCCATAATTAAGTTTGCCAATGACACCACTCATGTAGGCCGTATCAAAGGTGGTAACGAATCAGCATATAGGATGGAGATTGAAAATCTGGCTAAGTGGTGCCATAACAACAACCTCTTAATGTCAGCAAGACCAACGAGTTGATTATTGATTTCATGAGGAAGAAACCAGAGGTCCATGAGCTAATCCTCATTAGAGGTACAGAGGGTCAGCAACTTTGAATTCCTCTGTGTTACTATTTTGGAGGACCCATCTTGGGCCCAGCCGGCAAGTATAATAATGAAGAAAGCATGGCAGCACTTCTAGTTCCTTAAGAATTGCAAAAATTCAGCAGGACATCTAAAACTCTGACAAACTTCTATCGATGTGCAGTAGAGAGTGTATTGACTGGCTGCATCAGAGCCTGGTACAGAAACACCAATACCTTTGAACGAAAAATCCTACAAAAAGTAGTGGATACGGCCCAGTCCATCATGAGTAAAGCACATCCACACAAAACATTGTAGCAGGAAAGCAGCATCCAACATTAGGGACCCACCACATGCTCTCTTCTCACTGGTTCCATCAGGAAGGTGGTACAGAAGCCTCAGGACTCACACCATCAGGTTCAGGGATAGTTATTACTCCTCAACCATCAGGTTCTTGAACCAAAGAGGATAACTTTACTCAACTTCTCTTCATTGAAATGTTCCCACAACCTATGAACCCACTTTCAAGGACTCTTCATCTCATGTTCTCGATATTCACTATTTCTTTCTTTTTGTATTTGTACAGTTTGTGTCTTCTGCACGCTGGCTGAATGTCCAAGCTGGTGTTGTCTTTCATTGATTCTATTACATTTATTATTTTATTATGGATTTATGGTTACTGTTCTAATATGGCCCACAAAGAAATGAATCTCAGGTAATCAGAAAGAACACAACAGACCCTGATCAAAATAGTTAAGCATTTTCAGCATGCTTCTTAATGTCCAACACTAATACACTGCAGGGTATTCCTACTATACACTAACAAAATATATACTAATATACAGTTCACCTTTATGCTATTTGAATTTAGGAATTTTAAGAGTGAAGATAACCAATCACAGAAAATGCTTTTCATAATAGATTGACTAATGAAACCAAGTTTGTCCTTGAAAGAGAAGGAGCAAATTATGAAGATACAAATGGGCTACAAAAGATATAAACAAGTTATGCAAGTGGACAGATGTGGTAAAAAGGGATGAAAAGTAGAGAAAGGATTTATTTAAATGGTGAGATATTAAACAGCAAGGAAATGCATAGGGATCTGTGTGTACTAGTTATATATATAGGCATCCATTAGTCTCATGAGACCATGGATTTGCGCCTTGGAAGGTTTCCAGAGCGCAGGCCTGGGCAGGGTTGTATGAAAGACTGGCAGTTGCCCATGTTGCAAGTCTCCCCTCTCCACACCACCGATGTTGTCCAGGGGAAGGGCACTAGGTCCGATACAGCTTGGTACTGGTGCCGTCACAGAGCAATGTGTGGTTAAGAGCCTTGCTCAAGGACACAACACGCTGCCTCAGTTGAGGCTCGAACTAGCAACCTTCAGATCACTAGACCAACGCCTTAACCACTTGGCCACGCGCCAACACAAGTGTACTAGTTAAGACTCACAAAAGGCTAATATGCAAGTACAGTGAGTAATTATTAAGCTAGTAGAATATTACTGTTCATTGTGATGGAGGGACTACGAAAGGGAACTTAAGTTTTACATATTTAGGACATCTGGTACAATATTTTCTTTTTATTTAATGGAAGACACAAATGCTGGAAGCATGTCAGAGAAGGTTTACCAGTCTGATACCTAGGATAGGTTGGGTACTTCAGTTTACAGTACACCAGTGGTAGCAAGTACAGCCCCATGGCATCACCTGCTATATTCCCTAAACTTCCACATACAGGTTTACTTTGAATTTCTATTGAATATATTGGTGATCAGCTTATTAGTTATGCCAAATAGTTCTGGGTTTCAACATAAGTGGAAAAACATTATTTCATGCATGCCAAGGTGGAACATTTCAGAATCATTGATAGGGGCATCCTGAGACACAAAAGTATATAAAAAGGAAACCAGTAGATAAATAGACCATTAAACCATAAGATAAAGGAGCAGAATTAGGCCATTTGGCCCATCAAGTCTTCTTCACCATTTCATCATGGCTGATCCAATTTTCCTCTCAGCCCCAATCTCTTGCCTTCTACCATATCCCTTCATGCCCTGACCAATCAAGAATCAATCAACCTCTGCCTTAAATATAAAGACTTGGCTTCCACAGCTGCCTGTGGCAAAGAATTCCACAGATTCGTCACTCTCTAGCTAAAGAAATTCCTCATCTCTGTTCTATTCTGAGGCTGTGCCCCCTGGTCTTAAGACTTTCCCACTATAGGAAACATCCTCCCCACATCACTCTATCATGGCCTTTCACCATTCAATAGGTTTCAATAAGGTAACCCCTCATTCTTCTGAATTCCAGCAAATACAGGCCCAGAGCTATCAAACGCTCTCCATATGCCATACTGCACATCACATATTCAGTCACAGCACTGCGAGGAGTCACTCAAAAAGTAAGGAAAACAAGTTAATAATCATTCAGGAGTCAGTAACTCAGAATGTTGCAAAAACTGAAAGCCAAGCAAATTGTACACCTATGAACTGCATGTGACTAAGTAGTTATTTGCCTGACGCATTTGCAATAATACCAGCCTTCGTTTAATCCGGTGTTATTTACTTACCTATATTTTTTTGCTACAAGTCAGAAGTTTGACTAATCTTTTGCTCCTAGGGCTAGCCACAAATAACCTTGTATCTAAAAGAGGGATTAGCTAACTAGTTATTGTGAGGCTGTTCCAGATATAGCTGGGAAGAAGTAAATCCATCTTCCTGATATTTAACCAGATTAGAACTACCTTTCCTACAACTCTCAAGATAAAAATAGGTGTTTCTGAGCTCTCTACAGGATTTACTTGTTTCTACCTCTTTATTTGTTTCTCTCTCTATGATTTCTATCTCTTCCTGACAAATATAAATGAAGTCTCTTGTGCTTGACATTTCCTGATCTTAAAGATCTCCATTAGGTCAACCTTCAAACTTTACCTTTCTCGTGCAAAAAAAGCAAAAGCTTCCAGTCAGGTATACCCTCCCAGTTCTACTACATCCCATTTCCCCTCACCTAGATTCACTCTATAAAACTTAAGAGGTCACACAATCAATCAACCCCAGAACCAATCATAAATTACAAAAGAAAGCATTAAATTGTTGACAGTTGAACAAGATGTTTATGGGATGGGAAAAGGTGGTGGCAGAGAGTTATTAAGGAATATACAAGGCCAATTTCATTCTCTTTGATTTACTACTTTATTCTAATCAGTGGAAATGAAAAATATCAAATTCTGGAAAGAAATTAATGGAACAGTATACAAGAGCAATTGAAAAAAGCTGCATTCTGCTTCAGAGTTGGCCAGGGATTTCAAGTTTGAGAAAACAGAAACCAAAATTATATCCCATTTGCAATGGTTACCAGCAATTGTTGAAATTGAGCGCATTTAGGTTTAAGTAAATAGACCACAGAAGCAGCACTGAGTGACAGTCAACATAATTTTATTTGTTCACATTGCTGGCCAATGCCATCCTTTATTGTTCATCCCATTGTCCTTGAACTGAATCATGTAGAATACCAGGACAGCCAGATATCCCCCTCCCAAACCAAATGAGTTTATACAACAATCCTGTGGTTTCATAACTACCTTTTTTTAAATTTCCAGATTTATTGACTCATTTGAATTTAAATAATCCAATTGCTCTGATAGGATTTAAGCTTATATTTCTGCATCTATGGCACAGATTCTTCTTTGTTGGTCCAGTAACTTGTCCATTAATCAAAATCAGCTCATAAACTACTCTAAGAGCACAGACAAACACGAGGAAATCTGCAGATGCTGGAAATTCAAGCAAGAAATTAAAAGCACAGGAGTCAGATTTCCTGGAGTTCAGATGACAAATTGAACACTTGGCTATAATAAAAAAGGATTTTCCTTAAAGCAACATTAAGAATCAAATCATCAATAGCTCGCCATGCAAGCACTACATAAAGAAATGCATCAGAGAATAGCTACTGAGGGATAAACTATCTGATCTTTGCTCAAGTAACAAACCGCTCCACTCAGGTCTCAGTGACTGGTGAGGAGGAAAGACAGGCTATGGTTCCTTGCATTCCTCAATATAACTGCTGAAATGAGCAGCATAGACATCAGAGGAAAGCTAGCACTGGGGTCAGTTTTACATCACTCCCTGTGAGACCAACATGCTGACATGTGTATATAATAGAATACAACAGCATTTGTAAACACGTGCCCAGCAACTTTGCACCAGCAATGCAGCCTTATATTTCCATCTTACACAATGTTCATCTATAAAAAAAATTTACAATCTAAGGCATCCATCAACAAATGCCAATCAGCAGTGAAGTAATAATGCCGAGAACATTTGACACAAACAAAATATAGAAGTTATTAATTACTAATGTAGCTCAATTTCTACAATTGTCAAATAGCACATTCAATCTTTGCTGTGTTATACACACAAATTCACAGTATATCATTATGTCACGAAACAATGATTGAACAAGGATGCACAATTTCTAATACGACTTGGACAAATACTGAAATTTATGGCAGGGACAGCAGCTCTCAGCCTAGAATGCACAAAATGGGCAAAGGAACACCTCAATTTATAATGAGGTCCTGTCAAATATAAAATAGGTCCCTGGTACACTTGCATCTGGGATAAGTTATCTGAACTCCATTGTGCAATCATAAGGCAAGGACAAATTATGTTCAGCATCCATTGAAAGTTTGAGGAGGTTGCCAGGGTAAGGCTGCATGGAAAAATAAACCAGTGTCACTGATGTGACAGAGTAATGTTTGATTGAGCCAAATAGCCTGCCACTGGTTTCATTGCTCATAGTTGCAGATAAAGAGCAAATCAGTAAACACATAGATGCAGATCCACATAAAAGTAAGGTACTGTAACTTTGCAAGAGAAAACAAGAAAATGCATTTCAAGAAGGCATAAATATATTAATAAAACAGGCACACCACTATTTAAAAAGCACGAAATCCAATCTCGCAAAACAATGCACCTAGCTATGTATAGCAGCATTTAATGGAAGGGACTTAATGAAGGGTCTCAGTCGGAGATGTTGGCTGTTTATTCACAAAGCCAGAGCTGGCTTTGCTCTGATGTACACACTACCTATTTTAGCAGTTACATTGGTGAATGCCAAGGAACCATAGCCTGTTTTTCCTCCTCACCAGTCACTGAGACCTGAGTGGAGCATATCAGATAGTTTATCCCTTAGTAGCTAGTCTTTGATGCATTTCTTTATGCAGTGTCTGCATAGCAAGCTATTGCTTTGATTCCTAATGTTGCTTTAAGGAAAATGAAAATGCTTTTTTATTTTAGCCAAGGGTTCAATTTGTCATCCGAAATCCAGGAAGTCTGACTTCCTGTACTTTTAAAGTAGTTTATGATCTGCATTTATGTAATGGACAAGTACTGCACCAGCAAAGCAGAAATGTGAACTTAAAGCCCACCAGAGCCACTAGACAATTTGAATTCAACTGAGTAAATAAATCTGAAACTTTAAATAAGAATTGGTGTTATGAAAGCTCTGGATTGTTGTAAAACTCATCCGGTTCAGTTTGGGCAGGGAAGGAAATCTGCCTGTCCTGCTGAGGTCCTCCAGCATTTTGTATATATTGGCCGTAATTGGCCAACTTTCTTTGAACATGAAAGGTTAATACATGTAAATAAAGCATTTCCTCCCACAAAACCTTTCTCCAAAAACCTTTAAAAAGATGTACCTCAAGTACAACCAATTCAATAAAATTACATAATTATAAGCAATATTACTTTCAATGCAAAACTAATCTCCTACATTCCACTAAACATTTTCTTAATTTGATAAAGTGAGCATTTTACTGCATAAATGGGGTTAAGCAATATATTTGTTATATTATTAACAGAAAAGATTAAAAGTGGGTAAAGTTAATAGCAATACAGTCACTTACCGAGTCTGAATCATTTTCATCATCGTAAAGGTCAAGGTCTTCTGCCTTCATGTTTGATTCCAGATTGTCAATTTCATCCTCGTCGGAAGAAACAAAGAATTTAGGAGCCGAGTGATCCCCCTCAAAAGAGGTGGGGGTTGTCATGACAACCTGCTTGACCTTTCATCACGGATATTAGTCATAGTTTAAAAAAAAGCAAAAGCGAGACAGCAAGAAAGAGAGAGAGAGATAACTAAACTTCCCATAGTACTAATTCCAGCCTTGGTATCATCGCTATTCCAGTGATTTGCTGAGTTTACAATCTGTCCTTAGAGCACAGTCCAGGTCTTGAATACACGTAGTAGTTCAGCTCAACCGCAACTTGCATAGGTGGAGCCTAACTAGAAATCGCTTAATGCAAAGTTTTTTCCTGCACCCTCCATAGAGCTCCTCTTCATCCCAATAGTAACTGCAGAAGAAAGGAAACAGAAATAGAAACAAAAAAATGAATTATTTTAAGTGCAAGTTATCAAAATTATATTTTATTTGTCTCCAGTCCTTAATATCACATTTTTACTTGCATCAGTTCCTTAAATAGAAATTTTCAAACTTTCAGCATTAAAGAACGTGCCAGTCTAGCTAAAATTATATCATGATTCCTTTATAGCTGTGTAAAGTTTTTCCATTACACTTTATGACTTAGAAAATATAACAGCCCACACTGTCAACACCATTGTTGTTGGCTGAATCGAAGATGGTAACAAATCAACAAATAGGATGGAGACTGGACATCTGACTGAGTGGTGTCACAAGAACCTTTCACTCAATGTCAGCAAGACCAAGGAGATGATGACTGACTTTAGGATGAAACCAGAGGTCCATGGGCTAGTCCTCATAAGCGGATCAGAGGTGGAGAGGGTCAGCAACCTTAAAATTCCTCAGTGTTATCATTTCAGAGGATCTGTCCTGGGTCCAGCATGTAAGTGTAATTACAAAGAAAGCATGGCAATAGCTCTCCTTTCTTAGAAGTTTGCAAAGATTCAGCATGTCATCTAAAATTCTGATAAAATTCTATAGATGTGTGGTAGAGAGTATACTGACTGGTTGCATCACAGCCTGGTATGGAAACACCAATGCCCTTGAATGGAAGTCCCTACAAAAAGTAGTGGATATGGCCCAGTTCATTATGGGTGAAGTCTCCTCACCAGTGAGCATATCTACACAGAGTGATGTTGCAGGAAGACAGCATCCATCATCAAGGACCCCCACCATTCATGCCATGCTTTCTTCTCGCTGCTGCTATCAAGAAGCTGGTACAGTAGCCTCAGGACCCACTCCATTGGGAACAGTTATTACCCTTCAACCATCAGACTCTTGAACCACAAGAAATAACTTTACTCAACCCATCACTGAACTGTTCCTACACCTATGGACTCACTTTCAAGGATTCTTCATCTGATGTTCCCAATATTTATTTATTTTTCTCTTTCTTTTTGCATTTGCACAGTTTGTTATCTTTTGCACATTGATTGTCTGTCCTGTTGGGTGTGGTCTTTCATTGATTCTACTGTTTCTTGTATTTATTGTGGTTGTTTGCAAGAAAATGAATCTCAGGGTTGTACAGTGTATGGTGACCCATACATGTACTTTGATAATAAATTTACCTTGCACTTTGAGAATGTAGAAACAGCCCAATACTTGTGCAAATTCAGCATGGAGTGGAGATCAATTGTACCTTGTATTCAATCGCTCAATGCTGCTCTTTGGAATTGCTACACAATCCACTGAAAAGACTCACACCCATTTTTATCGACAATTGGAAAGTACACAACAGCAAGGGATAGAACACTAACTTTATCCTCACCAATATGTAGAACTCAGTGTCAGAGTACAGAACTCAGCACAAGTGGAAATTATCGAAATTATAATGGCAGTGTAGTCACAGGAGTCAACTAATAACGAATATTTGAAATTTGGTTGTTCCTTGGAATGATGAAATCGCAATGACATTCTCTCGCTTCCTTACTTGTTCCAATGTTGGTTTATCAATCCCATCACTATTACTGGAAAGGTTATACAAGAGCCTGAAGACCCACACTCAATGATTTAGGAACAACTTCTTTCCTACTGTCATTAAATTTCTGAACAATCCATGAACATTTCTTCATTATTGTTTCTTTTTTGCACTACTTATTTTGTAATTTATAGCAATTTTCTGTCCTTGCACCGCACTACTGCTGCAAAACAACAAATTTCATAACGTAAGTAGGTGATAATAAATCAAATTCGAATTAATTTCCTCCATGGTTTAGATTGCTATGATAATGTCAACTGGTGAGAAATAAGGATACTCCTATTTCAATGGTTTACATCCATTAGGAACTTAACTACTTCAGTCATGCCCATACAGCCTTTCATCATGTTAATATGAAGTGCAATTGAAACTAGACTCCAGAGACATCAAGACAGCAAGTGTTAAATGCTGATCGTTACCACACCCAGATCTCTCCAACACCATTCATTTCAACAATGTTATAAGTTACAATTGAAAACATACATATTGACCAACATTCCAGTGTAATATTTGTCAGTAATGCAACAGAGACGACTGCCAGGTGTTCGTTTGCTAAGGTATCCCAGAGCCTAAGTGTAGCTAGTATTATAAAACAGCAAATAGTGAGGCCTCCGTTGGTCGGTGTCGACCATGGATGTTGCGACCTAGCTGTCCACGTTGATAGGCAAGCCACGGCAGTACGATATGGAAAGCAAGTTGTTGCCTATGCAGCAGCTCCCCCTCTCCATGAGTTGATGAATTCAAAGAAATGGCAGAGATTGATAAAGTTTGGCATCAGTGGCATTGCAGGAGTGTTACCAGAGAGCACTAAACTCAACGTAGGACTGCCTCAGAGACTCCAGCTCGGTATTTTTCCCTTCTGGGTTTACTCCCAAAGCCTTTCCCAAGGCAGCAAAGATTTGAGACCAGTTTTCTGTCTCCTAAATAAGCCATCAACCACAGCTGAGAAGACCATCTGCTCAGAATCACTGGTTTTAAGGCACCAGTAACCCACTTCTGCCTCTTCTGTCAATTAGAGACGGTTCTGCCAAGCTGAGTAACTAAGCCTACATCCACACTAGACCAGATCATTTTGAAAACACCGGTTTCACGTAAAAACGACAGGCGTCCACACTAGGCGTTTTTGAAAATACCTCTGTCCACATTAAAACGGATATTTGGGCGAATCTCCTCCTGCTGGGCATGCGCAGGACACATCTACAGAAAACAAGCGAAGAGGAAACGGTACACTTCGTGCGAGTTTGTCCAGTTACAGACTAGAAAAACTTTAAAGGAAATTACCAAATGAAAGACTTGGTGCATGTTTGTCCAGTTAAGGCCGATTTATACTTCTGCATCAAGTCGACGCCGTAACCTACGCAAGTGGCCTACGTGCGTTGCGAGCATTTATACTTGTGCACTGGTGTGTCTGCATCGCTCTGCAATTCGGGCACATCGCGCATGCGCACACACCTGCCCGTGAAAGGCTTCATAGTCATGGTGTTCTTTCTCGGGGTATACAAGCTTAAAGTGAGTGTCTTTTTTCATTAAAGTGAGTGTCTTTTTTCATTAAAGCAAAATATGTCCTCCATAATTTTGGAGGTCTGTAAGGCTTTATGGAAAGCATTGAAGCCAAAGTTCCTTCCCTGCCCTTCAGTCGCCCAATGGGAAGCTACTGCAGCGTAGGAAGAAATGCGATGCTACCAAGCGGACCAATCACAGTTGTTGTGGTTTGCGTTGCCGCGACACGTAGTTACATTTTGGGAGAGGTGCACGTCAGGCTATGGCATAGGGATCCGCGTAGGCTCTGCGTAGGGTTCGTGGCTACGCTGTACCTACGGTGTCGATTTGACGCAGAAGTATAAATCAGCCTTTACAGACCAGAAAAACTTAAAAAGAAATTGCCAAGCGAAAGACTTGGTGCATGTTTGTCCAAAAACATTTCCTACAGCCATAGACTCTTCACTGATGAAAGGGACGACAGCTACAACTAAATGCAATAAAGCTTGTTACTGGGCAGAAGTGAAATTTGCTGTTACCTCATTTGTTTGCCTTTACTTTTGCCATGTCTTTGTGTATCATTTTGCTATATTTAACATGTGCAATAAAACGAGTTACTGGGCAAAAGTGACAATTGCATCTATTGAATGTTTGCACAAGCAATACATTAATAAAGCACCTTGTTAAATGTATAAAACATGTCTGCATCAGTGTTTTCTTGTATCTCCATACAATGTTACATTAGGCTGTTACACATTTACTGTCAGATATTGTTGTGGTGTTGGAGGGTGCGATCAAGAAAACAATGAAATGCTACCCTGTCGCCACTATTTGTTCCGGCACGTTTTAAAAATAGCCGGTTACCCCGTAAACATTATGCTGGATATTAGGCGTTTTCAGATTTATTCACTCTGGAGAGCATTTCTGAAAAGCTCCATTTTTGGGGGAGGAAAACGCCATTTCAATGTGGACGGAGGGTCAAAACGAAGAGAAAAAACTTTGGTTACGGATTTCTCCAGTCTAGTGTGGGCGTAGCCTAAGCCACATATGAAGGACAGGAGCTGAATTAATTATCAGAGGCTAATTAAGACACATGCCAGAGGGGGAGGGGGAAGGAAGGGGGTGCGGGCAGTGGAGGGTGTAGATGCTTTTTTGCTGGTGGGGGAGGGGGTCGTTGCTTTGCTGCTGTTTGTGCATGGGAGGGGGAGGCTCGGAGGGCTTTGGGGTTCTAACATTTAATGTCATTCTTTCATTGGGGCACTCCTCTGTTTTCATGGATGTTTGTGAAGAAAAAGAATTTCAGGATGTATATTGTATACATTTCTCTGACATTAAATGTACCTACTGAAATACAGATCTGGGAAACTGATAGGTGAAAAGAGGTAAGGGGATAGACAAGGGGGAATCTGATAGCAGAGGGTAGAAGAGCATGGGAGAAAGGGAAGGGGAGGAGCACCAAAGGGCGGTGATAGGCAGGTAAAGAGATGAGGTGAGAGAGGGAAACAGGAATGGAAATGGTGAAGGGGGGGATCAATTACCAGAAGTTCAAGAAATTGATGTTCACACCATCAGATTGGAGGCTACCCAGATGAAATACAAGATGTTGCTCCTCCAACCTAAGTGTGGCATCATCGCAGCAATAGAGGAGGCCAATGGACTGGCATGTTGAAATGGGATTGGGAAGTAGAATTGAAGTGGGTGGACCCGAGAGATCCTGTTTTATCTGGCGGACAGAGCACAGGTGTTTGAAAAGGTCTCCCAATCCAGGTCAGGTCTCACCAATATACAAGAGGCCACATCGGGAGCACCAGATACAGTACAAGAGGCGACTCTTCACCTGTTGGAATCATCTACTGTAGAGGGGCTGTACTGGACCTGGTTTTGGGTAGTGCACCACAACTTTCAGTGGCTAAGCAGTTAGGGAACTGTGACCACAATTCCTTAACTTTCAGGATAGCTATGGATAAGGATAGGTATGGCCCTTGCAGGAGTGTTTTAAATTGGAGTAGTGTAAATTACAAGGGCATTAGGCAGGAAAGAATAGTTAATTGTTAATACTATTTTTCTGGCAAGTCCAATTTAGACATGTGAACGGTGTTTAAAGATCAATTGCACAGAGTACAGGAAAGGTACGTGTCTGTGAGAAGGACAGACAGGGATGGAAAGATAAGAGAACCTTGGATCTCCAGACAGGTGATGAATTTAGTCAAGAAGAAAAAGGAACAAGTACATAAAGCTTCGGATGTTAGGATCAAAGAGTATATGATTATAAAGAAGCCAGAAAAAAACTAAAAGCTACAATTAGGAAAGCCAGGAGAGGCCATGCAAAGTCCTTGACAAGTAATATTAAGGTGAATCCCAAGACATTGTACATATATATAGAAAATTATATCCATATACAAATATACATATATGGAAAATTGTGGTAAACAAACTTGGCAAACAATGAAGAGGCAAGTGAAGGCAAGGCTGATCTAAGGGTCAAGGCAGGCGGGTGCGAGACAGAGACAGAGCAAGGTTGAGCTGTGTTCCAGAAGAAGTTGGAGTCGGAATCAGAGACATAGTTGGAGCGAGTGAAGTGGAGAAAAGTTGAAGCAGAGTTGTTTTGAAGCCCATCCACCAAAACCGGGAGTGAGGTTTGATCCAACCAAATGTCATGCCGAGTTGGAAAGGTCAAATATGGGTTGGAAGCAGCCCAGTGCATATCACTATGGTGGGCCCAAGTCCGAGGGATGACCTGATGCTTGGACAATTTAAACTTCAAGCCAGTGTCGGGACCAGAGGTGAGGGTCAAATGAGTTCTGCTCTGCAACGTTTTACTCCGCTGTCCTCGGTGCGGAGGCTGAGTTCCGGCTGCTCAGAGCTTACTGTCTACAAGCTTCGTAAGAATTTGCCTCTATGTGATGGATTGAGATCGAGACTATAGGCCCACTCTGGCTGTTCCCAGCTTCAGGTTTATGGACTCAATTTCATTCTGAATGCTGATGTTTGCTTTATAGTTTGCATGATTTGTTTTGATTTTTTTCCTCTGTGCATTAGGTGTTAGTTTTTTTAAAATTGAGTTCAAGTTTCTTGTTTTGTGACTGCCTGTAAGCAGACTAATCTCAAGGCTGTACAACACATATTTACTTTGATAATAAAATGCACTTTGAACTTACGTCAAGAGCAATAGGGTAACTAGAGAGAGGGTAGGACCACTTCAGGATGAAGAGGGGAACATTTGCTTGGATGTGGAGAATATGAATGAGATACTTAATGAGCACTTTGCTTCAGTATTTACCAAGGAAAAGAATATGGAGGACCAGGAGATCACTGCTGAGTGTATAAATACATTATAAATAAATATATAATACATTTACAGGAGGAAGTGTTAGACCTCCTAATGAGTACTACATTGAAAAAGTCCCCAGGGTGTGATGGGATTTACCCTTGATTATTGAAGGAGACAAGAAACGATATTGCTGGGGCCTTAAGCAGTATCTGCATGTCCTCCCTAGCCACAAGTGACGTCCCGGGGGACTGGTAAGTAGCTAATATTGTACCTCTGAGAAAGGAACAATGAAAAATCCTGGGAACTATAGACCAGTGAGTTTCATGTCAGTTGCAGGAAATTTGCTGAAGAAAATTCTTAGGGATAGGACATATGAGCATTTGGAAACTCATAGCCTAATTAGGGAGAGCTAGCATGGCTTTGTGTGAGGCAGGTCATGTCTTAACAATTAGACGGAATTTTTTGACAAGGTGATGAGAGAGATTGATGAAGGTAGGACAGTGGATGTTGTCAACATGTATTCTAGTAAGGCGTTTAACAAAGTCCCTCGTGGGATACTAATCCACAAGATTATGTTGCATGGGGTCCACTGCGAATTGGCTGTTTGGATTCAGAACTGGCTTGCACACAGACGACAGAGGGTAGCAGCTGAAGGGACTCTTTTCACCCGGAGATCTGTAATTAGTGGTGTTTCACAGTGCTTGGACCTCTGCTGGTTGTGATGTACAAACGTTTGTATATAAATGACCTGGATGAAAATGTAGGTGGATGCATTAGTAAATTTGCAGATGATACCAAGACTGGTGGAGTTGTGGATAGTGTAGAAGACTGGCAAAGAATACAGCACAATACAAATCAGTTGCAGATATGAGCAGAAAAATGGCAGATGGAGTTTAATCCAGATAAGTGTGAGGTGTTACACCTTGAAAGGACAAATACAAGGAAACAATACACTGTTAATTGCAAGGCCGTTAACAATGTTACTGAGCAGAGAGATTTTGATATCCAAGTTCATAGCTCCATGAAAGTAGTTACACAGGTTGAAAGGGTAGATAAGGAGGCTTATGGAATGCTTATTTTTATTAGTTGAGGCATTGAGTTCAAAAGTCAAGAGGTTATGTTGTATTTAACAAGAATACATTTTTTTAGATATCTACAAGTTAGAAATTTCCTAAGTACTATACTTTCTTCCTTTCCAATGCTTCCTCCTACATACATTTTAGATACTATAATTAACCTTAATCCATGTCAGAAAGGTGCATCGGCTATTATTTATAATATTATTATGAAACTTAGGAAAGCTCCATTTGATAAGATTAGGTCAGATTGGGAACAAGAATTGGGATCTATTATTTCCGTGGATGACTGGGGGCAGATTTTACAATTAGTCAATACTTCCTCTATCTGTGCTAAACATTCCCTAATTCAATTTGAAGTTGTTCATAGAGCACATATGTCCAAAGATAAATTAGCTCACTTTTATTCTCATTTAATCCTTTTTGTGATAGATGTCCAGGGCAGATAGCCTCTTTAACTCATATGTTTTGGTCTTGTCCTACTCTGGAAACTTTTTGGAGAGACATTTTTAATATTATTTCCAAGGTATTGAATATGGATATCTCTCCTCACCCTATTACTGCTATCTTTGGACTACCTAAAATTTCCAGTAATCTTTCTCCTTCAGCCCGTAGAATGATTGCATTCCTTACTTTAATGGCGAAAAGATGTATCTTACAACACTGGAAAGAGCTTAATGCTCCAACTACCTTTTTTTGGTTTTCTCAGACGATATTATGCTTGAATTTGGAGAAAATTAGAAGCAATCTTTATGACTCCTCATTTAAATTTGAACAGACCTGGAGATCTTTTATTCAATATTTTCATTTAATGTAATATATACCCTTCTTGTTTTTTTTTACTGTTTTTAATGGAGGTCGGGATTGAGGATGTGATTTTAAGTTTTTTAACTGTTTGGTTTCAAGTTAGCCCATTGCTTTGCTTTGCTTTTAGTTAGTTGCACGGTGGGTTTTTTTTTTAGGGTTTTTTTTTTCCTTTTCTCTATTGATATATATAAAAATTAGTATACTATTATGTCACCTTGGTACGTTATGTTTAAATTACATTGTTTGTATCTTTTTTTTGTATTAATATCTCCTGTAATTTTATTATATTCTAACAGTGTATTAGTGCCTATATGGCTTACCTTTTTGTATACTTATTCAATAAAAAGATTTAAAAAGAAAGAGGTTATGTTGCAATTTTATAAAACTCTGGTTAGGCCACATCTGGAGTATTACATATAGTTCTGGTCTCTCCACCATAAGATGTTAAGGCTTTGGAGAGGGTGCAGAGGAGGTTTACCAGGATGCTGTCTAACTTAAAGGGCATATGGGTTGTCTCTTTGGAGCGAAGGAGGCTGAGGGAGAGCTCTGATAGAGGACTGCTAGATTACGATAGGCATAGATAGAGTAGACAGTGAGTGCCTTGTTCCCAGGGTAGAAATGTCTAATACAAGAATGCATGCAGTGAAGGTAAGAGGGGCTAGGTTCAAAAGAGACGTGAGGGGTATGTTTTTTACTCAGAGAGTGGTGGATCCCTGGAATACGCTTCCAGGCAAATATTTAGGAAACTTAAGAGACGTTTAGAGAGGCACATGAATACAAGGAAGACGGAGGGATATGGACATTGGGTAGGTAGGAGGGATTATGTTTAGGTGTTTTCAATTTGATTTTTAGCTGGTTTGGCACAACATTGTAGGCCAATGGGCTTGTTTCTGTACTGTACTGTTCTATGTTCTACGCAAGTACTTGCTGTGGGGAAAAAAAAACTATTTCAACAGAATTTTCTCAAGACAAGCTTAAAAACGTCAGTATTTTACAGGACAACAGTACCCCTGTATATTTATGCAGACATCAGAAACTTAAACCACACACCCTATCCTGAGGGCCAACTTTTCCATGCAGTGGGTGGTAGGGTTAATGGAACAAGTTGCCAGAGGGTGTGGTAGCGGCAAATAAAATTACTATTTAAAAGACCTTTGGACAGTTACATGGCTCAAGGTAAAAGTTAAAGTCAAGTTTATTGTTATATGTATAAGTACGTGTATGCACAGATGCAATGAACAACTTGTAGCAGTACCACAGGCACACATTATACAAGCAGCATAAAAATAGCATAAAACATAAATTATATGCAATTTTTACAAGAAAGAACAATTAGAACAAAAAAATATGATTTTGTGCAGAGTTGTCGAAGTGGGGTCAAACCAGGGAAAAGAGGACTAACTCGGATAGACGTCTTGGTTGGCATGAATCAGTTGGACTGAAAGACCTGATTTTGTGCTAATATGTAAAGCCTCAAAATGGATTTGATAACTGCACAAATGAACTACAATGTCTACTCTTAAAACATTTGTGGCTGTGACCCACTGCATCAGCAGTCCCGCAAGCCATGCTAATTACAAACCCAAGCCATAAACCAACAGATTCCCAGAGTTAGCAACATTCCTTCTGCCCATTCAGATGATTCAGCATTAAGACCACAAGTGCGTGACTAACTGTACTCTCGGTGTATCTCCCATGGCACCTAATAATGTAAGGGTAATATTGCACCTTTAACTTAAGAGGCTCCAGTTTATCCCATTACAACTAGTCTATGGAAAGATCACTTGTGCATCCCTCTCTTGCCCCGAAGAAAATAAAATGTATAGCGAGTGACAACTAGCTGTCCACCACCACAGCCAATTCAGAATCAGATTTATTATTACTAGTATTCAGCATGTTGTGAAATTTGTTGTTTTGCAGCAGCACATTGAATAATAAAAACTATAAATTACAATAGTACGTTAAAAGAGAAAATTAAATTAGTGCAAAAAAGAGTGGGGTAATAGTAAGGTAGTATTCATGAATTCATTGTTAATTCAGAAATCTGATGGCATAGGGGAAGAAGCTGTTCCTGAAACGTTGAGTGTGTCTTCAGGCTACTGTATCGCCTCCTCAATGGTTTCAGCAGATTTGGGTAGGAGAAGAAAGCGCAGGCGGGGGGGGGGGGGGGGGGAGGGAATAGAAGTAAAAGCATTCCTGTGGAATTCATCTGCAACAGAAATTCCAAAAACCCTAATCTTGAAACATTCAGCATGTTCACAGAATGCATATTCAGAATCATTTTGTTGTCATTCATACCAAGGTGCAATGAAGTTCCTCGTAGGCACCATTTCTGCCATTCAGGATTCCAGTGTGATCATTTACTATTAAGAGAATCCATCAATTCTGAGACCTTCCATTGGTCGGGGTCGACTATGGATGTTGCATTCCAGCTGTCTATTTGATACACAAGCCAATATGTAAGCCAAGGCAGCATGATATGGAGAGCAAACTGTTGCCCATACAGCAGACTCCTGCTCCCCACACAGTTGATGAGTCCAAAGGAATAGCAGAGACCAAAACAGTTTAGTACCTGTGTAAAAATGTGAATAAATGCAAGCAAATTTAATTACTGTTAATATCCTTTAGACAATCAGTGGCCACTTTATTAGATACAGGAGGTACATAATAAAGTGGACGCTGAGTGCAATTCTGTGTAACATAGAGCACTGCAGCACAGAAACAGGTCCTATGGCCCCATTTACTCCATGCTGAACTATTAATCTGCTAAGTGTGTTAGTGATCTCTTGCTGCTTTCGCCCACTTCAAGGTTCAATATATTGTGTGTTCAGAGATGCCCTTCTGCACACCATTGTTTTAACATGTGGTTATTGAGTTGCTGTCACCTTCCTGTCAGCTTGAACTAGTCTGGCCATTCTCATTACAAGGTGTTTTCACCCACAGAACTGCCACTCACTGGATGTTTTATGTTTTTGCACCATTCTCTGTTAACTCCAGAGAATGCTATGCATGAAAGTCCCAGGAGATCAGCAGTTTCTGAGATATGTGCATTAATAAGTATACAGGTGCACCTAATAAAATGGCCTCTGAATGTACATCTCCCATGCAAACATTCTCCAACTTTCCTTCTCTATTCTTATTTTATTTGGAGACACTACATGCTTACAGGGCCTTCCAGCCCAGCGAGCCCACACAGCCCAGTTATACTCATGTGACCAATTAAGACCACAAAACACAGCAGCAGAATGAGGCTATTTGGCCCATCAAGTCTGCTCTGCCATTCAATCGTGACTGATCCTTCCCCCCCACCCCCTCAGCCCACTCCCCATTACCTTGATGCCCTGTCCAATCAAGAATCTATCAAGCTCTGCCTTAAATACACCCAACCTGGCTTCCACAGCTGTATGTGGTAATAACTTCCACATTTCTTCACATCTCTGTTTTAAATGGATGCCCCTCCATCCTGAGGCTGTGCCCTCTTGACCTAGACTCCCTATGGGAAACATCCTTTTCACAACTACCATGTCAAGACCTTCAACATTTGGAAGGTTTCAATGGAATCACCCGCTCATACTTCTAAATTCCAGCAAGTATGGACCCAGAGCTATCAAAAGTTCCTTGTATGATAACCCTTTCATTCCCAGAATCACCTGTGAAATTCCTCTGAATGCTCTCCAATGCCAGCATATGAGAAGCCCAAAACTTCGCAATACTCAAAAGTGAGGCCTCACCAGTGCCTTATAAAGCTCTGCATCACATCCCTGCTCTTGCATTCTAGACCTCTTGAAGCGAATGCTAACATTGCATTTGCCTTCCTCACCACCGACTCAACCTGCAAGTTAACCTTTAGGGTGTTCTGCTCAAGGACTCTGAAGTCCCTTTGCATCTCAGATTTTTGGATACCCACCCCCCCCCCATTTAGAAAATAGTCTGCACATTTATTTCTTCTACCAAAGTGCATGACCGTGCCATTTCCAACACTGTACTTCATGACACACTTTCTTGCCCATTCTCCTAATCTGTCCTTCTGCAGCCTACCCATTTCCTCAACGCTACCTGCCCTCCACCAATCTTCGTATCATCTGCACACTTGGCAGCAAAACCATCTATTCCATTATCTAAGTCATTGATAAACAGCATAAAAAAAGAAGCAGTCCCAACATCACCCCTACGGAACACTGGTCACTGTGGAACATCACTCGTTACTGACAGGCAACCAGAAAAGGATCCTTTTACTCCCACTTGCTGCCTCCTACCAATCAGCCAATGCTCTAACCATGCCAGTCACTTTCCTGTAATACAGTGGGCTCTTAACTTGGTAAGCAGCCTTATGTGTGGCACCTCGTCAAAGGCCTTCTGAAAGTCCAAATATACAACATCCACTGCATCTCCTTTTTCTATCCTACTTGTAATCTCCTCCAAGAATTCCAATAGGTTCATCAGGCAACATTTTTCCTTAAGTAAACCATGCTGACTTTGTCCTATCCTATCCTGTGTCACCAAATACTCCATAACCTTATTCTTAACAATTGACTCCAACACTTCCCAACCACTGAGGTCAGGCTACCAAGTCTATAATTGCCTTTCTGCTGCCTTCCTCCTTTCTTAAAGAGTGGAATAACATTTGCATTTTTCCAGTCCTCTGGCATCATGCCAGGAGTCCAACGATTTTTGAAAGATCATTACTAATGCCTCCACAAGCTCTCCTGCTACCACTTTCAGAACCCTCAGGTGCAGTTCATCTGGCCTGGGTGACTTATGTACCCTAGGTCATTCAGCTTTTTGAGCACCTTATTTCTTGTAATAGTAACGGCACTCACTTCTCTTCCCTCACACCCTTCAACATCTGGCACAATGCCAGTGTCTTCCACAATGAAGACTGATGCAAAATACTCACTTCCTTCATCTTTGTCCCCTGTTATTATTTCTTCAGCCTCATTTTCTAGTGGTCCTATATCCACTCTCAGCTCTTATTTTTTTTAAACATACTTGAAAGAGCTTTTACTATTCTTTGATATTATTGTTTGCTAGCTTGCTTTCATATTTCATCTTTTCCCTCCTAATGATTCTTTTAGTTACCTTCTGTAGGTTTTTAAAAAGCTACCGAATCTTCTGTCTTCCCACTAATTTTTGCTTTGTTGTATGCCCTCTTTTGCTTTTACATTAGCTTTGACTTCCCTTGACAGCCACAGTTGTACTATCTTACCATTTCTTTGTTTTTCGAATACATCTATCCTGCACCTTCATTTTTTTCCCCAGAACCTCACACCATCGCTGCTCTGATGTCATCCCTGCCAGTGTCTCCTTCAAATTTACTTTAGCCAACTCCTCTCTCATACCACTGTAATTTACTTTACTGCACTGAAATACTGTTATGTCAGACTTTACTTTCTCCCTATCAAATTTCAAGTTGAACTCAATCATAGGTAGGAAAAGGGATGAGGTCCTGAAAGGAGAATATAGGGAGCTAGGAAGGGAGTTGAGAAAAAGGACCGCAAAGGTAGTAATCTCGGGATTACTGCCTGTGCCACGCGACAGTGAGAGTAGGAATGCGATGAGGTGGAGGATAAATGCGTGGCTGAGGAATTGGAGCAGGGGGCAGGGATTCAAGTTTTTGGATCATTGGGACCTCTTTTGGCACAGGCGTGACCTGTACAAAAAGGACGGGTTACACTTGAATCCTAGGGGGACCAATATCCTGGCAGGGAGATTAGCGGGGGCTACTGAGGTGACTTTAAACTAGAATGGTTCGGAGGTGGGAATCAAATTAAAGAGGCTAGGCGTGAGGAGGTTAGTTCACAACAGGGGGATGGGAACCAGTGCAGAGAGACAGAGGGGTGTAAAGTGAGGGTAGAAGCAACAAGTACTAAGGAGAAAAGTAAAAGTGGCAGGCCGACAAATCCAGGGCAAGCATTAAAAAGGGCCACTTTTCAGCATAATTGTATAAGGGCTAAGAGAGTCGTAAAAGAGCGCCTGAAGGCTTTGTGTGTCAATGCAAGGAGCATTCGTAATAAGGTGGATGAATTGAAAGTGCAGATTGTTATTAATGATTATGATATAGTTGGGATCACAGAGACATGGCTCCAGGGTGACCAGGGATGGGAGCTCAACGTTCAGGGATATTCAATATTCAGGAGGGATAAACATGAAGGAAGGGGAGGTGGGGTGGTGTTGCTGGTTAAAGAAGAGATTAACGCAATAGAAAGGAAGGACATAAGCCGGGAAGATGTGGAATCGATATGGGTAGAGCTGCGTAACACTAAGGGGCAGAAGACGCTGGTGGGAGTTGTGTACAGGCCACCTAACAGTAGTAGTGAGGTCGGAGATGGTATTAAACAGGAAATTAGAAATGTGTGCAATAAAGGAACAGTAGTTATAATGGGTGACTTCAATCTACATGTAGATTGGGTGAACCAAATTGGTAAAGGTGCTGAGGAAGAGGATTTCTTGGAATGTATGCGGGATGGTTTTTTGAACCAACATGTCGAGGAACCAACTAGAGAGCAGGCTATTCTGGACTGGGTTTTGAGCAATGAGGAAGGGTTAATTAGCAATCTTGTCGTGAGAGGCCCCTTGGGTAAGAGGGACCATAATATGGTGGAATTCTTCATTAAGATGGAGAGTGACATAGTTAATTCAGAAACAAAGGTTCTGAACTTAAAGAGGGGTAACTTT
Source organism: Mobula birostris (assembly GCF_030028105.1). Classification (NCBI taxonomy): domain Eukaryota; kingdom Metazoa; phylum Chordata; class Chondrichthyes; order Myliobatiformes; family Myliobatidae; genus Mobula; species Mobula birostris. The sequence continues at coordinate 8,867,863 of NC_092387.1, read as the reverse complement.
GAAGGTATGAGACGTGAATTAGCTAAGATAGACTGGCAAATGACACTTAAAGGATTGACGGTGGATATGCAATGGCAAGCATTTAAGGATTGCATGCATGAACTACAACAATTGTTCATCCCAGTTTGGCAAAAGAATAAATCAAGGAAGGTAGTGCACCCGTGGCTGACAAGAGAAATTAGGGATAGTATCAATTCCAAGGAAGAAGCATACAAATTAGCCAGAGAAAGTGGCTCACCTGAGGACTGGGAGAAATTCAGAGTTCAGCAGAGGAGGACAAAGGGCTTAATTAGGAAGGGGAAAAAAGATTATGAGAGAAAACTGGCAGGGAACATAAAAACTGACTGTAAAAGCTTTTATAGATATGTAAAAAGGAAAAGACTGGTAAAGACAAATGTAGGTCCCCTACAGACAGAAACGGGTGAATTGATTATGGGGAGCAAGGACATGGCAGATCAATTGAATAATTACTTTGGTTCTGTCTTCACTAAGGAGGACATAAATAATCTTCCAGAAATAGTAGGGGACAGAGGATCCAGTGAGATGGAGGAACTGAGCGAAATACATGTTAGTAGGGAAGTGGTGTTAGGTAAATTGAAGGGATTGAAGGCAGATAAATCCCCAGGGCCAGATGGTCTGCATCCTAGAGTGCTTAAGGAAGTAGCCCAAGAAATAGTGGATGCATTAGTGATAATTTTTCAAAACTCGTTAGATTCTGGACTAGTTCCTGAGGATTGGAGGGTGGCTAATGTAACTCCACTTTTTAAAAAAAGGAGGGAAAGAGAAACCGGGGAATTATAGACCAGTTAGCCTAACGTCGGTGGTGGGGAAACTGCTGGAGTCAGTTATCAAGGATGTGATAACAGCACATTTGGAAAGCGGTGAAATGATCGGACAAAGTCAGCATGGATTTGTGAAAGGAAAATCATGTCTGACGAATCTCATAGAATTTTTTGAGGATGTAACTAGTAGAGTGGATGGGGAGAACCAGTGGATGTGGTATATTTGGATTTTCAAAAGGCTTTTGACAAGGTCCCACACAGGAGATTAGTGTGCAAACTTAAAGCACACGGTATTGGGGGTAAGGTATTGGTGTGGGTGGAGAATTGGTTAGCAGACAGGAAGCAAAGAGTGGGAATAAACGGGACCTTTTCAGAATGGCAGGCGGTGACTAGTAGGGTACCGCAAGGCTCAGTGCTGGGACCCCAGTTGTTTACAATATATATTAATGACTTGGATGAGGGAATTAAATGCAGCATCTCCAAGTTTGCGGATGACACGAAGCTGGGTGGCAGTGTTAGCTGTGAGGAGGATGCTAAGAGGATGCAGGGTGCCTTGGATAGGTTGGGTGAGTGGGCAAGTTCATGGCAGATGCAATTTAATGTGGATAAATGTGAAGTTATCCACTTTGGTGGCAAAAATAGGAAAACAGATTATTATCTGAATGGTGGCCGATTACGAAAAGGGGAGGTGCAACAAGACCTGGGTGTCATTATACACCAGTCATTGAAAGTGGGCATGCAGGTACAGCAGGCGGTGAAAAAGGCGAATGGTATGCTGGCATTTATAGCGAGAGGATTCGAGTACAGGAGCAGGGAGGTACTACTGCAGTTGTACAAGGCCTTGGTGAGACCACACCTGGAGTATTGTGTGCAGTTTTGGTCCCCTAATCTGAGGAAAGACATCCTTGCCATAGAGGGAGTACAAAGAAGGTTCACCAGATTGATTCCTGGGATGGCAGGACTTTCATATGAAGAGAGACTGGATGAACTGGGCTTGTACTCGTTGGAATTTAGAAGATTGAGGGGGAATCTGATTGAAACGTATAAGATCCTAAAGGGATTGGACAGGCTAGATGCAGGAAGATTATTCCCGATGTTGGGGAAGTCCAGAACGAGGGGCCACAGTTTGACGATAGAGGGGAAGCCTTTTAGGACCGAGATTAGGAAAAACTTCTTCACACAGAGAGTGGTGAATCTGTGGAATTCTCTGCCACAGGAAACAGTTGAGGCCAGTTCATTGGCTATATTTAAGAGGGAGTTAGATATGGCCCTTGTGGCTACGGGGGTCAGGGGGTATGGAGGGAAGGCTGGGGCGGGGTTCTGAGTTGGATGATCAGCCATGATCATAATGAATGGCGGTGCAGGCTCGAAGGGCCGAATGGCCTACTCCTGCACCTATTTTCTATGTTTCTATATTGTGATCACTGTCTCCCAAGGTTCTTTTACCTTAAGCTTCCTAATCACCTCTGGTTCATTACATAACACCCAATCCAGTATAGCTGACTCCATAGTAGGCTCAACAAAAAAAAACCTGCCCTCACAAGTCATCTCATAGGTATTCAATAAACTCACTCTCTTGAGATCCATTACCAACCTGATTTTCCCCCAATCAACCTGCATGTTGAAATCTCCCATGACTATCATAACATTGCCCTTTTGACACACTTCTTCTATTTCCTGTTGTAATCTGTGGTCCACATCCCAGCTATTGTTGGGTGGCCTGTATACAAATGACATCAGGGTCCTTTTACCCTTGCAGTTTCTTAACTCAATCCACAAGGATTCAACATCTTCTGATCCTATGTCACACCTTTCTACTAATTTGATGCCATTTTTTTTTTTACCAGCAGAGTCACCCCCCCCCCTCCCTTTGCCTACCTTCCTCTGCCTCCAATACAATTTAACCTGATAACCTGTACGTTTTTGGAATGTGGGACGAAACCAGACTACCCGCAGAAAACCCATGTGGCCACGGGGAGAACAACAAGCGTTACTACAACAAGATTGTATATTCACCGCATGACCACATGGGTTTCTTCCGCTACGTTGATCAAGGTTTCAAGAACAACGCTATTTTGAAACAACACTGCTCTCCTGCACAGTCTCCCATTCTCTGCATAAAATGGAACTCATCCAGAAGTCTAGTGTCACATTTTAATTCTCAAGGAGTGCTGTTTACCATCATTCCTGCACTTACTGACACACAGTGGTTGCCTGATAATATGCTGATCGCAAAATTTTTATCTTTGCTTTGAAATACCCACAGGGGATCACTCCTCCACATCTCTAGTGTCCTGCACTATGACAACACTTTCCAGATTTCTGACTTCCTACACATTTCTCTCGTTTGAATCATACTGCTGCATCACGTCATATAAGACAGTGATAATAAACTTGATTCTGTTATCACCCTAAACTCTGCAAGATCCACCTCAAGATCTCCCTCTTTGATGAGCTTTTGGCCGTCTATCCTAATATTTTCAACTATGCTCCCATAAGCAACCTGGACTATTTTGCACAAGTAAAATGCATCACAATCTAGAATTAACACTGAAATCAGGAGTAAAACCATTAACTGGTATTTCCTGCCATTTCAGGCATATGTTGACAAACATACCTCCTCTACAGTCTACACTGAGAATCAGATTATTCAGAACTGGCACTGGAATATGACAATTTATGGACTGTATAGCTTAAACATGGTTGGGTACCACTAGTCCTTAAGGGACAAAGCCCCTGTTTTTGCTTGCGCCACTAACCCACTTAGTGGGCTGTTGGGTAATGTTGAAGGGGGGGCATTACCAAAAGGTCGAGAAATCAATGTTCATGCCATCAGGCTGGAGGCTACCCAGACAGAATATAAGGTGTTGTTCCTTCAGCTTGAGTGTGGCCTCATCGCAACAGCAGAGGAGGCTATGAACTGACCTACTGAGTTCCTCCAGCATTTTGTGTGTGTTGCTTGGATTTCTAACATCTGCAGATTTTTTCCTGTTTATGATTAGAAACCATAGCTACAAGAGAAAACTGCAAACAGATATAAGTCAGTGCAAAGTATCACCTGGACTTCAATGCAGAGGGGATCACTGGTGTTTCTCTTCCACCCAGAGATATTCATCAGGAGCACTGCAAATGCACGGCCCTTAGCATTGTTAATGATCCTTCCCATCTTCCCAACAAATTCTTTGACCCCTATCATCAGGCAGAGGATGTCACAGCATTAGGACAAGGACTGTTAGGATGGGAAACAGCTTCTTTAATAAGACTATTGAACTCCCTGCAACCACCAGGGCACATGTTGTAAGAAGCGCTAGTAGCTTTATACTGTTTACATTTTAACTTGTGTCATAAATGCACATTATTTGTTACTTTATTTGTTGTAATATTATTTTGTATGTGAGGTATATGAGTTCTATGTACAGGACTGTGTTGTGCACTTTGGTTCAGAGGAACGTTGTTTCATTTGGCGGTACCAGTTAATTACAATAAACTGAGCTTGAACCTGATTTCCTCATGGTATTGCAATTGAAAAAAACAAAATTGTCCTACATCATGCAGACAAATCTATTGTAATAAAATTAATGCATGTGAAACTGAAACAATAAGCAGAAAAACGGGAAATACCTCACAGGTCAGGGAGCACCCATAGAAAGGAAAATAGTTAACATCTAATATGGAGACCCTTCATCAGCATATGGAATTGGACCTGTTAGTTCATTACATTAAGATTTAATACTGATAGTTTAATCAAAGGAGTAAGGCAAAATCTGTTCCCAAAAGTCTTGCAGTTAGTGAATCACACTGAAGAGTTAATATGGTTGGAGGATATCTTTGCGTCATCTGTAAATATTGATGCAATCATCAGAAGCAGTAATCTGGCTTGCATCCCAGGTCATGCAATGAGAGGAGAAGAAATTTAAACAAAGTGCGTAAGCTGAACTGGCAATATTATTTCTATTACCCAGATATCCAAATATACACTTCAACTTTCCCAGTCTCTGGGTGAAGAAATTTCTCTTCTCCACCCCAAATAGTTAACCCTTTATTTTGAGATTGTGATCCCTGGTTCCAGACACCTCAGCGAAGGAGTACACCAACTCCACATCTACCTTGCTGTTTAAAATTTTATATGGTTTCAATAAGATTACCTTCGTCTTCTAAACTCAAGGCAACATAGGGCTAGACTGCCTAATTTCTCCTCCAGTAACAAACCCACCATCATATAAATCAACCTAGTGAATCTTCACTCCAATCACATGCTACCTTAGGGAGACTGGATCATTTCATAATATTCCTCATACCATCACCCTATATAGTTGGAACAAGACATCTCTACCCTTTAACTCCTGTGATCTTGCAATAAAGGGCAGCATCCTATTTGCAATTCTGACCGCACATTCACTTCCAGTGATTCACCAAAGGGACAGTCGGGACATTCTGTACAAGCCAGACAGTTGGAAAATCCAGAATGCAAGTACAACGCTACTGTCATGAAGAACAGCAATTGAAATCCAACCATTGAGTTGGACGGCCCATTTTGGTTTTATAATTATTACATACTATGAAATGGCTTTTAAAAAAAAAGATCTGGGCATGCCAAGTATCTTTTTGAACTTTTGCCATTTTCTTTTATTTAATTATTGTACGGAGTCTTCTGGGACCAATTTACAGTGGTAAAGTGGCTCCGACATATTATGCTAAAACACCACAAAATGCCCTGGTCAATCAAATAGCCATCCGATTTAACAGATCCATCATAGTTTCAGATCTTTCAAATGGAAGCATCACATGAATTTCATTTTTACCAAGTTGCCTACATAAGAAATACCAATCCATTTCTACTACCAAGAACCCTAAAGTCAGAACCTAACTATGAGGAGCAAAGTTCATTCTCACTGCACAAAAATATAAGAATTAATAATTAGCCAGAATCTCAAGAATACCTGCTGGATTTTTTAAAAAAATGTCCATCCTACATTACCTAATTCTATCAGCTTTATCCCCTCTCCCTTATACTTTCCTAAATGCATTGACACTATTTTCCAATCACTTCCTACAGGAAAATGTTCCAAATTCTCACCACTTACTTTTTTCCCAACTTAGACTAAACATACCAACAGAAATCTCTAGTGTAAAACATGACCCTATGTGGGTTTCCTTCTAGTTACTTAACAAGTTCACAGCTGAAATCAATCTACTTTATATTTCCAATATTGTAGCTATTTAAAAATGCAGATTTCACTTTATATGATTATATAAAGTACTGTTTGTCAGCAAGAGTTTGTGACAAAAAAAAATCCAGAAATAGAAAATCAAAACACTACAAGCAATATGGAACGCAGCTTTAGCACTTCAATAGATTACAGGGAGATAAATAAACAGCATGTTACACACCTCCACATGAACTCAGTCAGGAAAATGAAAATACAAAATACCATATCAGTTACTGTAAATGAAAATGTGAAAAACATATCTGAAATACATTAGCATCCTTTGAAATGCACAGCAATAGATTAATAATACAAATATAATTCTCTGCACACATTTGTTCCAATCTACATTACAAAACAGACTCAGTGACACCCGACCTATTACACCAACCCCATTCCTCCACTTTAAGTTCTATTGAAGTCTCAAGTGAGAGCTCAAATAATGAGGCTCTACTATATCACAGTTCACACTTGTTTGTAATATTTCCTACAATAGAAAAGGTCACTCAAAAGGCTATTATGCCTTTCCTTGCACATATCAGTTCTATTTTTTATCTACCCTGACGACTGCAGATAACCCATTCCTAGTTAATGAGACACATTACCGAGCTGCACTCTGCTTTGAATGTCATTGCTGGGAGGACACTCAAATACTGTGGCCCATGGTTGATTGTTAAAAGGTCTTTCAAGACATCGAGCAAACTGACTGCCCTTCAAAAGGACTTATTTGTGTTTCCTCTTGATTAAACAACCAGAGTAGAATGAATAAGCGGCTGAAGACTGCTGCAGGCTTTCTCTTTAAACTCCTTTAAACTAAGTCTGACCTACAAGTGGATTAAACAAACTGGCACTGCCGTACTGTCAAAAGCTCAGCAGAAAATCTACTGATTAGCAATTTTGTGTTGGAAGCTGACATTCTTATTTATAAATTCTGCAAAGCTTTACTCAAATTCTAGGGACAGTTGATTTATCTAGTAAGCACGTCAGTTTCAAGCACTCACAGTGATCCTGCGAGAGATTCCATGCAGGGACTGTTTTTACTGTGACATGTGTAACACAATACCATAAGCTGCAGATGATGACCCAGCTAAAATATGGCAGCTGCTTAACATAAAACTATATCAAGACTTTAACACTGACAATTTTTACAGTGCAAGCATTCCTGGATAATCTAAGACTAACATCATGTTCCCTAGAGTAGGGCAGAGGACTGCAATAGAAAAACAGACCCTCACAAACCATCACGTACACCAATCAAGCAGCTATTTACATTAAACCTACTTTACTGTTCCCAAGATTCTCCCATTTACCTAACAATAGGGGCAATTCAATGACCAATTAATCTATTAACCCACATCTTCAGGGTAGTGCAGAAAAAGATCACATTCATAGGGAGAACATGCAAACTCCACACTGAAGATAAGGATGGAACACAGGTCATTGGAAATGTGATGTAGAGTTCTGGCTGCTCTATTCAATACTAACTTCAATTAGGCTTCAAAAGCAGAATTGTCATAGAAAGGGACTGCTATGTAGATAAATTTTACTGAGGATGCTAAAGTCAATTGACGTACCTGGGGTGGCAGCAAGTGCCTCTGTGATAACCCCTTCAAATGTTTATGAATAACACAGTGCATTGTAGTGTATTAGCAAATTTGCAGATGACACAAACCTGGGTGGCAGTGTGAAATATGAGGAGGGTGTTATGAGAATGCAGGGTGACTTGGACAGGTTGGGTGAGTGGGCAGATGCAGTTTAATGTCAATAAATGTGAGGTTATCCACTTTGGTAGCAAGAACAGGAAGGCAGATTTCTATCTGATTGGTGTCAAGTTAGGAAAAGGGGAAGTACAACGAGATCTAGGTGTCCTTGTTCATCAGTCACTGAAAGTAAGCATGCAGGTACGGCAGGCAGTGAAAAAAGCTAATGGCATGCTGGCCTTCATAACAAGGGGAGTTGAGTATAGTAGCAAAGAGGACCTTCTGCAGTTGTACAGGGCCCTGGTGAGACCACACCTAGAATATTGTGTACAGTTTTGGTCTCCATATTTGAGGAAGGACATTCTAGCTATTGAGAGAGTGCAGCGTAGGTTCACGAGGTTAATTCCCAGGATGGCGGGACTGTCATATGTTGAAAGATTGGAGCGACTGGGGTTGTATACACTGGAATTTAGAAGGATGAGAGGGGATCTGATTGAAACATACAAGATTAAGGAATTGGACACGCTAGAGGCAGGAAACATGTTCCCGATGTTGGGGGAGTCCAGAACCAGAAGCCACAGCTTAAGAATAAGGGGTAGACAATTTAGAACGGAGTCGGGGAAAAACTTTTTCACACAGAGGGTTGTGGTTCTGTGGAATGCTCTGCCTCAGAAAAGCAGTGGAGGTCAATTCTCTGGATTCTTTCAGAAAGAGTTAGATAGAGCTCTTAAAGATAGCGGAGTGAAGGGATATGGGGAGAAGGCAGGAAAAGGGTACTGATTGTGGATGATCAGCCATAATCACAGTGAATGGTGGTGTTGGCTCGAAGGGCTGAAAGGCCTACTCGATCAGCGCTGTCACTTTCTGGAGAACCCATTTATTTACTGGAAAACAGTGCGGAACAGGCCCTTTAAGCTGTGCAGCCAGCATCTCCCAATTTTAACCCTAGCTTAATCATGGGTCAATTTACAAAGACCAATTAACCTACTAACCCACATCATGGGAGGGAACCAGCACACCTGGAGAAAACCCATGAATTCCATGGGGAAGGTATACAGTACAAACTCCTTACAGATATAAAGGGGGCCATTGCTTACTTTTGGGCAAAATGAGCAAATATGCACATTATGTTGATTTAATGTCCCACAAACTAGGATGTTGGTATAGGGTTCACTCAGTTCACTCAGACCCAGTCTTCACTATGGCACTTGCAGAGAACCAGACAAGAGATACCGTAGTTGCTGGAAATCCAGAGCAACACACACAAAATGCTGGAGGAACTCAGTAGGTCAAGCAGCATCTGTGGAAATGAATAAACAGTTGATGTTTCGGGTTGAGACCCTTCATCAGGACTGGAAGGAAAGCAGGAAGATGCTAGAATAAGAAAGACGAGGAGAGGGGAAGGAGAACAAGCTGGAAGGAGATGAGTGAAGCCAGGTAGGTGGGGGAAAAGAGGAAATGAAGTAAGGAGCTGGGAGGTGATAAGTGGAAAAGGCAAAGGGCTGGAGAAGAAGGAATCTGATAGGAGAGGAGAGTGGATCATGGGAGAAAGGGAAGGAGGCACTAGAGGGAGGTGATAGGCAGGTGAGGAGAAGTTGTTAGAGGTCTGAGTGGGGAAATGAAGAAGAGGGTAGAGGGAGAAGAAAATTTTACTGCAAATGGAGAATCAATGTTCATGCCATCAGGTTGGAGGCTACCTAGATGGAATATGAGGTGTTGCTCCTCCAACCCTTGAGTGGCCTCATTGTGGCAAAAGAGGATGGTATCGACCAACATGTCAGAATAGGAATGGGGATAGGAATTGAAATGGTTGGCCACTGGGAAATTCAGCTTTTAGCAGACAGAGTTGAGGTGCTCGGCCACAGATTTGCCTTTCTAATTCCCAACTATAACTAGTGATGGTGAGATCGCTGATCAGCAGTTGGCTCATTATTATGTTTAGATTAAACTTTTCTTGCGGTTCTGATCTTTACATTTAGAGCATTAAGAGATTAAAGTGAACCTCTTGTTCAGTTTGAAGAATTAAAAATTGTTGAGGTCTGGTAGTGCATCTTAAAAATACTTTGTGGAATCAGGAAGTTTTGAATAGAAGATTCTCAAAGTGCACAAAAATTTCAGAAGCCTGGGTAATTGCAGATTCTTTATGTCAAAATGCCATGTGTAATAGTTTTAGATATTTTATTCAAAGTTGCTGGTGAACGCAGCAGGCCAGGCAGCATCTCTAGGAAGAGGTACAGTCGACGTTTCAGGCTGAGACCCTTCGTCAGGACTAACTGAAGGAAAAGTTAGTAAGAGACTTGAAAGTGGGAGGGGGAGGGGGAGATCCAAAATGATAGGAGAAGAAATAGGAGAAGACAGGAGGGGGAGGGATGGAGCCAAGGGGTGGACAGGTGATAGGCAAAAGGGATATGAGAGGATCATGGGACAGGAGGCCCAGGGAGAAAGACGGTGGGGGGGGGAACCCAGAGGATGGGCAAGGGGTATAGTCAAAGGGACAGAGGGAGAAAAAGGAGAGTGAGAGAAAGAATGTGTGTATAAAAATAAATAACGGCTGGGGTACGAGGGGGAGGTGGGGCATTAGCGGAAGTTAGAGAAGTCAATGTTCATGCCATCAGGTGGGAGGCTACCCAGACGGAATATAAGGTGTTGTTCCTCCAACCTGAGTGTGGCTTCATCTTTATAGTAGAGGAGAACCCCCCTCCCACTTTCAAGTCTCTTACTAACTTTTCCTTCAGTTAGTCCTGACGAAGGGTCTCGGCCTGAAACGTCGACTGTACCTCTTCCTAGAGATGCTGCCTGGCCTGCTGCGTTCACCAGCAACTTTGATGTGTGTTGCTTGAATTTCCAGCATCTGCAGAATTCCTGTTGTTTTAGATATTTTATTGGTTGGATTGGCACTTTACATCTTTACAATGTGCCTTGGTTTTCTAAAAATACATATAAAGGTCCCCTTAAATGTATCTGTATCTTAAATTCAAAGATTGCATTTTGTTATGGACTTTCACCATCTCAACATTATTAAAAGCACTTCACAACAAGTTAGAACTGTTGTAAAATAGGAAATGTGACAGTCACTTTGTACACAGCATGCTTCCACAAAACACAGATTTCGTAGTTTGTATCACCTATATTCATAATGGCAGTTCAGGAATAAATACAAAGTAAATTTATTATCAAAGTACGTATATGTCACTATCTGCTACTCTGAGATACATTTTCTTGCAGGTATCCACAGTAGAACAAAGAAATACAACAGAATCAACAAAAGATTACACATAAAGACAGACAAACAATGTGCAAGTCAAACTGTGCAATCACAAAATATAATACATACATCAATAAATTTTAAAAGCTGAGAACATGAGTTGTAAAATTAGTTCAGTATTGAGGCAAATTAAGTTATCCACACTGGCCCCAAAACATCAGGGAGGAGACTTTTTCCCCTGTTCAAAACATTGCCTCCTGCTCATTTGACTTCCTCTGATGAGGCAGGTGAGAACTTTGGTCTAATGTACTCAGCACTTTTGTCAGGTTAAGCAGCATTTGTGGAGGCACTCAGCACCTGATGCAGGATAGCAACATGAAATATTTAATATTGCCTGCCTCCAAAGGTGCTGTCTGACCCATTGAGTTCCCCCAGTAGTTTGTGTGTTTTTTTTGTTCCAGATTCCAGCATCTGCAGCCTCTTCAGTTTAATGCTGCTTTTGAAAAGTGGCACATATGATAGTGCGGAACTATCTCATTATTCTGGAAGTATCTGCTGAATTTTGTGCTTATATCTCTGACACTTGAAATTGTCATCACCTGCTTTGGATATGATGCTAAAAGTATTTCATTAGTTTAAACAGATTTTGTTAAACTTGTTTCTAATATATTTTATGAATCCCCAACAAGACCAAATGGGATTAGCCATGTGGGCACCATTGCAAGTTGCGCCAAAGGGCCAGTTTCTGTAACGTATGACTTTATCTCCTCTCTAGGCTCCTGCCCCAACAGACAATGGAATTTGAAAAGGAAGGAACAGCAGTTACATAGATTAAACTTTATTCTCCCTACTCCAAAATATCAATGTTGTGAAGCTGTATGCAACTTTCAAGTGCAGGTTATTTTCTGCTCCCTCTTTCTTTGATAAACCAAGGTCACGGTCATGGTACAGTGCAATACCATGGTTTTCTTACTGAATCTTCCTTTCATTACTGAGGTAATAACAGGGACAGAAGTTAAGTACTTGCACAAAATGCCGGAGGAACTCAGCAGGCCAGGCAGCATCAATGGAAAAGAGTAGTTGATGTTTCAGGCCAAGAACCTTCAGCAGCACTGGAGGGGGGAAAAAAAAGATGAGGAGCCCTGCTGAAGAGCCTCTGCCCGAAATGTCGACTGTATTCTTTTCCATAGATGCTGCCTGGCCTATTGAATTCCTCCAGCATTGTGTGTGCATTCCTTGGATTTCCAGCATCTGCAGATTTTCTTGTTTGAGATCAGAAGTTTAATATATATTAATTCTACAAATACAGCAATCAACAGACATTGAAATGCATGCAATTTGTATCAGGACATCAATATTGGTTTGTTGTCATGCTACTACAATTCTTGGGGCAGATTTCTTTGCATTAAGGGAATAGGATTACAAAATATGAACCACATTCAGGGTTGAGACAGATATTTCTAGTTATGTTGCCTTTCACTGCAAGGTCTTCTTAGACATAAATTACACCGCTTAAGGAAAGTAAAGACTGTCCATTTGATTACAGTGCTCAATACTGATTAACAGTAATGTAGAAAGACAATGTGGCAACCCAAAGATTCAAAGTACATATACAGTATACAACTGAGATTTGTCTTCCTGCAGACAGCCACGATAATTCTCACAAATGGCAAAAAACACACAGAATATTAAACATCAAATTGCAGAGCCCTTGAAACAGCCTAGGAATGTTCAGTTTAGCACTGTGTCGCTTATTGACTGCAGCCGTGCAGCCAGTCCGCCGCGATCAAAATCGCACACAAAATAAATGGAGTAACCAGAAACACACATAACATGAAATGCAAATAGAAATGGAATGATACCAAATTTTGGATTGGTGGGCGAGAGAAAAAAAAATGGGAATTTTTTTAAAAATGTGGTATTATGTAAAGAGGAAGATTCTAGAAATCTAAAAAGCAGAAAATATAGCACAGAAAAGTTTTGATATTTTATGATGTACATATGATGTACATGTACCAAAATACAGTGCAAAACTTGCTTTGCATACCGTCCATACATATTAATTCATTGCAACAGGGCATTGAGGAAAATCAAGATAAAACAACCAATTGTTACAGTTCTGGGAGTGTTGGGGACAGTATAATAGGGTTCCAGATAACATTTAGCTCATGCTATACCTGCCTGGAATGTTTGCTGAGACAATCTAGGAGAAGCTTTACTCGATCACTTATACAGTACTACTACTACGTTGACTCAGGCCTAAGGGGCCGGCGTCGGGCAACAGTGTGAGGAGTGGCGCGCCACACAGTCTTTTGTTTCGCGCCTTGTAAGGCAAGACTTATACAATAGATTCCAGTTAATTGGGTCATTGGTTAATCAGGAAAGCATCTTATTTGGAAAACTATCGACAAAATAGCCAGGATTCCCTTCTTTTATTTGCGATACTGTGCCACTTCATTGGAACAGAAGACTGTTGTCGCACAGTTTCTAACTAGAGACAGTTGCGTGGATGTCGTGTAGCCGTTAGACACTACACTGTGCTTAAAGCAAATAGTTTTTAAATCATGTCCTTGCATTCAAAAAGCAGTGATTTTTGTCACTGATAGTTGATGAGTAATAAACAGTAAGACAATTCAGAACTGTCTTGTTCACTGCGGTTTCAAGCATTCAGGCTTGGCAATGCCAGAAACAGCCAGGAGTGAAAATAAAATTATTTCACTACTTCAACGAATTTTAAAAAAAAATTTTAAGGTATCAACAATCATCTTGAACGTTTCAATTAAAATGAACATTTGGAGGATGCAATCATCAAAAGCACTGTTTGAAGGCAGTCCACTATCTATATTAGGTGTCTGCGCTGATTTTATTTACTTACAGTCAAAAGAACACATCAGCAAACACTGAGTGAAATCCTCTATCGATAACTATTAGTATCTAATACAGAGTTTTATAGTACAGTAGTAACATTGGTAGTGTTCTAAATTATTCTGCATTTCATTTAAATACAAATTACCATTCAACTGAATAAAAAAAACTATGTCTTTTTTATTCCTTTTAACTATTTTCAATGAAACTTTGGCTAATTGGGGCGGGCAATTAATTGGGCCAAAATGTTCTGGTCCCAATGTGTTCCAATTAATCGGAATCCACTGTACTGACATGTGAGAACTCTTAAAGACACTAGAGGGAGCTTTATTCTTCATTAGAAAACCAAGCCTCTGCAGGAACTCAGCAGTTTTTATTCTCTGGTCACCTCACTCTTCATGTATTAAGAATTCAGTATGCACTGGGACTTCTTAAGTATTGATGTGACCCAAAGTGTAAAATATCTCATTTTTATTTCAATTTGGTGAGTATGAAAAAAAAATTCAAAAGACCATTAGACTTAAATTAATCCACAGTCGTAAAATGCAAGAAATGAATATACAGATATTCCCCACAGGTGGATACTCCTAGTTAGAGTCTTGTAATCATGTTTCAAGGAGCTTGCTTTAGGATACTAAACCATGCAGTTATAAATCTAATAAAGCTGAAATTCCAGCTGTGCATTAAAACTGAAATGCTTTTGGACCAGAAATATGTTACCAAATAAGACATTGTACCCAAGCTCTTAATTTCTGTCCAATTGTGAAACACTTTAATTATCTGCAATATTAAAAATTGGAAACAAGACGAGGCAATTTCATTGAAGTGCTGGCTATAAAATGATCTGAATATATAAAAATTCAACTTCACTCATCCCAACACTGAACTGTTCCCACAATCCATGTACTCGCTTTTAAGAAGTCTGCAACTCATGTTCTCAATATTTGTTGCTTATTTATTATTATTTTGTATTTGCACAGTTTGCTGTCTTTACACATTGGTTGCTTGTCCTTCTTGTGTGGTCTTTGATTGATTCTACTGCATTGTTCTGTATTTATTAAGAATGCGGTAAGAAAAATGAATCTCAGTATTGTATATGGTGACATATATGTACTTCGATAATAAATTTTTGAACTTTGAAATTATTTAGTGCCAATTTAAAAATCATACCATCTCTCCCTAAACAACTTGCTTTATTTTTGTCCGCACTAAGCTATTGAGGCTTACTGATAGACAATGGGACACTTCCACTTTCAGCCACTGCAGGTTGAATTTCACCCAATTTACATTACATGGGTTACATATAATGCATGCGATATACTTTAGGCCTCCATTGGTTGGGGTTGATCGTAGATGTTGCATCCTAGCTGTCTACGTTGTTGGCGCAGCACTCACAGTCAATACACAAATCTGTACACAAACCAGGCAGTACGATCCAAAGAGTAAGCCATCGCACTTGCAGCAGGTTCCCCCTCCCCATGCAACTAATGAATCCAAAGTAACGGCAGAAACTGATACAGTTTGGCATCAGTGGCATCACAGGATTTGCCAGTCAGCGCTGAACTCAACGTAGGTACTTAAGGACTCCAGCTCGGGGTTTACTCCCGAAGCGTTCCCTATGAGTGGGTATAGCCGCAAGGCAGCAGACGTTTGACAACAGAGTTTTCTTTCTAGATGAGCTGCCAATCATGGCTGTCTGCTCAAAGTGACAGGCTATATGTACTTCAACATATTTCAGCTCAAGAATTGTCCATGGGCAGAGTATTAAGGTAGGGCTATATTCAGGTCAGGTCACTCGTCTGAGTGCTACTGGTACCACACTACCTGTCACATGGTCGGGTGGTCGGCGACTAAACCAGCTCCCCCACCAGGCTTGCCTGGTGAGGAGGGTGTCTAGACACCCTGCAGGACGACAAACAAGACCTGTCAAAGGGTGGATGAACCCTCTCGTAGGGTCAATGGCCATCTAGCAAACACTTGCTGTGAAGCGAGGAAAGGGCATCCCTTGCATCGAAGCTTGGTCTGGCCATTCACTGCAACCGAACTTCCCCCAGCCGTCTTGGACCCCACCATGCCTCTGGATCTGGGAGGGGATGTCGCGAGGGTGGGTGTGGACCTGTGCAACCTCCTACTCACCTAAAATCCACTCACGTACATGCTGTTCCTTTCTGAGTGGGATCAACCCCACTAACTGACTGAAAGGAACCATCATCATCCTAGCCAGAGATATAAAGGTACTATATTACACCTCAATGATGAAATCAAACTTTGCCTAAAGACAGCTCTGTACCTTTCACATCTACAGGATACAAAAAAGGTGTCGTAGAGACACCATAGTCAATGCGTGGTCAGTAAACATCAATGTTCAAGAACAGAAAAGCCTATAAGAAGTGGTGGATACAGCCCAGCCCATCACAGGAAAACCCCTCCCCACCATTGAGCACACCTACAAGGAGCACTGCCGCACGAGAGCAGCATCCAGTATCAAGGAACCCCACAATCCTGGCCATGCTCTTTTCTTGCTGCTGTCATTGGGAAGGTATAGGAGCCTCAGGTCCCACACCACCAGGTTCAGGAACAGTTATTCTCATTCAACCATCAAGCTCCTGAACCAGTGTGCATAACTTCACTCACCTCAGCTCTGAATTCATTCCACAATCTATTTACTCATTTTCAAGGACTCGACAACACATGTTCAGTATTATTTACTTTTTTTGTATTTGCACTGATTGTGTTCCTCTGTGCATTAGTGTTGATCAGCCCTTGTGTGTAGATTCTACCATTTTTTTTGTTCTGCAGTGACAAAGCAGAGGGCATAACTTCATAAATTCACTCACCCCATCACTGAACTGTTTCCACAACCTATTGTCTCCCTTTCAAGGACTCTTCATCTTATGTTTGACATGTATTATTGATTTATTCGTTTCTTTTCTTTTGCAGACTGGTTGTCGACCCTATTGAGTAGGCCCACGTGAAAATGAATCTTAGGGCTGTACGTGTTGACATAATGTACTTAGACAATAAATTTACTTTGAACTTTGAAATGCCTGCAAGAAAATGAATCTCAGGGTAATATATGGGGACGTATACGTAGTTTGATAATAAACTTATTTTGTAATATCTATTGATTTCTTCACATGATCATACAAAGCAATGGACATTACACTAAACAACCAGAATTCAGAAGATTCTTCATAAGTTTGCTGTCAGACAACTCTACTGTCTAAAAATCAAAATCCATGATGTGTAACTGATATTCCCTGATCTGTGAACTCTGCCCTTGCTGAGCAGTGGGTCGTGAAATTATGCATAATAATTTGCATTGCGCTCACCTCGGGCCCACCACCAGGCAACAGCAGTGAATTCTGTTCAAATCTACTACCAGTCCCTTTGCAATCAAGTCTTCATAGTCTACCCAGAGCAACAATCCCCTCTGTTCTGTATGCATCAGAGAATTAAACAACCACCTCAAAGCACTAGGGAGAAGTACTACCCTTTCTGAGAATTCCTCCAAATACATTGGCAAGATTGGTAAAACACCATCTCCAAGACAAACAAAGGTGTTCGCGTCACACTCAACCAGCTCTGGAGGGCAACCACCCCTGTACTCGACAAACTCCCAAAACTGAAGTTCCACCATGGCACACCATTCCCAGAAGAACTGAGAAAACACCAAGGATATCCTCAAACCATTCTTGGAAAAGAAAACAACATCCTCAAATTATGAAGGCCCTGGCCCAAAATAACAGCTGAAGATGGTGAAGAAAAAAAAAATGGGTAGGCACTGAGCATTTCAGGTCTTTCCACATTGAGGTAAATCATAAACAGGGGAGAGAGTACAGAACAATCTGCTGCAAATGTCCCATCAAACTCCACCCAATAGTGTCTCTGGATTTCACACTGGAGTCATTTGCCACTTCAGAACCGACTGAACTGCAGCAAAATCAAGTCATCCTCTACCCCAAGAAGTTGCCTAAAGATAAACGATATAATCACAACTATATGAATGAATGTGGTAACAAAGCATTGTGCAAATCAAGATCTGCAAACAGTTAAATCAACAACTTCATTCAGACTAACTACATCTACAAAGTCACATTTACTTTCCACTGTGCATCTATTGAAGTTTTGTCAAAGTTTTAAATGACATGATGGATCTGCCCAAACTTCTAAGAAATTAGAGGTGGTGCTGTAAGGCACTTATGTGCTTGTCCCAGGGAAAATCCTCTGAAATGATGATGCCAAGGAATTTAAAGCTACTGACCCTCTCCACCTCTGATCCCTTGAAGAGGACCTATCTCCTCCTGTAGTCGATAATCAGCTCTTTGGTCTTGCTGACATTGGGTAAATGGTTCTCGGTGTGACACCGTTCAGCCAGATTTTTAAAATTTCCCTCCTATACTTTTGTTAGCAAATTATGGAAGCTTAAAAATTTACACACTTATCACATTCAAAATGATTCAAACTATTTCCCTTACAATGCACTGAGCTTAGCCTTGTTTTCATGAGCCAAGCTGAAGTTCGCGATGCTCACTTCCTGTTTATGATTATGCTGGCAAAGCAAAAGACTCTGAAAAAAAAACATAGCCTAAAAAAAACAAGTGCCATAAAACATCAAACACCTGTCACAGTCATACAGCTACAGAATTAAACTATCATTTTAAAAAAAAAAGGAAATTGGCAGCTCTGTAAAGATACTGTTGAAGCAAATATGAAACTAGTTTGCAGAGCCACGGTTATTTCACTTGCTTCAAGCCAACACAAATAGGGATTAAAATAATATCCAATGTCATTTAACTCACCATCAGGCTAAAATACCCCTCAGAATGCAAGACCCTGGTGACAAGGAGGCTCCAAACACAGTAGCATCCACTTCTTCAATCTGAAGGCTGGCATGCACCATTTTGGATGCAGATTTGTAAAGTCAACAATAATCAAAAACTCCACCCACCCCACACATTCTCTTTTCACCCTACTGCATGCTGCCCCCCCCCCCCCCACTGGGCAGCAGACACAAAAGCCCAAAGGCAGGTACCACCAGGCTCAAGGACAGCATCTATCCCTAAGGGACTATGAAACAGTCCTCTAATACCATAAGATGGACCCTTGGCCTCACAATCTAACTCATTATAACCTTGTACTGTACAGTCTGCCTGCACTTTCTCTGTAGCTATAACACTTTATACTGCATTGTTATTATCTTCCCTCATACTACCTCTGGGCTGATGTAATAGAAATGATCTGTACAGATTACATGCAAAACAAAGTTTTTCACTGTACATGTGACATTAATAACCCCATTTACTAATCTAATAAGCCACCACCAAATGGTATGTGAGGTTCAAACTCCCTTTATGCAACAACGTACAAAGGCTATGGTCACCATTCTTTGGCACCAATGTACAACACCTATCATTGCACTCCGACTCCTAATTACAAGTTAAGGCACACACTGTCAGCTTTAAGAAATAAAATTGATTCATGGTTAAAAACAGTGTTAACTCGACCTTAGAAAATAATTTATTCCAAAATTTTGCTCACTGGCTTTAAAAGAACACATTGAATCCACTCACAGCTGTTATAAAGACTAAACACTCACTTCACAGCCGAAATGCTTCATCTCTGAGCTAAGTTGTCCTCACTCTCCGCAGCCTCCATGTTGCCGCCTTCACTCGGCATTTAGGCCCCGGTTAGAAACGCCCCTAACAACCTGCCGGCCAATACCGGAAGTCGCCTGCCCAATGATTGACACTCTAACCTCGCAGCGCCCAGTAGTCCGGAGGCGGGGCTGACACACAACCAGCCAATGCGAGCAGGCTACCGGAAAACAGCGCCAGTCGGCCGGTTAGTGGCATGGAGCCATAATTACAACCACAAACCTAAGTGACACCATCCGCTCGCCCAAACCCAGTAATGGACACTATCCTATCCATCCTTTAGTCCATACCAGTGGCCACCATCACCTCCACCCAATATTTCCAAACCAATAGTCACCATCCCATCTACCCTCTAGTCCAAACCAATGGTCACCATCCTCTCCACCCTCTAGTCCAAACCAATGGTCACCATCCTCTCCACCCATTATTTCCAAACCAATTGTCACCACCCACCCCACCCACTAGTCCAAACCAATTGTCACCACCTCTCCACCCACTAGTTCAAACCAATTGTCAGCACCCCATCAACCCACTATTTCCAAACCAATGGTCACCATTCCATCCACCCACTAGTCCAAACTAATGGTCAACATCCTCTCCACCCACTAGTCCAAACCAATTGTCAATACCCAAACCTCCAACTATTTCCAAACCAATGAACACACATCAAAATTGCTGGTAAACGCAGCAGTCCAGGCAGCATCTCTAGGAGGGGGTACAGTCGACGTTTCAGGCCGAGACCCTTCGTCAGGACTAACTGAAGGAAGAGCTAGGAAGAGATTTGAAAGTGGGAGGGGGAGGGGGAGATCCAAAATGATAGGAGAAGACAGGAGGGGGAGGGATGGAGCCAAGAGCTGGACAGGTGATAGGCAAAAGGGAATATGAGAGGATCAAGGGACAGCAGGTCCGGGGAGAAAGACAAGGTGGGGGGAACCAGAGGATGGGCAAGGGGTATAGTCAGAGGGACAGCGGGAGAAAAAGGAGAGTGAGAGAAAGAATGTGTGTATAAAAATAAATAACGGATGGGGTACGAGGGAGAGGTGGGGCATTAGCGGAAGTTAGAGAAGTCAATGTTCATGCCATCAGGTTGGAGGCTACCCAGACGGAATATAAGGTGTTGTTCCTCCAACCTGAGTGTGGCTTCATCTTTACAGTAGAGGAGGCTGTGGATAGACATGTCAGAATGGGAATGGGATGTGGAATTAAAATGCGTGGCCACTGGGAGATCCTGCTTTCTCTGGCGGACAGAGCATAGGTGTTCAGCAAAGCGGTCTCCCAGTCTGCGTCGGGTCTCGCCAATATATAGAAGGCCAAATCGGGAGCACCGGACGCAGTATATCACCCCAGCCAACTCACAGGTGAAGTGTCGCCTCACCTGGAAGGACTGTTTGGGGCCCTGAATGGTGGTAAGGGAGGAAGTGTAAGGGCATGTGTAGCACTTGTTCCGCTTACAGGGATAAGTGCCAGGAGGGAGATCAGTGGGGAGGGATGGGGGGGATGAATGGACAAGGGAGTCGCGTAGGAAGCAATCCCTGTGGAAAGCAGAGAGGGGGGGAGGGAAAGATGTGCTTAGTGGTGGGATCCCGTTGGAGGTGGTGGAAGTTACGGAGAATAATATGTTGGACCCGGAGGCTGGTGGGGTGGTAGGTGAGGACCAGCCTATTCTGGTATCTGTCCCCCACTTTTCCTTCGCTACATCGACGACTGCATTGGCACTGCTTCCTTCACGCATGCTGAGTTCGTTGACTTTATTAACTTTGCCTCCAACTTTCACCCTGCCCTCAAGTTTACCTGGTCCATTTCCGACACCTCCCTCCCCTTTCTAGATCTTTCTGTCTCTGTCTCTGGAGACAGCTTATCCACTGATGTCTACTCTAAGCCTACTGACTCTCACAGTTATCTGGACTATTCCTCTTCTCAACCCGTCTCTTGCAAAAATGCCATCCCCTTCTCGCAATTCCTCCGTCTCCGCCGCATCTGCTCTCAGGATGAGGCTTTTCATTCCAGGAAAAGGGAGATATCTTCCTTTTTTAACGAAAGGGGCTTCCCTTCCTCCACTATCAACTCTGCTCTCAAACGCATCTCCCCCATTTCACATACATCTGCTCTCACTCCATCCTCTCGCCACCCCACTAGGAATAGGGTCCTCACCTACCACCCCACCAGCCTCCGGGTCCAACGTATTATTCTCCATAACTTCCGCCACCTCCAACGGGATCCCACCACTAAGCACATCTTTCCCTTCCCCCCCCCCCGCTTTCCGCAGGGATCGCTCCCTACGCGACTCCCTTGTCCATTCGTCCCCCCCATCCCTCCCCACTGATCTCCCTCCTGGCACTTATCCGTGTAAGCGGAAGCAAGTGCTACACATGCCCTTACACTTCCTCCTTTACCACCATTCAGGGCCCCAAACAGTCCTTCCAGGTGGGGTGAGTCGGCTGGGGTGATATTCTGCGTCCGGTGCTCCCAATGTGGCCTTCTATATATTGGCGAGACCCGATGCAGACTGGGAGACCGCTTTGCTGAACACCTATGCTCTGTCCGCCAGAGAAAGCAGGATTTCCCAGTGCCATACATTTTAATTCCACATCCCATTCCCATTCTGACATGTCTATCCACGGCCTCCTCTACTGTAAAGATGAAGCCACACTCAGGTTGGAGGAACAACACCTTATATTCCGTCTGGGTAGCCTCCAACCTGATGGCATGAACATTGACTTCTCTAACTTCCGCTAATTCCCCACCTCTCCCTCGTACCCCATCCGTTATTTATTTTTATACACACATTCTTTCTCTCACTCTCCTTTTTCTCCCTCTGTCCCTCTGACTATACCCCTTGCCCATCCTCTGGGTCCTCCCCCCCCCTTGTCTTTCTTCCCGGACCTCCTGTCCCATGATCCTCTCGTATCCCTTTTGCCTATCACCTGTCCAGCTCTTGGCTCTATCCCTCCCCCTCCTGTCTTCTCCTATCATTTTGGATCCCCCCTCCCCCTCCCACTTTCAAATCCCTTACTCACTCTTCCTTCAGTTAGTCCTGATGAAGGGTCTTGGCCTGAAACGTCGACTGTACCTCCTCCTAGAGATGCTGCCTGGCCTGCTGCGTTCACCAGCAACTTTGATGTGTGGTGCTTGAATTTCCAGCATCTGCAGAACTCCTGTTGTTTGCAACTTCCAAACCAATGATCACCATCCCATCCACCCACTAGTCCAAACTTATGGTCAACGTCCCACCTAACCACTGAAGAGGAAAAGAAATACAAGCTGGAAGATGATAAGTGAGGCCAGGTGAAGGGAAGGATAAGTAGGTGGGAAGGAGGTGGGGGTGAAGTGAGAAGCAGAAGAGCTAAGAGCTGAAGAATCTAATAGGAGAGGAGAATGGAGCCTGGAAGAAAGAGAAGGGGGAGGGGCACCAGAGGGTATTGATGGACAGTTCAAAGGAGAACCAGAATAGGGAATGGAAGAAGAGAGAAGAGGGAGGGAGAAGAAATTAGCAGAAGTTAGAGAAATCAATGTTCATTCTGTCAGGTTGGAGGCTACCCAGACATAATATGAGATGTTGCTCCTCCAACCTGAGAGTGGCCTCATCATGGTAGAAAATGAGTCCATGGACCGACATGTTGGAAAGGGAATAGGGAATGGAATTAAAATGGATGGTCACCAGGAAATCCTGTCTTTTGGAAATGGAGTGAAGGTGCTTGACAAAGCACTCCCCGTAGTCTATGTCAGGTCTCACCGATATAGAAGAGGCCCCACCGGCAACTCTGAATACAACAGATGGCCCCGACAGATTCCCAGATGAAATGTTGTCCTTCTACTGAACATTGTGGGCATGCTATGTTGGCGCCAAAATGTGTGGTGTCACTTGTAGACTGCATCCAGCACATCTTTAGGTTGCTTGGGTTGTTAACTCAAACAAGCGTGGCGTGTGGCAAAGTGGTTAAGGCATTGGTCTAGTGATCTGAAGGTCACTAGTTCAAGCCTCAGCTGAGGCAGCATGTTGTGTCCTTGAGCAAGGCACTTAACCACACATCGCTCTGTGACGACACCGGTGCCAAGCTGTATGGGTGCTAGTGCCCTTCCTTTGGACAACATCGGTGGCGTGGAGAGGGGAGACTTGCAGCATGGGCAACTGCCAGTCCTCCATACAACCCTGCCCAGGCCTGCGCCCTGGAAACCTTCCAACTCAAGAGAAATATCATAGAATCATAGAGCCACATAAACACAGAAATAGGCCCTTTACCCGGGAAGTCAGTACGGACCATCAAACAGACACTTTATTCTGATCCTACACTATTTTCTCTTCAACCTGGACAGGTTCTACCACCCACCTGCACACTGCATACCTTTGCATTTTGGGGGAAACCAAAGTATCCTGAGGGAGTTCCCGTGACCATGGAAAAGGATAAACATGTTCTGAACACGGAACATCTGAGGTTCGGATTGAACCTGAGACACTGGAACTGCGAGATTTCCTTAATTCCTCTTGTTCCGAAGTTAATGTCCTGCTCAAGGTGTCTTGAGAAACCCGACCCTCCTGTGCAACCATTCAGAAAGTCATGAGGCAAGGGATCCATGAAAACTTCTTGGTGTGAAATAGGAATTGCATTGTCCTAGGAAGGCAGAGCATGGTAGGAGACGGAGTGTATTTCTGCCTAAAGGCCAGTGACTAATAGTGTTGCACAGGGATCTGTTCTGGGACTCCTACTCTGTTATTTTTATAAATGACTTGGATGAGGAAGTGGAAGGGTGACTAGTAAGCTTGCAGATGACAGGAAGGTTGGTGGTGTTGTGGATAGTGTAAAAGGTTATCAGACAGTAGGTTACAACAGGCCATTAGGGCAGAGAACTGGCAGCTAGAGGCCATTCCAGAAAAGTAATATGCTTTGGAAGGTTGAACTTGATGATGGAATACAAGGGTAATTGCAGGATTTTTAGTGGTGTGGAGGAACAGAGCGATCTTGGGGTCCACGTCCATAGATCCCTCAAAGTTGATAGGGTGGTTAAGAAGGTCTATGGTGAGTTGGCCTTCATTATTTGGGGGATTAGGTTCAAGAGCCAAGAGGTAATATTGTAGCTCTATAAATCTGGTTAGATCACACCGGCAGTACAGAGTTCAGTTCTGGTCATCTCATTATAGGAAGGTTTAGAGAGTGTGCAGAGAAGATTTGCCAGGAGGCTGCCTAGATTAGAGAGAATTCTCATGAGGCAAGGTTGAGTGAGCCAGGGCTTTTCTCTTTGGAGCAAAGGAGGATGAGAGGCAACTTGATAGAGGTGTCTAAGTTTATACAGTAAGGAGCATGGACAGTATGGACAGCCAGCTTCTTTTTTTCCAGGTGGTCATAACCAATATCAGAGGACGTCCTTTTAAGTTGAGTGGAAGAAATTTTAGGGGAGTTGTCAGAGGTAGGTGTTCACATAGACAGCGGTGAGTGCTTGGTGGTAGAGGCTGATAAAACAGGGGTAATTAAGAGACTCTTAGATCGGCACATGGATGGATGTAAGAAAACTGGGGCTGTGTAGGAGGAAAGGGCGAGATTGAAAGTGGTTTATATAGGTCACCACGCCAACCTGAGCCAAAGGAGGTGTAAGATGCTCCTTCCCTCCGCTAGCCTGCAGGCCACCCTAGGGCAAGGTGTAGCTTTGCTCAGTCCCTCTGTTCCTGGTCATGTAAAGCATGGGGGCAGGTGGTAGTTGGTCGTACGAGCAGCCGGTGCCTATCACAGGTCCTGTTTATGCGACCACTGATGTCAGGCAATTTCTGAAGAGTATCAATAATAACTGGGCTCACCCTATCTTGTACAGACACTGCCCAGAAGAAGCCAGTGTCAAGCCACTTCCGAAGAAAAATTTGCCCAGAACAATTATGATCATGGAAAGACAATGATCACCCACATCATACGACACCACACATAACAAATTGTAAACACAAAATAATCTGCAGATGCTGTAAAAGATCAAAGCAACACTTTCAGTACACTGGATGAACTCAGCAGGTCAGGCAGCATCAGTCACAAACGATGAGTCGATGTTTCGGGCCGGAACCCTTCGTCAGGACTGAAGAATGAAAGATGGGGAAGGATTTGAAGAATGCTTGTAGCGTCAGTCGATAGACTAGTAATTTGAAAGACAAAGGGGTTGGGGAGGGGAAGCAATGACATCATAGCGCTGAAAACAATGGGTAGTAGAAGAAGGAGGCGGAACCATGAGGGAGCCGGGGGAGGGGGTAGAGTGAAATAGGGATAGAGGAAGGGAGGGGGAGAGAATTACCGGAAGTTGAAGAATTCTATGTTCTTACCAAGGGGCCGGAGACTACCTAGACGGTATATGATGTTTTGCTCCTCCACCCTGAGTTTAGCCTCATCATGGCAGTAGAGGAGGCCATGTATGGACATATCCGAATGGGAATGGGAAGCAGAGTTAAAGTGGGTGGCTACCGGGAGATCCTGTCTGTTGCTGCGGACGGAGTGGAGGTGCTCGACGAAGTGGTCCCCCAATCTGCGTCAGGTTTCACTGATGTAGGGGAGGCCGCACCGGGAGCTCTGGATGCAATAGATGATGCCAACAGACTCACAAGTGAAGCGTCGTCTCACCTGGAAGGACTGTTTGGGGCCCTGAATGGTTGCAAGAGATGAGGTGTAGCACTTACGCTTACAGGGATAAGTGCCGGGTGGGAGATCAGTGGGGATGGACGTGTGGATAAGGGAGTCGCAGAGGGACCGATCCCTGTGGAAAGCGGAGAGGGCTGGAGAGGGAAAGATGTGCTTAGTGGTGTGGTCCTGTTGAAAGTGGCGGAAGTTGCGGAGGATAATATGCTGGATCCGGAGGCTGGTGGGGTGGTAGGTGAGGACAAGGGGAACTCTGTCCCTGTTGTGTTTGCGGGAAGATGGGGTGAGGGCCGAAGTGCAGGAAATGGAGGAGATGCGGGTGAGGGCATCATTGATGACAGCAGAAGGGAAACCACGATCCTTAAAGAAGGACGACATTTGAGATGTACTGGAACGAAAAGCCTCATCCTCGGAGCAGATGCGGCGGAGAGGGAGGAACTGGGAATAGGGAATGGCATTTTTTGCATATGGCGGGGTGGGAAGAGGTATAGTCGAGGTAGTTATGAGAGTCAGTGGGCTTGTAGAAGATGTCAGTGGACGGTCTGTCTCCAGAGATGGAGACCGAGACATCGAGAAAGGGGAGAGAAGTGTCCGAGATAGAGGAAGTGAATTTGAGGGCTGGGTGGAAGTTAGAAGTAAAGTCAATGAAGTTGATGAGCTCAGCATGGGTGCAGGAAGCAGCACCAATGTAGTCGTCAATGTACCGAAGGAAAAGTTGGGGAGCAGTACCAGAATAGGTCTGGAGTACAGACTGATCCACATAACAACGAAGAGGCAGGTGTAGCTGGGTCCCATGGGAGTTCCCATAGCTACATCTTTAGTCTGAAGAAAGTGGGAAGAGCCGAAAGAGAAGTTATTAAGTGTGAGAACCAGTTCCGCCAACCGGAGGAGGGTAGTGGTGGTGGGGAACTGGTGAGGTCTATTATCCAGGAAGTAGCAGAGGGCTTTGAGGCCTTCTTGATGAGGAATGGAGGTGTATAAGGATTGGACATCCGTAGTAAAAATGTAGCGGTTGGGGCCGGGGAATTCGAAGTTATTGAAGAGGTGGAGGGCATGGGATGTATCCCGGATAAAGGTGGGGAGAGACTGAACTATGGGTGACAAAATGGAGTCCAGGTAGGCAGATACAAGTTTGGTGGGACAGGAGCAGGCAGAACCTATGGGTCTACCGGGACAGTCAGGCTTGTGTATCTTTGGGAGGAGGTAAAACCGAGCGATACGGGATATGGGAATAATGAGTTTAGTGGCTGAGGATGGAAGGTCTCTGGAGTTGATAAGGGTGCTGATGGTGCGGGAGACAATGGTTTAATGTTTTTTGGTGGGGTCCTGTTCCAGTGGTAAGTAAGAGGAGGTGTCAAGAGAGCTGACGTTTTGCCTCAGTAAGGTAGAGGTCCATCCACCAGACTACTACCGCACCACCTTTGTCAGCGGGTTTGATGGTGAGGTTGGGATTAGTGTGGAGAGAGTGGAGGGCAGTGCGTTCAGAGGGAGTGAGGTTGGAACAGGAGAGAGGAGTGGTGAAGTTGAGATGGTTGATGTCTCAGCGACAGTTGGAGATGAAGAGATCGAGTGCAGGTAGAAGGCCCGGGTGGGGTGTCCAGGAGGAGGAGGAGGGTCGAAGACAGGAGAAGGGGTCATCTATAGCGGGAGGGGAATCCTTGCCAAAGAAGTAGGCTCGGAGACGTAGGCGATGGAAGAAGAGTTCAACGTCATGGCGGGCACGGAACTCACTGAGGTGTGGACGGACGGGGACAAAAGTGAGGCCCTTGCTAAGGACAGAACGTTCTGCCTCAGAGAGGGGAAGGTCAGAGGGGATGGTGAAGACACGGCAAGGGTTGGGGCTGGGGTCGGAGGAGAGTGAAGGGTGGGAGGTCTCAGGAGGGAGAGGGGGGTTGGGATATTCCGGGAGAGTGGGGTTAGGGGAGGATGAGGAATCAGAGAAATGGAGGGGCGATGAGGGGTCGAGGGAAGTTTGGGAGTCGCTGGGTGGAAAGAGGGTAGTGGGGGAATAAAGTGGGCGGTGGGACCTAGCGGCAGTAGGAGCGGTTCCGGTTTGGAGAGTGTTGGGATCTCGGTCCGAGCTGGAATCGGAGCTGGGAGTGACGGAGCCTGTAGCCTGCAGGGCCCCAGAACTGCCCCACACATAACGAACAAACGATATAGGTTAGCACAACATCATGGGCTGAAGGGACCATAGTGTGTTCTGTTCCTTGTTTATTGTGACCTGTTTTCTAGTGGTTCATGTTTCACACCTTGCTGTGCTGGACTCAGTCATTTCCATTACCGGTGCAAGTCTGCCCACACGATGGATATAAGAACATAAGAAATAGGAGCAGGAGTAGGCCATCTGGCCTGTCAAGCCTGCTCTGCCACTCAGTAAGATCATGGCTGATCTAACCATGGACTCATCTCCACCTACCTGCCTTTTCCCCATAACCCTTCATTCCCTTACTACGCAAAAATCTATCCAACCTTGTCTTAAATATATTTATTGGGTAGCCTCCGCTGCTTCATTGGGCAGAGAATTCCACAGACGTCTACAAGAGATGAAAACATTCAGCATCGGGCACCCCACAGCCCAGGACATGCTCTCTTCTGAAAGCTGCCATCAGCCAGGAGGTACAGGTACCTCAAGGTTAGAGAACAGCAGAGAAAAATGTTCTTTGGCCCACAATGTTTTAGAACTTAGAAAATAGAACATAAAACATTACACCACAGTACAGGCCCTTCAGCCCACAATGTTGTGCAACATTTAAACCTGCTCCAAGATCAATCTCTCCCACATCCCTCCCACATAGCCCTCCATTTTTCTTTCATCCACACGTCTCTTAAATGTCTCTAATGCTTCGCCTCTACCACCACCCCAGCAGAGAATTCCATGTGCTTCCCACACTGTGTAAAAAGAACTACCTCTGACACCCCCTCCTTGGCTTTCCTCCAAGCACCTTAAAAGTATGTACTCTGATATTAGCCATTGTCACTCTGAGAAAAAGTCTCTGGCTGTCTACTCTATCTATGCCATTTATCATCATACACACCTCTATCAAGTTGCCTCTCATCCTCCTTCACTCCAAAGAGAAATGTCCAAGCTTCCTCAACTATTCCCCTAGATAATTAAATTAGTAATTAAAAACCTACTGAACTAATCCTTTCTAGCTACACGTCCACATTCCTCCATTCATGTAATTATCTACTAACCTCTTAAATGCTCTTTGGCCCACAATGTTTTAGAACATAGAAAATAGAACATAAAACATTACAACACAGTACAGGCCCTTATATTTGCCTTCATACCATCCCTGGCAGAACGTTCCAGGCACTCACCACTCAGTGTGAAAAAAGCATGCCCTACGTATCTCCTTTGAACTTACCCCCTCCTGCCTTAAATGCACGCCCTCTAGCATTAGATGTTTTGACTGTAAGATTAGGATACCATCTGTCTAATTCATCAATGCCTCCGTACTTCTAACAGCTTCCATCAGGTCTCCCCTCTGCTTCTGTTGTTCCAGAGAAAATAACCTACAGTTTGTCCAACCCCTCCTCATAGCACATGCTCTCTAATCTATGTAGCATCCTGGAAAACGTCTTCTGCACCTGCTCCAGAGCCTCCACATCCTTGTTTTATAAATATAATTTCCAGACTCTTGAACTCAATTGTTTTTTAGATTAGATTAATGCCTTAGCTGATAAAGGCAATTAGACCATCCACCTGCTTCATGATGCAATCAACATGTGCAGCCACTTTAAGGGAGCTATGGACTTGGACCCCAAGATCCCTTTGTACATTGACACTGTTAAGTTCTGCCATTAACTGTGTATTTTACCATGAAGTGTAACACCTGAGACCTGTCCAGATTAAACTCCACTTGCCATTTCTCCAGCCATATCCGTAAGTAGTCTAAACCACCCCCCCTTAACTTTTGGCAATCTACTACATAGAAACATAGAAACATAGAAAATTGATGCAGGAGTAGGCCATTCAGCCCCTCGAGCCTGCACCGCCATTCAGTATGATCATGGCTGATCATCCAACTCAGAACCCTGTATCTGCCTTCTCTCCATACCCCCTGATCCCTTTAGCCACGAGGGCCATATCTAACTCCCTCGTAATGCCACCATTATTTGTATCAGCTGCAAATTTACTACTTTTTCATCAAAGTTGCTTGTAATGTTCACAAGCAGCAGAGGTTCCAGTATGGATCCTTGTGGACAGCACTAGTCACAACCTCCAACCAGGATAATGCACCTCTCATTGACTACGACACTCCATCTTCTATGGGCAAGCCAACTCCAAATCCAAATGGCCAAGTCACCGTGTATACTAGGCATCTCTATATTCTGGATGAGACTACTATGTTGGACCTCATCAAAAGCCTTACTAAAATCCACAAGTCTACCCACATCAATCACCTACATCACTTCATCACCAAACATCATTTGCTGATCTGCAAACTTAGCCCCAAAGCCCAGATCCATGGAAATCAATACCTCCCTTTGCAACTGGATCCTTGACTTCATGACCAACATTATACTCATCTAAACACAGGTGCCCCATAAGGTTACTTCTTCATCCCTCTGCTCTGCTCCATCTACACTCTGCTCTAACTCCATCTACAAGTTTGCAGATGACACCACCACCACAGTGGGCTGCATCTCAAGTAACAATGAGTTGGAGTACAGGAAAGAATTAGAGATCTTGGTGACATGGTGTTATGACAATAATCTTCCCTTCAATGCCAAAAGAGCTGGTCATTGACTTTGGAAAGGGGAGAGGCAGTGCACGTTCTCCTGCTAACATTAATGGTGTTAAGGTTGGGAGGGTTGAGAGCTTGGTTCTCAGGAGTGATCATCACCAATAGCCTGTCCTGGTCTAACCAGTTGACACCATGGCCAAGAAGGTTCACTAATGTCTCTACCTCCTGAAGAAACTTGGCATGTCCCTGTTGACCCTTACCAATCTTTATTGAAGCACCCTGAAGAGTAATCCACCTGGATGCAATGGCTTTCCAAAATGCTCATCAATCCTATATTTAGGAATCCTCTCCAATAACGTTCTTATCTCTGACATGTGCCATAGAAATCTAGTTTCCAGGATTATCCCTATTTCCTTTTTTAAACAATAGAACAACATTAGCTACTCACCAGTCCTCCATAAGCTTGCCTCTAACTATGATCTTGGTCATGGTCCCAGCAATCTAATCTCTTACTTCTCTCAACAACCTGGAAAATATCCAGTCAGGTCCTGGGAACATCTGTCTTCATGTTCTTCTAGACACCCAACATTACCTCTTCCTTAACCTTAAAATCCCCTCGCACTGATCTCACTTTCCTCCATGTGCTTTTCTTTGGTAAATACCAACGTAAGGTATTCAGATAGGATCTCACCCACGTGCTCCACCTCCAAGCACATGTTCCCTCCATTGTCTTTGAGTGGTTCTACCAATCCCCTTGTTATCCTATCCTCTTGCTCTTATTTAGGTACAGAATGCCTTGGGATACTATTTAAAACTGCTTGCCAAGAAATGTTCATGAACTCTCATGGCTCTTCTAATTCCCTCTTGAGTTCCTTTCTAGCTTCATCATAATCCCCAAGGGCTCTGTTTGATTGTAGATACTTAAGCTTTACATACACTTCCTTTTTCTTGTTGACTAAAATTCACCACCCCCTTTCATAATCCAGGGATCCCTTATCTTGCCAGCCGTGTCCATCTTTATTACTGTCCTGTATTCAGCGCCATTTAAGCCTATCACACTAAATTTATCCCAGTCTGCATTGGGGAAGCTGGCATCACTCACGACAACAACCATGTTGTTTTAGCACCTTTCCCTAATTGATCTACACATCTGTTCTTCAAGTGTCCTGGTGGTTATTTGCAGGTATGCAGTATAATCCCATCAGAGTGATTGCACCTCGTTATTTTTGAGTTCTACACACATACACTCAGTGAGTGAGCCCTCCATTATGTCCCCACTGAGTGTGACTGTGAAGTTGTCCCAAATTAATAACACAATACCCTCCACCCACTCCTCCCCCACCCCTCCACTGCCCTCTTACTTCCCTCCACATCTTTTCTAAAACATCAAAACCTTGGAAGATAAAACATCCAGAGCTATCCCTTTCCTAACCAAGTCTCTGTTATGGCCACAACATCATAATTCCATGCTCTGAATTCATTTCCACTATTCTTAATACCCCTAGGTTTAAAATAAACACACTTTGACCCATTGGTTCCATCTTGCTCCCATCCATCCTTCTTTGTAGACTTAATGGTCATGGTATTCATCTTTCTCTCAGTCACTTCCCGTCTTGATTAGTTAGGAATGAAAGGATACGGGGACAAAGCAGGAGATTGAGGCTGAGAGGGAAATGGATCAACCATGATGAAATGGAGGAGCAGACTTGATGGGCCAAAAAGCTTAATTCTGCTTCTATATTTTAAAGTCTTGTGGTCTTACTGATCCGGTGCTCTGGTTCCTATCCCCTGCCAAATGAAAAAGCTTCTTCCCCACTTCCTGAACTGAGCTGAAAATCCCTAACATTGCCTTGGACTTTGCTGTATTTCCTTCCTTCTCACCCAGTCTTGTACCATGGTCATTGTGTTTATTTTGTTAATTGTTTTTGTGCCTATGACAGTTATATATATAGTGTGAGTACACGCAACTTTCTTTCCAGTGGAAAGGAAATCAAATACTAGAGAGCATAGGTTTAAAGTGAGAAGGGAACAAATTAAAATGAGCCTGAGGGACAGCTTCTACACACAGACAGTGGTGGGTATACAGAAAGAGCTGCCAGAGGAATTGGTAGAGGTAGATATAATTACAACATGTATTTCTATTTTATTTAGAGATACAATACAGTAATGGGCATTTCCGGGCCAATGTGACTTTACTACCCATTTACACCCATGTGGCAAATTAACCTATTAAGCCGTATGTCTTTGGAATGTGGGACAAAACTAGAGCAGCCATGGAAACCCATGCAGTCACAGGGAGAATGTGCAAACTCCCTGAGTCACCGGTGGGAATTGAGCTCGGGTTGCTGGTGTTGTAATAGCTTTATGCTAATCGCTGTGTTAAAACGCCATTGGGACAGGTACAGGACATGGATAGCAGAGGTTTAGAGGGATATGGGCCAATACCAGCAAATGGGAGTAGCTTGCATGGGGTTCTCAATTGGCATGGAGAAATTGGGCCAAAGGGCCAATATCAATTCTGCTTGACTCTACAACTCCTCTGATTGTCTATACCAGCCCTTAGTCTGAAGCCTCTTATGTCCTGACAGAAACTTGTTAGATATTGTGAGTTCACACCTCCACCACCTCTTTGGCCAGTGAATTCCAGATCCCAACCAACCTCTGGTTGAGAAAACTCTTCATCCAGTCCCCTCTAAAACACTTGACACTAGGCTAAAACTATACTTTCAATTTTTAGACACCTCAGTGGGTAAAGGTTTCCCACTGTCCACACTCAGTAGCCACTTTAGTAGGAACCTGCTGTACCTAATAAAGAGTCCACTGAGTGTAGTCCATGGTCTTCTGCTGCTGTAGCACATCCACTTCAAAGTTAGACATGTTGTGTGTTCAGAGATGCTCTTCTGCCACTGCTGTAATGCCTGGTTATCTGAGTTACTGTCAGCTTGAACCAGTCTGGCCATTCTACTCTGACCTCTCTCGTTAACCAGGTGTTTTCACCCACAGAAACTGCCACTCAATGAATTTTCTTTTTGTTTTTCACACCATTGTCTGTAAATTCTAGAGGCTGTTGTGTGTGAAAATTCCAGGAGACCATCAGCTTCTTTGATACTCAAACCACCCTATCTGGCATCAACACTCGTTCCTTGTTCAAAGTCACTTAGATCATATTTCTTCCCATTCTGATGTGTGGTCTGACCAACAACTGAACCTCTTTCACGTATTGAGTTGCCACCACATGATTGGCTGATTCAATATTTGCATCAATGGGCAGGTGTACAGGTGTACCTAATAAAGTGACCACTCAGTGTACTTTATCAACTCCCCTCAAAATATTTTATATCTCTATCAGATGTCTTTTATAACTAAATCTACCACTGTGTTTTCTGTTGCAAGATATCCTGGGGTGGTGAAAGTACTACTACTACTACTATGTCGACTCAGGCCTAGGGGGCCAGCGTCGGGCACGATGACGGACTCTCCACTTCTCCCTCTCCCTCATCAGTGTGTTCAGTTCATCTACATTAGCCGCGCCACTGTCTTCTAGGAGCGTGTTGACCATAGTCTTGGGAGTGCGCCCAGGGTTCATCCTCCCGTACTTGGGTTCCCGTATGATGACTAGGCTGGCAGGTAGCTCGGGGTAGCATAGACAGTGCCCCGCTAGTTTCAGTCTTCTTGCCACGATTCTAGTGGAGAGAATCGGTAGGTTGTTATAGATCTCAACATTCGTCATGTGCTGTTGTCAACTCACATCAAGAGCCATCCGGAGCATTCGTGTATAGCAACCATCTAGAGACTTTCGCATCGTCTTGGTGAGTGTCCACGTCTCCCATCCGTACGTGAGAATGGACTCTATGACTGCTATGAAAATCCTCTTTTTAAGCCCTATGGTCATGTTCGACTTCCAGATTTCCCTCATGTCGTTCATAGCCCTCCATGCCAGCGCCTTCTGCACCTTTATGTCCTTCTCCAAACTCATCATTCTTGACCCAAGGTACTTGTAGTCAAAGACTTTCTTAATGGTATCATTCTGTACAGTGGTGAAAGATGTCATCATAATTTCATAGAGTCATGGACTATAAAAAACAGGAATAGGCCCTTTGGCTCATCGAGTTCACACTGCTCCAAGTATACATTTAGCATAAACTTGCAATAATCCTAGTTGCTTTTCTAATGCATTTACCTACAACTATGGGAAATTTACAGCATCTAAGTAGCCTGCCAGCCTCCGTATTGTTGAGACTTGTGATCTCAATGGCTCTCCATGTTGCCTTGGATCACCTGGTCAATGCAAACATCAATGTCAGGGTGCTGGTTACTGACTACAGCTCAGCATTTATCACCATCATTCCTACAGTCCTGACTGGAAAGCTACAGAACCTGGGGCTCTGTACCCTCCTCTGCAACTGGACCCTCGACTTCCTAACCAGAAGATCACAATCCCTGCAGATTGAAAATAAGGGTATTGGGTAATATGGAAAGATAGGCAGGAAGGCAAAGAAGGTGGGGTGGCGCTCTTAATTAAGGACGGGATTGGGTGATTGTGAGAGAGGATATAAGATCTATGTAACAGAATGTTGAGTCCATCTGGGTAGAGATTAAGAATAGTAAAGGGAAAAAAATCACTGGTGGGATTGTCTATAGGCCACCTAATAAAAATATTGCAGTGGCAGAGGCAATTAACCAAGAAATAACTGAGGCCTGTAAGAACGGAATGGCAGTTGTCATGGGGGATTTTAACTTCTACATAGATTGGGTGAATCAGGTTGGTCAAGGAAGTCTTGAGGAGGACCTCATAGAATGCATCCGTGATTGCTTTCTTGAGCAGCATGTTAGTGAACCTACAAGGGAAAATGCTATCTTAGATCTAGTCCTGTGCATTGAGACAGGTAAGATTAACAATCTTGTAGTCAGGGATCCTCATGGAAAGAGTGATCATAGTATGACTGAATTTCACATACAGATGATGGATGAAATAGTTAGATCTAAAACTAGTGTATTGTGCTTGAACAAGGGAGACTACAACTGGATGAGGGAGGAGTTGGCTAATGTGGATTGGGAGTAAAGCTATTTGGTAGGACAGTTGAGGAACAGTGGAATACTTTCAAAGATATTTTTCACAGTGCTCAACAAAAGTATATTCAAGTCATTATTGGTATTATCCAGTATATTCCAGTGAGTAAGGACATTAAGTGTGGGGATAGCCAGCCTTGGATAACTAAGGAAATAAAAGTTAGTATCAAACTAAAAGCTCATTTGTACAAAGTTGCAAAAGAGTAGTGGGAGACTGGAGGATTGGGAAAACTTTAAAAAGCAGCAAAGAACAACTAAACAAGAAATAAGGAAAGGGAAGATAGAGTATGAAAGTAAATTAGCACAAAATATAAAACCAGATAGCAAACGTTTTTATAAACATATAAAGTGGAAGAGGGTGGCTAAAGTCAACATAGGTTCCCTGGAAAACGAGAAGGAGAAATTGATATTGGATGACAAGGAAATGGCTGAGGCATTGAACAACTATTTTGTGCGGTCTTCATGGTGGAGGGTACGTCTAATGTGCCAAAGAATGATGTTATGGACGAAATGGGAGGAGAGGACCTCGATAAAATCACTGTCACTAAAGAGATAGTGATGAGCAAACTAGAGGGCTTGAAGGTAGGTAAGTCCCCTGGTCCTGATGGGATGCATCCCAGGGTGCTGAGGGAATTGGCAGAGTTTATAATAGATGCGTTGGTAATCACTGACCAAAACTTCCTAGACTCTGGGCAGGTCCCGGCGGATTGGAAGACAGCAAATGTCACGCCACTTTTTTAAAGAAGGATGTAGGCAAAAGACAGGCAACTATAGGCCAGTCAGATTAACATCTGTAGTTGGGAAAATGCTTGAAGCTGTCATTAAGGAGGAATAGTGAAACATTTAGAAAGGGGTGGTTCCATTAGACAGACGCAGCATGGATTCAGAAAGGGCAGGTCCTGTTTGACAAACTTACTGGAGTTCTTTGAGGACATAATGAGTGCAGAGGATAGAGGGGAACAGGTGGATGTCATATACTTGGATTTCCAGAAGGTGTTTGATAAGGTGCCACACAAAAGACTTATAATAAGATACAGATGCATGGAGTCGGAGGAAGCGTATTGGCAGGGATAGTGGATTGGTTAAACAATAGAAAGCAGACAGTTGATATAAATGGATGTTTCTCCAGTTGGCAGTCAGTGGTGAAAGGGGTGCCGGTGCTGGGCCGGCAGCTGTTTACCATTTACATTAATGATTTGGAAGAGGGGACTGAGGGTAGCGTAGCAAAATTTGCTGATGACACTAAACTGAGTGGAAAAGCAAATTGTACAGAGGATGTGGAGAGTCTGCAGAGGGATATAGATAGGTTAAGTGAGCGGGCCAAGGTCTGGCTGATGGGATATAACATTGGTAAATGCAAGATCATCCACTTTGGAAGGAATAATAGAAGAGCGAATTATTATTTAAATGGTGGAAGATTGCAGCATGCTGTTGTGCAGAAGGACTTGGAGTACTTGTTCATGAATCGCAAAAAGTTGGCTTGCAGGTACAACAGGTTATTAAGAAGGCAAATGGAATGTTGGCCTTCATTGCTAGAGGGATTGAATTCAAGAGCAGGGAGGTCATGCTGCAACTATACAGGGTACTGGTGAGGCCGCACCTGGAGTACTGTGTGCAGTTCTGGTCTCCATACTTGAAGAAGGATATACTGGCTTTGGAGGCAGTGCAGAGGAGGTTCACCAGGTTGATTCCAGAGATGAAGGGGTTAACCTATGAGGAGAGATTGAGTCGCCTGGGACTATACTCTCTGGAATTCAGAAGAATGAGAGGGGATCTTATAGAAACAAACAAAATTTTGAAAGGGATAGATAAGATAGAAGTAGAAAAGTTGTTTCCATTGGTAGGTGAGACTAGAACTAGGGGATATTGCCTCAAGATTCAGGGGAGAAGATTTAAGATGGAGATGAGGAGAAACTGTTTTCCCCAGAGAGTGGTGAATCTGTGGAATTCTCTGCCCAGGGAAGCAGTTGAGGCTTCTTCACTAACTATATTTAAGAAACAGATAGATAGGTTTTTACATAGTAAGGGAATTAAGGGTTATGGGGAAAAGGCAGGTAGATGGAGCTGAGTTTACAGACAGATCAGCCATGATCTTATTGAATGGTGGGGCAGGCTCGATGGGCCAGATGGCCTACTCCTGCTCCTATTTCTTATGTTCTTATTAACATCTCACTTTACTGACAATCAGCACTGGTGCACCTACTCCCTCTACACTCATGACCGTGTGACGAGGCACAGCTCAAATGCCATCTATAACTTTGCTGATAATACAACCATTGTCAGAATTCCAGATGGTGACGAGAGAGTGTACAGGATGACATATACCAGCTGGCTGAGTCATTTCACAGCAACAACCTGGCACTCAACGTCAGCAAGACCAAAGAGCTGATTGTGGATTTCAGAAAGGGTAAGATGAGGGAACATGAACCAATCCTCATAGAGGGACCAGAAGTAGAGAGAGTGAGCAGTTTCAAGTTCCTGGGTGTCAAGATTTCTGAGGACCTAACCTGGATGCGACATACTGATGCAGCTATAAAGAAGGCAAGGCTGTGGCTGTATTTCATTAGGAGTTTGAGGAGATTTGGTTTTTCAACTAAAACACTTGAAAGCCTACAAATATACCGTAGAGAGCATTCTGACTGGCTGCATCACCATCTGGTACGGGGAGGGGGCGCGAGGCGTTGCTGCACAGGATCTAAGTAAGTTGCACCCAGAGCATGCCCTTTTCTCATTGTTACCGTCCAGAATGAGGCACAGAAGCCTAAAGGCACACACTCAATTCGGAAACAGCTTTGTCCCCTCTGCCATCCAAGTTCTAATTGGACGTTGAACTCATAAACACGACCTCACTTTTTTTTCTGTTTCTTTTGCACTAGTTATTTTAACTTAACTGTTTTATATGTATACAGTTTTCTTCTCTGTATTTGTTTATCATGTATTTCATTGTACTGCTGCCATAAAGTGAATGCATTTCACAACATATGCCCTTGATATTAAACCTGATTCTGATTTGATATTGATATTTTGATATTCTGATATTGAAACAGATAGAGAAAAACCACTCAGTCCCGGAGAACGTGCAAGCTCCAAACTGAGTCTATTAGTGTACTTTTTGGCAGGTTGCAATCATAAAGATCTCTCAGGCATATTGACCCCAACCTAGTAAACTAAGTTGAGATGTAAGTGGAGCGGCCATCATGTGACTGGGCAGCGTTCGAGTAGCCAGGCTTTTGCTCAACAAGCATTGGCGAGAACAGGGAGAGGCTCTAAGTAAGTTCCTATTAAGTTTATTTTCTCTCTTTTTTGACTTGTGCTGTGAGAATGGGTCCAGGGTCAGTGGCATGTTCCTCATCTGAAATGTGGGAGACCTTCAATCTCCCTGAGAACTATATCTGCATGGGGTGCATCAAGCTAGAGTTCCTTGAAAACTGTGTTAGTGAACTGGAGCTGCAACTGAATGACCTAGGGCTGATATGGGAGAATGAGAAAGTAATGAATAGGAGCTACAAGGAGGTAGTCACACCTAAGTTACAGGAAGCAGGCAGCTGGGTGACTGGGTCAGGAGAGGGAAAGGGAATAGACTGACAGTGCACAGTACCCCTAGCGCCGTATCCCTCAACAACCCTTTGGATTCTGTTGAGGTGGATGACCTACCAGGCTCTGTGGCTCAGAGGGGGTGGGGTGAGAAGAGGAGTGCTGTGGTGATAGGGGATTCTATAGTTAAGAGGAGCAGACAGGAGCTTCTGTGAATGTGAAAGAGATACCCAAATGCTATGTAGCATCTCAGGTACCAGGGTCAAGAATGTCTCAGATTGGGTCCACAGCATTCTGAGGAGGGAGAGTGAGCAGTGGAGGTTGTGGTACATATTGGTACCAACGGCATAGGTAGAAAAAGAGATGAAGTCCTGAAGAGAGAATACAGGGAGCTAGGTAGAAAGTGAAAAGGCAGTAATCTCTGGATTTCTGCCTGTGCCACATGCCAGTGAGGGTAAGAATAGGATGATTTGGCAGATGAATGTGTGGCTGAGGAACAGGTGCAGGAGGCAGGGTTTCAGATTTATGGATCATTGGGCTCTCTTCTGAAGAAGGTATGACCTGTATAAAAAAGACAGATCACACCTGAACTTGCAGGAGACCAATTTACCTGTAGGCGGATTTACCAGAGCTGCTGGTGAATGTTTGGTAGGGATATGGGAACTGGAGTGATAAGGCAGAGGAAGGGGTGTTTGTATACAAGTAGATGCGGTATGTAGTGAGACTGTGAGAAAGTATAGACAGTTTTAAAGGGTAATATTGTAGTCATTAGGATTGATTGAAGTACGTCTTCAAACAAAATATGAGGTTAAATAGTTTAAGTTTGGAAAAGTGATGATAGAGTAAAAGGAAAGGAGAGTGCAGGAGAGGTTACCAACACTTCAGGAAAAAACAAAATGACAAAAAGTTTAGAAAGAGATAAGAATCTAATTCCTGGGAACATGGGGCAAACTTGAAAAGGGCAATGAATACAGGACTGAAGGTATGATGTTTATGTATGCAATATAGGGAATAATCTTGTAGCGCAATTAGAGATTGGCAGGTGTGATGCTGTGGGCATCACTGAGTCGTGGCTGATTGAAGATCACAGTTGGGAGCTTAATATCAAAGAATACACCTTGTATTGAAAGTTCAGGCAGGTAGACAGAGGGTGTGGGGTGGCTTTGTTGGTAAAATATAAAATCAAATCCTTAGAAAGAGGTGACATAGAACTGGAAGATGTAGAATCATGGTGGATAGAGTTAAAAATATAAGGTTAAAAGGACCCTGATGTGAGTTATATACAGGTCTCCAAACATTAGCCAGGATGACGGATACAAATTACAACAGTAAATAGAAAAGGCATGTAAAAAGAGCAATGTTA
This sequence comes from Mobula birostris, assembly GCF_030028105.1. Classification (NCBI taxonomy): domain Eukaryota; kingdom Metazoa; phylum Chordata; class Chondrichthyes; order Myliobatiformes; family Myliobatidae; genus Mobula; species Mobula birostris. The sequence goes on along the minus strand of NC_092387.1, from coordinate 8,827,181 downwards.
CAATAGTCATGGAGTATTTCAATATGTATGTAAATTGGGAAAAATATGTTGGGAATATGCTGGATCCCAAGAAAGAGAATTTGTAGAATGTCTAGGAGACTTTTTAGAATAGTCCACTAGAGAAAAGACAATTCTGGATTGGGTGTGTGTAATGAATCAGATTTGATTCAGGAGATTAAGGTAAAGGAACCCTTCGGAGACAGTGATCATAATATCTCAGAACTCACCCTGCAGTTTGAGAGGAAAATCAGATGTTCATGTTAGTATTGCAGCGGAGTAAAGGGAACTATAGAGGCATGAGAAAGGAGCTGGCTAAAGCTGCTTAGAAGGGGACACTAACAGTGATGACAGCAGAATAACAGCGGCTGGAGTTTCTGTGAGGAATTTGGAAGGTGCAGGATAGATTCATCCCAAAGAAAAAGAAGTACTTTAAAGGGGGAATGAGATAACAGTGGATGACAAATAAAGTCAAAGGCAGCATGAAGAAAATGACAGGGCATATAAACTTGGTGGGAAGTGACGTTAAAGAAGTTTTTGAAAAACAAGAGGGGGTATCTAAAAAGTTGAAATGTGGTAAGCTAGCCAATAATATAAATGAAGGTAACAGAGATTTTTTTTCAGATACATAAAGAGTTACAGAGCATAACACCCATAAGATAAAGGAACAGAATCATGCCATTTGGCCCATCAAGACTGCTCCACTATTCCTCTCAACTTCATTCTCCCACCTCCTTCCCATAACCTTTGATACCCTTTGTAATCTGGACCAATCAACCTCCCCTGTAAATATAAGGTGTTGCTCCTTCAACCTGAGTATGGCCTCATCATGGCAGTAGAGAAGGCCATGGACTGACATGTTGGAGTGGGAATGGGAAGCAGAATTGAAATAGGTGGCCACTGGGAAATCCCGCTTTATGTGGGGGGGGGGGGTGGAGAAAAGGTGCTGTATGAAGTAGTCTCACAATCTATGTCGGGTCTCACCAATGCATAGGAGGCCACGCCAGGAACACCGGATACAGTAGATGACCCCAACATGCTCACAGGTGAAGTGTCGCCTCAGCTAGAAGGACTGTTTGGGGCATTTTGGGGAGATGGTGTAAGGGCAGGTGTGGCACTTGTTCCACTTGCAAGGGTAAGTATCATGAGGGAGATCAGTGGGGAGGGTCAAGTGGACAAGGGACTTGCATAGGGAGCGATGCCTGTGGAAAGTGGAAAGTGGAGGGGAGGAGGGGAAAGGAAAGATGTGCTTGGTGGTGGGATCCCGTTGGAGGTGGCGGAAGTTACGGAGAATGATGTGCTGGACGCGGAGATTTGTGGGATGGTAGGTGAGGACAAGAGGAACCCTATCCTTGGTGTGGTGGTGGCAGGATGGGGTGAGGGCAGATGTGCATGACATGGAAGAAATGCGGGCGAGGGCAGCGTTGGTGGTAGAGGAAGGGAGGCCTCTTTGTTTGAAGGAGGTGGATATGCAATGGCAAGCATTTAAAGGTTGCATGGATGAACTACAACAATTGTTCATCCCAGTTTGGCAAAAGAATAAATCAAGGAAGGTAGTGCACCCGTGGCTGACAAGAGAAATTAGGGATAGTATCAATTCCAAAGAAGAAGCATACAAATTAGCCAGAGAAAGTGGCTCACCTGAGGACTGGGAGAAATTCAGAGTTCAGCAGAGGAGGACAAAGGGCTTAATTAGGAAGGGGAAAAAAGATTATGAGAGAAAACTGGCAGGGAACATAAAGACTGACTGTAAAAGCTTTTATAGATAGGTAAAAAGGAACAAGACTGGTAAAGACAAACGTAGGTCCCCTACAGACAGAAACAGGTGAATTGATTATGGGGAGCAAGGACATGGCAGATCAATTGAATAATTACTTTGGTTCTGTCTTCACTAAGGAGGACATAAATAATCTTCCAGAAATAGTAGGGGACAGAGGGTCCAGTGAGATGGAGGAACTGAGCGAAATACATGTTAGTAGGGAAGTGGTGTTAGGTAAATTGAAGGGATTGAAGGCAGATAAATCCCCAGGGCCAGATGGTCTGCATCCTAGAGTGCTTAAGGAAGTAGCCCAAGAAATAGTGGATGCATTAGTGATAATTTTTCAAAACTCGTTGGATTCTGGACTAGTTCCTGAGGATTGGAGGGTGGCTAATGTAACCCCACTTTTTAAAAAAGGAGGGAGAGAGAAACCTGGGAATTATAGACCGGTTAGCCTAACATCAGTGGTGGGGAAACTGCTGGAGTCAGTTATCAAAGATGTGATAACAGCACATTTGGAAAGCGGTGAAATCATTGGACAAAGTCAGCATGGATTTGTGAAAGGAAAATCATGTCTGACGAATCTCATAGAATTTTTTGAGGATGTAACTAGTAGAGTGGATAGGGGAGAACCAGTGGATGTGGTATATTTGGATTTTCAAAAGGCTTTTGACAAGGTCCCACACAGGAGATTAGTGTGCAAACTTAAAGCACACGGTATTGGGGGTAAGGTATTGATGTGGATGGAGAATTGGTTAGCAGACAGGAAGCAAAGAGTGGGAATAAACGGGACCTTTTCAGAATGGCAGGCGGTGACTAGTGGGGTACCGCAAGGCTCAGTGCTGGGACCCCAGTTGTTTACAATATATATTAATGACTTGGATGAGGGAATTAAATGCAGCATCTCCAAGTTTGCGGATGACACGAAGCTAGGTGGCAGTGTTAGCTGTGAGGAGGATGCTAAGAGGATGCAGAGTGACTTGGATAGGTTGGGTAAGTGGGCAAATTCATGGCAGATGCAATTTAATGTGGATAAATGTGAAGTTATCCACTTTGGTGGCAAAAATAGGAAAACAGATTATTATCTAAATGGTGGCCGATTAGGAAAAGGGGAGATGCAACGAGACCTGGGTGTCATTATACACCAGTCATTGAAAGTGTGCATGCAGGTACAGCAGGCGGTGAAAAAGGCGAATGGTATGCTGGCATTTATAGCGAGAGGATTCGAGTACAGGAGCAGGGAGGTACTACTGCAGTTGTACAAGGCCTTGGTGAGACCACACCTGGAGTATTGTGTGCAGTTTTGGTCCCCTAATCTGAGGAAAGACATCCTTGCCATAGAGGGAGTACAAAGAAGGTTCTCCAGATTGATTCCTGGGATGGCAGGACTTTCATATGAAGAAAGACTGGATGAACTGGGCTTGTACTCGTTGGAATTTAGAAGATTGAGGGGGGATCTGATTGAAACGTATAAAATCCTAAAGGGATTGGACGGGCTAGATGCAGGAAGATTGTTCCCGATGTTGGGGAGGTCCAGAACAAGGGGCCACAGTTTGAGGATAAAGGGGAAGCCTTTTAGGACCGAGATTAGGAAAAACTTCTTCACACAGAGAGTGGTGAATCTGTGGAATTCTCTGCCACAGGAAACAGTTGAGGCCAGTTCATTGGCTATATTTAAGAGGGAGTTAGATATGGCCCTTGTGGCTATGGGGATCAGGGGGCATGGAGGGAAGGCTGGGGCGGAGTTCTGAGTTGGATGATCAGCCATGATCATAATAAATGGCGGTTCAGGCTCGAAGGGCCGAATGGCCTACTCCTGCACCTATTTTCTATGTTTCTATGTTTCTATGTATCTCAGTTGTTCTAGAATGTAAAGCCTCATCCTGAGAACAGATGGACAGAGACAGAGGAACTGAGAGAAGGGATTGGCATTTTTACAAGTGACAGGGTGGGAAGAAGTATGGTCCAGATAGTTATGAGAGTCTGTGGGTTTATAAAATATATCAGTAGATACGCTGTCTCAAGAGATGGAGACAAGAGATTGAGAAAGGGGAGAGAGGTGTCAAAAATGAAGCATGTAAATTTGAGGGCAGTAAAATGTGGGAAAGTGTACAGCCATGCACTTTTGTAGAAGGAGTAAAGGTATAGATTATTTTCTAAATGGGGAGAAAAATTCAAAATTAGAGATTACAAAGGACTCAGGAATCCTTGCACAGGATTCCCTAAAGGTTAACCCGTAGGTTGATTCAGTGATAAAGAAGGCAAATCCAATGTTAACATTCATTTCAAGGGGGCTAGAGTATAAAAACAAGGATGTAATGCTGAGACTTTATAAAGCATTAGTCAAACTGCATTTGGAGTATTCAGAGCAGTTTTGGGCCCCACCTCTAAGAAAGGATGTGTTGGCATTTGAGAAGGCCCAGAGGAGGTTCATGAGAATTATTCTGGGAATAAAAGGTTATTTGAGGAGCATTGATGGCTCTGGTCTTCTACTCTCTGGAGTTTAAAAGAATGAGGGGCAAATCTCATTGAAACCTACCAAGCATTGAAAGGCCCAGATAGAATGGACATGGAGAGAAGACATGGATAGGTTTTTGATTAGCCAGGGCTTAGCAGGGAAAAGGCAAGAGAATGAGTTGAAAGGGAAAATAAGTTAGCCGTGATGGAATGGCAGAATAGACTCGATGGGTTGAATGGCCTTATTCTGCTCCACATTATCTTATGGTCTAATGGTCTCATAGATTGGCATTCAAGATTTAATGGGCCATTGGGCAACAGGGGAATGACAGGAGCAGTGACTGAAGTAAAGACTAGTGTTTGTTCGGAAAAGTTACACATGGCTTTGGGAAATTACCTCAATGAAACAAAAGGAAGGATTCCACATTCCAGGGAATTTACAACTGATTCCACCAATCAAGTAGAGAATCAGTGGATAAATGGGGGATGTAGTGGGACTAGACTGGAACATCATAAAGCTTAGACAGAGATAAAAGGAGATAATGTTTCACTCTTATTATCCCTCAGCTTATTAGTTACTGAGAACAGACTACACCCTGATACTCTTGAATTTCTGGCAAACTGTTGGTGACTTCCACAGTGAAGACTGGTGCAAAATACTTGTTCAGTTCATTTGTATCCCCTTACCATCTCTCCAGCATCATTTTCCTGTGATCTCTCTTATATCCACTCTCGTCTCTCTTTCACTCTTCGTATAGCTGAAAAACTTTTGATATTCTCTTTTATATTATTGGCTAGCTTACCTTCATAGTTCATCTTTTCACACTTCATTACTTTTTAAATTTCCTTTTGTTGGCTTTTAAAAGTTTCCCAATTCTCTAACTTCCCACTAATTTTTGCTATATTTTATGCCCTCTCATTTGCTTTTATGCTGTCTTTGACTTTGCTTGTCAACCACAGCTGTCTCATCCTCCCTTTATAATATTTGGTAAACTTTGGGATGTACCTATCTTGCATCTTCTGAATTACTCCCAGAAATGTCAGTCATTGCTGCTCAGCCATCATCCCTGCTGGTGTCCCCTTCCAATCAATTTTAGCCAGCTCCTCTCTCATGCCCTGTAGATCCATTTACTCTATTGGGATTTCAGAATCAGAATCAGAATGAGGTTTAATATCACTGACATCTCCCTCCCAAACTGCAGAGTGAATCCTAGCATATTGCAGGATCGATTTCAAGATTTAATACAAATTTGGATAGGTACAGTTGAAGTCAGAAGTTTACATACACCTTAGCCAGATACATTTAAACTCTGTTTTCACAATTCCTGACACTTAATCCTAGAAAACATTCCCTGTCTTAGGTCAGTTAGGATTACTACTTTATTTTAAGAATGTGAAATGTCAGAATAATAGTAGAGAGAATGATTTATTTCAGCTTTTATTTCTTTCATCATATTCCCAGTGGGTCAGAAGTTTACATACACTTTGTTAGTATTTGGTAGCATTGCCCTTAAATTATTTAACTTGAGTCAAACATTTTGGGTAAACTGCCGCAAGCTTCTCACAGTAAGTTGCTGGAATTTTGTTCCATTCCTCCAGATAGAACTGGTGTAACTGAGTCAGGTTTGTAGGCCTCCTTGCTCGCACACACTTTTTCAGTTCTGCCCACAAATTTTCTATCGGATTGAGGTCAGGGCTTTGTGATGGCCACTCCAATACCTTGACTTTGTTGTCCTTAAACAATTTTGCCACAACTTTGGAGGTATGCTTGGGGTCATTGTCCATTTGGAAGACGCATTTGCGAGTGAGCTTTAACTTCCTGGCTGATGTCTTGAGATGTTGTTTCAATATATCCACATAATTTTCCTTCCTCATGATGAACATCTATTTTGTGAAGAGCACCAGTCCCTCCTGCAGCAAAGCACCCCCACAACATGATGCTGCCACTCCCATGCTTCACGGTTGGGATGGTGTTCTTCAGCTTGCAAGCCTCACCCTTTTACCTCCAAACATAACGATGGTCATTATGGCCAAACAGTTCAATTTTTGTTTCATCAGACCAGAGGACATTTCTCCAAAAAGTAAGATCTTTGTCCCCATGTGCACTTGCTAACTGTAGTCTGGCTTTTTTATGGCGGTTTTGGAGCAGTGGCTTCTTCCTTGCTGAGCAGCCTTTCAGGTTATGTCGATATAGGACACGTTTTACTGTGGATATAGATACTTGTCTACCTGTTTCCTCCAGCATCTTCACAAGGTCCTTTTTGTTGTTCTGGGATTGATTTGCACTTTTCGCGCCAAAGTACATTCATCTCTAGGAGACAGAATGCGTCTCCTTCCTGAGCGGTATGACAGCTGTGTGGTCCCATGGTGTTTATACTTGCATACTATTGTTTGTACAGATGAACGTGGTACCTTCAGGCATTTGTAAATTGCTCCCAAGGATGAACCAGACTTGACATCATTTTCTGACCTCAATCCGACAGAAAATTTGTGGGTAGAACTGAAAAAGCATGTACAAGCAAGAGGCCTACAAACCTGACTCAGTTACACCAGTTCTGTCTGGAGGAATGGAACAAAATTCCAGCAATTTAGTGTGAGAAGCTTGTGGAAGGCTACCCAAAACGTTTGACCCAAGTTAAACAATTTAAAGGCAATGCTACCAAATACTAATAATGTATATGTAAACTTCTGACCCACTGGGAAAGTGATGAAAGAAATAAAAGCTGAAATAAATCATTCTGTCGACTATTATTCTGACATTTCACATTCTTAAAATAGTGATCCTAACTGACCTAAGACAGGGAATATTTTCTAGGATTAAATGTCAGGAATTGTGAAAAACTGAGTTTGAATGTATCTGGCTAAGGTGTATGTGAACTTCTGACTTCAACTGTACATGTATGGGATGGGTGTGGAGGGCTGTGGTCTGGGTACAGGTCGATGGGAGTTGGCACAATAATAGCTCAGCATGGACTAGCTAGGCTCACAAGTCGAACTTCATATGCTGATGAAGGGTCTCCATATGAGATGTTAACTATTTTTCTTTCCATGGGTGCTCCCTGAACTGTGAGGTTTTTCCCCATTTTCTGTTTATTATTTCAATTTCACATGTTTTAATTTTATCACAGTAGATTTGTCTGCATGATGATAGGACAATTTTGTTTTTTTTATTGCAATACCATGAAATGAAAGAGGGAAAACCAAGTTTAAGTTCAGTTTATTGTCATTCAATTGTACATAGGTACACTGCCAAATGAAGCAATGTCGCTTCGAACTCACTCACATAACACATGCATTAATATTACCACAAATAAAGTAACAAATAATAAGGTACATTTAAGACACAAGTTAAAAAGTAAACGATATGTTACGTACCCCATAACTGGGTTGCCAAACCAGCAGAAATGGACCACTTAGTTGGAGTCTGGATTACTGGAACTAAGAAAGGTTTATTAAAGAAATAAGTAACACAGTACTCTAATCGTAAGGATATAAATGCAACAGGTTAGCAATGATAAAACACACATGTACACAGAACTAGGATAATAGGAATCAATCAAGCTCTATCGCAGTCTAGAAATAAAATGATCAGTCTCAAATGACGCAGAGTTCAGTTCAGCTGAGTACAGTTCGCAATAATCGCTGTTGTGCCGTTGGAGAGAGAGAGATAATATACAAATTCTGATTCACACAGACCTTCGTTCTTCGCAGTTAGCTTTCGGGCAAACCCTTTTAATGTCTTCTGTGGTCACCGACTGTGACCCCCTCCGTTCCGGATAAGACCATTCTTCTGCGGTGAACCCGGCACCCAGGCAAGGGCGGACACACATACCAGGTTCCCGCCGATCGTATCTTTTCACCTTGTGTGTCTATGGTCAGTCCCGCGATCAGACCTCCAAACTCTCACCAACTTGTGGGGGCACACCGCACTTCCAGGATCTTGTTATCTTGTGATCTCGTGGTGTGTGTCGTGCCTTAGCGAACCTGTTCCTTTTATCCTCCTGCTGAGGTATTGCCTGTCCATCAAACTTCAAACAGTTCAGGTTCAAAGCAACCAGTCTGTCAATACTCAGAACTGTGTCTCTTTTCATTATCTCTCTCCTCTCTCATTAACATTTTGAATGTTTCTCCATTTGTCTCTCTTATCTCTCTCATCAGCATCAATCTTCTGATAACTTGATTTTTCATCACAGGTATAACACTACTAGCACTTCATACGTGAGGAGACCTGGGTTCGGTGGTCTTACTGAAGAAGCTGTTTGCCATCCTGGTCAAAGAACACTGAGGCTGTCTACAAGAAGGGTCAAAGCCATCTCTATTTCCTGAGGAGACTGAGGTCCTTTAACATCTGTCGGACGATGCTGAGGATGCTCTACGAGTCTGTGGTGGCCAGTGCTATTGTGTTTGCTGTTGTGTGCTGGGGCAGCAGGCTGAGGGTAGCAGACACCAACAGAATCAACAAACTCATTCGTAAGGCCAGTGATGTTGTGGGGATGGAACTGGACTCTCTGACGGTGGTGTCTGAAAAGAGGATGCTGTCCAAGTTGCATGCCATCTTGGACAATGTCTCCCATCCACTACATAATGTACTGGTTGGGCACAGGAGTACATTCAGCCAGAGACTCATTCCACCGAGATGCAGCACAGAGCGCCATAGGAAGTCATTCCTGCCTGTGGCCATCAAACTTTACAACTCCTCCCTTGGAGGGTCGACACCCTGAGCCAATAGGTTGGTCCTGGACTTATTTCCTGGCATAATTTACATATTACTATTTAATTATTTATGGTTTTATTACTATTTAATTATTTATGGTGCAACTGTAATGAAAACCAATTTCCCTCGGGATCAATAAAGTATGACTATGACTATCCTAACAGTTCTTGTCCTAATGCTACAGTACCTCATGCCTGATGATAGGGGTCAAAGAGATGGTTAGGTGGGAGGGAGGGGTCATCAGCAATGCTAAGGGCCCTGTGTATCCAGCGCTCCTGATCCATATCTCTGGGTGGAGGAGAGACCCCAATGATCCTCTCTGCATTGAAGTTCAGGTGATTCTTGGCACCGACCTGAATCTGTTTGCAATTTTCAGTGATAGCTATGGTTTCAACGAGTTGAGTGCTATCACAACAACCTTGCACACAATGTCAGCAGGACTAAAACATTGATTTTGGACTTCAGAAATGGTAAGATGAAGGTACACACACCAGTCCTTATAGAGGGGTATCAAGTGGAAAGAGCAAGCAATTTCAAGTTCCTGGGTGTCAGCATCCCTGAGGATCTATCCTGGGCCCAACATCTCGATGTAGTTACAAAGAAGGCACAACAGCATCTATATTTCATTCGGAGTTTGAGGAGGTTTTGTATGTCACCAAAGACATTCACAAATTTCTATAGATATACCATGGAGAGTATTTTAACTGTCTGCATCGCCGTCTGGTATGGGGGGGGGGGCCACCACACACGATCAATATAAGCTGCAGAAAGTTGTAAACTCAGTCAGCTTGAGGACATCTTCAAGGAGCAAAGCCTCAAAAAGGCAGCATTCATCATTAAGGACCCCCATCACCCAGAACATTCCCTCTTCTCACTGCTAACATCAGGAGCCTGAAGACATATACTCAATGATTCAGGAATAGCTTCTTCCGTTCTGCCATCAGATTTCTGAATAGACATTAAAACCACGAACACGACCTCACTACTTTTCTTCTTACAAGTTTCATGACATATGCCAGTGATATTAACGCAAACAACAGGAATTCTGCAGATGCTGGAAATTCAAGCAACACACATCAAAGTTGCTGGTGAACGCAGCAGGCCAGGCAGCATCTCTAGGAAGAGGTACAGTCGACGTTTCAGGCCGAGACCCTTCGTCAGGACTAACTGAAGGAAGAGTTAGTAAGAGATTTGAAAGTTGGAGGGGGAGAGGGAGATCCAAAATGATAGGAGAAGACAGGAGGGGGAGGGATGGAGCCAAGAGCTGGACAGGTGATTGGCAAAGGGGATATGAGAGGATCATGGGACAGGAGGCCTAGGGAGAAAGACAAGGTGGGGGGGAGAAAAGGAGAAAACCCCTTCTCCCGTCTTCAACCCTCCTCTTCTTCATAGACACCCCGCTCTGACCTTCTGCCAGCTCTGGATCTTTTTATCGCGAACTGCCGACGGGACATCAACCGTCTCGACTTCACCGCACCTTGTTCCCGTTCCAACCTCACTCCTTCGGAACGCTCTGCTCTCCACTCCCTCTGTACTAATCCTAACCTTATTATTAAACCCGCCGATAAGGGGTGTGCTGTTGTAGTCTGGCGTACTGACCTCTACCTTGCCGAGGCACAGCGACAACTCGCGGATACCTCCTCTTATTTACCCTTCGATCGTGACCCCACTAAGGAGCACCAGGCCATTGTCTCCCACACCATCACCGATTTTATCCGCTCAGGGGATCTCCCATCCACTGCTACCAACCTTATAGTTCCCACACCTCGCACTTCCCGTTTCTACCTCCTACCCAAGATCCACAAACCTGCCTGTCCTGGCCGACCTATTGTCTCAGCTTACTCCTGCCCCACCGAGCTCATTTTTGCATACCTCGACACGGGTTTATTCCCCCTTGTTCAATCCCTTCCTACCTATGTTCGTGACACTTCTCACATTCTTAAACTTTTCGATGATTTTAAGTTCCCTGGCCCCCACCGCTTTATTTTCACCATGGATGTCCAGTCCTTATATACTTCCATCCCCCATCAGGAAGGTCTCAAAGCTCTCCGCTTCTTTTTGGATTCCAGACCTAATCAGTTCCCCTCTACCACCACTCTGCTCCGTCTAGCGGAATTAGACCTTACTCTTAATAATTTCTCCTTTGGCTCCTCCCACTTCCTCCAAACTAAAGGTGTAGCTATGGGCACCCGTATGGGTCCTAGCTATGCCTGCCTTTTTGTTGGGTTTGTGGAACAATCTATGTTCCGTGCCTATTCTGGTATCTGTCCCCCACTTTTCCTTCACTACATCGACGACTACATTGGCGCTGCTTCCTGCACGCGTGCTGAGCTCGTTGACTTTATTAACTTTGCCTCCAACTTTCACCCTGCCCTCAAGTTTACCTGGTCCATTTCTGACACCTCCCTCCCCTTTCTAGATCTTTCTGTCTCTGTCTCTGGAGACAGCTTATCCACTGATGTCTACTATAAGCCTACTGACTCTCACAGTTATCTGGACTATTCCTCTTCTCACCTGGTCTCTTGCAAACATGCCATCCCCTTCTTGCAATTCCTCCGGCTCCGCCACATCTGCTCTCAGGATGAGGCTTTTCATTCCAGGACGAGGGAGATGTCCTCCTTTTTTAAAGAAAGAGGCTTCCCTTCCTCCACAATCAGCTCTGCTCTCAAACGCATCTCTCCCATTTCACGTACATCTGCTCTCACTCCATCCTCCCGCCACCCCACTAGGAATAGGGGTCCCCTGGTCGTCACCTACCACCCCACCAGGCTCCGGGTCCAACATATTATTCTCTGTAACTTCCGCCACCTCCAACGGGATCCCACCACTAAGCACATCTTTCCCTCCCCACCCTCTCTGCTTTCCGCAGGGATCGCTCCCTACGCGACTCCCTTGTCCATTCATCCCCCCATCCCTCCCCACTGATCTCCCTCCTGGCACTTATCCTTGTAAGCGGAACAAGTGCTACACATGCCCTTACACTTCGTCCCTTACCACCATTCAGGGCCCCAAACAGTCCTTCCAGGTGAGGTGGCACTTCACCTGTGAGTCGGCTGGGGTGATATACTGCGTCCGGTGCTCCCGATGTGGCCTTCAATATTGGCGAGTCCCGACGCAGGCTGGGAGACCACTTTGCTGAACACCTACGCTCTGTCCGCCAGAGAAAGCAGGATCTCCCAGTGGCCACACATTTTAATTCCACATCCCATTCCCATTCTGACATGTCTATCCACGGCCTCCTCTACTGTAAAGATGAAGCCACACTCAGGTTGGAGGAACAACACCTTATATTCCATCTGGGTAGCCTCCAACCTGATGGCATGAACATCGACTTCTCTAACTTCCGCTAATGCCCCACCTTCCTCTCGTACCCCATCTGTTACTTATTTTTATACACACATTCTTTCTCTCACTCTCCTTTTTCTCCCTCTGTCCCTCTGACTATACCCCTTGCCCATCCTCTGGGTCCCCGCCCCCTTGTCTTTCTCCCCGGACCTCCTGTCCCATGATCCTCTCATTTCCCCTTTGCCAATCACCTGTCCAGCTCTTGGCTCTATCCCTCCCCCTCCTGTCTTCTTCTATCATTTTGGATCTCCCCCTCCCACTTTCAAATCTCTTCCTAGCTCTTCCTTCAGTTAGTCCTGACGAAGGGTCTCGGCCTGAAACGTCGACTGTACCTCTTCCTAGAGATGCTGCCTGGCCTGCTGCGTTCACCAGCAACTTTGATGTGTGTTGCCAGTGATATTAAACCTGATTCTAATTCTATACAATGTTTTAGGTTTCATAGGTTACTTATATAATGCCTTGCTTACAAGTGGGTTAGTGGGTCAAGCAAAAAAAGGGACTTTGTCCCTTAAGGATTAGTGGTACCCAACCATGTTTAAGCTATACAGTCCATAAATTGTCATATTCCAGTGCCAGTTCTGAATAATCTGCTTCTCAGTGTAGACTGTAGAGGAGGTATGTTTGTCAACATATGCCTGAAATGGCAGGAAATACCAGTTAATGGTTTTACTCCTGATTTCAGTGTTAATTCTAGATTGTGATGCATTTTACTTGTGCAAAATAGTCCAGGTTGCTTATGGGAGCATAGTTGAAAATATTAGGATAGACGGCCAAAAGCTCATCAAAGAGGGAGATCTTGAGGTGGATCTTGCAGAGTTTAGGGTGATAACAGAATCAGGTTTATTATCACTGTCTTATATGACGTGATGCAGCAGTATGATTCAAACGAGAGAAATGTGTAGGAAGTCAGAAATCTGGAAAGTGTTGTCATAGTGCAGGACACTAGAGATGTGGAGGAGTGATCCCCTGTGGGTATTTCAAAGCAAAGATAAAAATTTTGCGATCAGCATATTATCAGGCAACCACTGTGTGTCAGTAAATGCAGGAATGATGGGAAACAGCACTCCTTGAGAATTAAAACGTGACACTAGACTTCTGGATGAGTTCTATTTTATGCAGAGAACGGGAGACTGTGCAGGAGAGCAGTGTTGTTTCAAAATAGCGTTGTTCTTGAAACCTTGATCAACGTAGCGGAAGAAACCCATGTGGTCATGCGGTGAATATACAATCTTGTTGCAGTAGCGCTTGTTGTTCTCCCTGTGGCCACATGGGTTTTCTGTGGGTGGTCTGGTTTCGTCCCACATTCCAAAAACATACAGGTTATCAGGTTAATTGGTCGCATGAGTATAACTGGGAAGAGTGGGCTTGCTGGGCCAGAAGACCCTGTTAGCGTGCAGTGTCTCAAAATAAAATAAAAACAAGACGACTAGAGAGAGGCAAAGTTGGGTGATGTTTACATGGGTGAGATAGACTCAGTGACCACTTTATTAGGTACACCTGTATACTTGCTCATTAATGCACATATCTCAGAAACTGCTGATCTCCTGGGACTTACAGGACTCACAACAGTCTCTAGAGTTTAGAGAGAATGGAGCAAAAAAAAAATCCAGTGAGCAGCATTTCTGTGGACAAAAATGCCTTGATGATGAGAGAGGCCAGAGGAGAACAGCCAGACTGATTCAAGCTGACAGGAAAGTGACAGTAACTCAAATAACCACATATTATAGCAGTAGTGTGCGGCAGAGTTTCTCTGCATGCACAACATATCAAACCTTTAAGTGGATGGGCTACAGCAGCAGAAGACCACGGACGTACTGGGCAGGTTAATAGTTTGGCATAGAATAGGACCTGTTTCTGAGCAGTAGTGCTCCATACCTCTATGACATACAGAAATTCACGCTGTGGCCTCTTTATTAGGTACCTCCTGTATCTAGAAAAGTGGCCACTAAGTGTGTAAAGGATATCGACAACTCTAATTAAATTTGCCCACATTTATTCACATTTTTAAAAATATGCGTTTAGGAGAGGAAATGTAAGGGGGAGTGAGCACAGACCTAAGACAATGAGTGATGGGAGAAGGCGGCTGAAGTGCCTACTCCACATTTATAATTGTTTTGCATATACCCAGCAGAAAATCGGACAGATGGGGCTCATCAGTCATGGTTGGCAGCTCATCCAGGAGAAGGAAAACTCTGATCTCAAGCCTACACTGCCTTGCAACTATACCCACTCATGGAGAAGGCTTCAGGAGTTAACCCCGAGGAAAAATCCAGAGATGAAGTCCCTAAAGCAGTCCTACATTGAGTTCAACGCTGACAGGCAGCTCCTGCAATGCTGCTAGTGCCAAACCATATCAGTCTCTGCCGTTCCTTTGGATTCATCAGCTGCATGGAGAAGGGGAGCCTGCTGCACAGGCAACAGATTGCTCTCCATATCGTACTGCCCTGGCTTGTGCATTATCTCGTACTGCCCTGGCTTGTGCATTATCTCATACTGCCCTGGCTTGTGCATTATCTCGTACTGCCCCGGCTTGTGCATTATCTCGTACTGTCCTGGCTTGTGCATTATCTCGTACTGCCCTGGCTTGTGCATTATATCGTACTGCCCTGGCTTGTGCATTATCTGGTACTGCCCTGGCTTGTGCATTATCTGGTACTGCCCTGGCTTGTGCATATATCTCGTACTGCCCTGGCTTGTGCATTATCTCGTACTGCCCTGGCTTGTGCATTATATCATACTGCCCTGGCTTGTGCATTATCTCGTACTGCCCTGGCTTGTGCATTATATCATACTGCCCTGGCTTGTGCATTATCTCGTACTGCCCTGGCTTGTGCATTATATCGTACTGCCCTGGCTTGTGCATTATCTCGTACTGCCCTGGCTTGTGCATTATATCATACTGCCCTGGCTTGTGCATTATCTCGTTCTGCCCTGGCTTGTGTATTGCAGCGGACAAGAAGGCTCTACATGGGTAGTCAAAACTGCTCTGTGTATCACTGGCACCGCTACCCGCCATCAAGGACATATAAACAGAAAAGGGCCAGTAACATCATGAAGGATCCCACGCACCCTGCTCATGGACAATTTGTCCCACTCCCATCAGGAAAGAGGTTACGTAGCATCCATGCCAGGGCCACCAGGCACAAAAACAGTTGCCTTCCCCAAGCAGTAAGACTGATTAACATCACCAGCCTAACTGAATTCTACGAAGAAATCACAAAAGTAATTGATGAAGGTAGAGCAGTGAATGTTGTTTACGTCGATTTTATAAGGTATTTGACGAGGTTCCCCATGGTAAGCTCACTCAAGAAAGTCAAGAGGAATGGGATCCAGGGAGATTTGGCTGCATGGATTCAGAATTGGCTTGCCCTCAGAAAGCAGAGGTCGGTGTTAGATGGAGTCTATTCTTCCTGCTGGTCAGTGACCGGTGGTATTCCACATGGATCTGTTCTGGGACCCCTGCTCATAGTGGTTTTTATAGGTGACTTGGATGAGGAAGTGGAAGGGTAGATTAGTAAGTTTGCAGATGACAGGAAGGTTGGTGGTGTTGTGGACTGTGTAGAAGGTTTTCATAGGTTACAAAGGGACAGTAATAGGTTGTAGAGCTGGCCTGAGAAATGGCAGATGGAATTCAATCCAGAAAAGTGTGAAGTAATACACTTTGGCAGGCTGAACTTGAAGTCAGTGTACAAGGTTAATGGCAGGATTCTTGACAGTATGGAGCAACAGAGTGACTATGGGGTCCACAACCATAGATCCTTGAATGTTGCTGCACAAGTGAATAGGACGATTAATAAAGTGTATGGTGCGTTGGCAAGGAGGGAGGAGGGATTGCAGTGCTTGTAAATGAAAGATGGTGTAATCCCGGTTGTTACTGTAAAGGAACAATTATGTAGCCTAGACATTGCACTCTTAGCCGTTGGTATTCGACCATATTATTTGCCTTGGGAATTCTCAACTGCTGTTTTAGTTATTATTTACATTCAACGTAATGTGTGAAGCTATTCTTTCGACTGTCGCTAGAATACAAACTCAATATCCCAATGCTTGTGTGGCTTTTACTGGGATTTCTCTCGAGGCAACAATACCAATGTTTTATCAATATGTCCGCTGCCCTGCACGGGACAACAGAACACTGGACCTTCTATATGCAAATGTAAAGGATGCATACAGTGCTGCTGCCCTTCCCCCTCTTGACAGATCTGATCACAACCTGGTCCCTGATAAAACCCAGGTATGTGTCTCTTGTTCAGCAGCAGCCTGGGTCAACGAGGATTGTAAGGAGCTGGACGCAGGATGTTAATGAGACACTGCAGGAATGCTTTGAGAGGATGGACTGGGATGTGTTATGTGAACCACACTGGGAGGACATGAACAAAATGACTGATTGTATCACAGACTATATCAGATTCTGTGAGAACACCATCTTGCCAGCCAGGACTGTATGCTGCTTCCCCAACAAGCCCTGGATTACAGTGACCTGAAAGAACTTTTGAATATGAAGAAGAAAACCTTCAGGTCAAGAGATAGACAAGTACAAAGTGAACTGAGGGTAAAGCTGAGGGAGTGCAAAGACTCCTACAAGAGGAAGCTGGAAGTCAATTCCAGCAGAATAGTGTAAGGGACATGTGGTCGAAGCAGATCACTGGCTTCACGGTTAAGGAAAGGAAGATTGAGGGCTGCACGGATAGGGCCAATGAATTGAACTTGCTTTTCAACAGGTTTAGCATGAGGCCTCCTGCTGCCCCCTCGTCCACTTGCCCAAACCAAGCACCCTCCCTGCCCGCTGAAGCCTTCTCCCTCCAGCCCTCCTTCCCCTCTGGTGAGTGCTTATGTTCCCAACCCCCAACTTTGGAGTTTCCTACCTCAGTGGGATGATCGCCCTCCCCCGCCTGCCTGTGACTGCAGGTCAGGTTAGGAGACAGCTGGACAGTATCAGCCCCAGGGTACTGAAGGCCCGTGCGAGCAGCTGTCTGGTATTTTGTAGCACCTTTACAATCTGAGTCTGAGTCAGGAAAAGATACTGGTGCTTTCGAAGACTTCCTACTTGGTTCTAGTAACCAAGAAAGCAACTCCATCTGGACTTGATGACTACAGACCAATTGCCGTCACATCTCATGTGATGAAGGTTCTGGAAAGGGTGGTCCTAACTTACCTTGGACCCCAGGTGAGATCTTCATTGGACCCTCTACAGTTTGCCTACCAGCCTCATGTGGGAGTGGATGATGCCATCATCTACCTGTTGCAAAGAGCTCACTCCCACCTGGATGACGATGGTGGCATTGTGAGAATCACATTTTTTGATTTCTCTAGTGCCTTCAATACAATCCAGCCACCTCCTCTGAGTGAGAAGCTGCGAAGGATGAGCACAGACAAATCCACTATCTCCTGGATTACTGACTACCTGACAGACAGACCCCAGTTTGTATGGGTGGGTAGTTCTCAGTCTGAGATGGTGGTGAGTGGCACTGGAGCTCCACAAGGGACTGTCCTGTCTCTGTTTCTGTTCACACTGTACACCTCAGACTCTAGTACAAACCTGAGGACTACAGAGGACAGGTGGACAAGTTTGTGGGGTGGTGCCAGAGGAATGACCTGCTCCTGAATGTGGCCAAAACCAGGGAGATGGTGACTGATTTTAGGAGGAAGTGGACTGTGATGAGTCCTGTATACATTCTGGCAGAAGAAGTTGCGGTGCTGAGGGAGTACAAATACTTGGGTGTTCACCTTGACAACAGACTTGACTGGAAAACCAACACGAAGGCTGATTACAAGAAGGGGATGAGCAGACTTTATTTTCTAAGGAATCTGGGATCCTTCAATGTGTGCAACAGGATGTTGGAGATCTTTTACCAGTCTGTTGTCGCAAGTGCAGTCTTCTTGCAGCTGGTGATGCAAAAAGACTAAATAAAATTATCAAAAAGGCTGGATCCGTTCCTGGCTACAACCCGGACTCTTTTGAGTTCATGGTTGAGAGGTCACTAAACAAACTGTTATCTGTTATGGACAATCTGGCACATCCTCTCCATGACCGACTGAATAAGCAGCTGAGCACCTATTCGAGCAGACTCATTCAGCTCCCCTGTCACAAGGATTGTTACAGAAAATTCTTCCCACCAAATGCAAGAAATATATACAACAGTTCATCTCTGTGCGACAGGGGAACACACATTATAGTACAATAGTCTCTGTTTTATCATTTCATACATTGTTATTGCATATTATTGTACATTGGTAAATTATTATTGTATATATTATTATTCAGTACTTTATTATTATATTTATTATTATTGCTAAGTGTGTTTTAAAATGTTGCTGTTGTAACAAAATAATTTCCCACTCAGGATCAATAAAGTACTTTATTATTATTATTATTATTATTTTTAGTTGGGGGATTGAGTTCAAGAGCCACAAGGTAATGTTGCAGCTCTATAAAACGCTGGGTAGATAACACTTGGACTACTGGAAGCTTTAGAGAGGATGCAGAAGATATTTACCACAACACTGGGCATCAATATCTCAGAGGACCTACCCTGGGCCCAGAACATTGATGTATTCATGAAGAGGACACGCGATAAGCTCTGCTTTGTTCAGAGGTTGAGGGAAGTTGGCATGTCACCAAAGACTTACAAATTTCTATTGATGTACTGTGGAGAGCATTCTAATTGCTTCTGAAAAAAAGCCACATTTTGTGCCTGGTGCACGGGATTGCAAGAGGCTGCAGAGGGCTGTAGGCTCAGCCAGATCCATCAAGGAGACAACTCTTCACCACTGAGGAATCTTCACGAGGCTGTGCCTCAAGAAGGACCTTCACCATCCAGACACAAAAACACAAAAAATAGGACCCCTAGTCTTCGTGATTTTTATAAATGACCTGGATGAGGAATTGGAGGGATGGGTTAGTAAATTTGCTGATGACACAAAGGTTGGGGGTGTTGTGGATAGTGTGGAGGGCTGTCAGACGTTGCAGCGGGACATCGAGAGAATGCAAACCTGGGCTGAGAAGTGGCAAATGGAGTTCAACCCAGATGAGTGTGAGGTGGTTCATTTTGGTAGGTCAAATATGATGGCAGAATTTAGTATTAATGGTAAGACTCTTGGCAGTGTGGAGGATCAGAAGGATCTTGGGGTCCGAGTCCATCGGACACTCAAAGCAGCTGCACAGGTTGACTCTATGTTTAAGAAAGCATATGTAGCATTGGCCTTCATCAATTGTGGGATTGAGTTTAGGAGCCGAGAGGTAATGTTGCAGCTATATAGGACCCTGGTCAGACCCTACTTGGAGTACTGTGCTCAGTTCTGGTCACCTCACTATAGGAAGGATGTGGAAACCATAGAAAGGGTGCAGAGGAGTTTTACAAGGATGTTGCCTGGATTGGGGAGCATGCCTTATGAGAATAGGTTGAATGAACTCAGCCTTTTCTCCTTGGAGCAATGGCGGATGAGAGGTGACCTGATAGAGGTGCTGAGAGGCATTGATTGTGTGGATAGTCAGAGGCTCTTTCCCAGGTCTGAAATGGCTGCCACAAGAGGGCACAGTTTTAAGGTGCTTGGAAGTAGGTACGGAGGAGATGTCAGGGGTAAGTTTTTTACGCAGAGAGTGGTGAGTGTGTGTGATGGGCTGCCTGCGACGGTGGTGGAGGCGGATACGAAAGGGTCTTTTAAAAAGACTCCTGGACAGGTACATGGAACTCAGAAAAATAGAGGGCTATGGGTAACCCCAGGTAATTTCTAAGGTAAGGACATGTCCAGCACAGCTTTGCGAGTCGAAGGGCCTGTATTGTGCTGTAGGTTTTCTATGTTTGTATGTTTCCAATAGGAGCAGGAGTCAGCCATGTGGCCCATCCAGCCTGCCTTGCCATTCAGCAAGGTCACACTGATCTGGCTATGGACTCAGTCCCTTAATTCTCTTACTATTCAAAAAGTTCTTTAATTTGGTTATATATATATTTAATGAGGTGGCCTCTACTGCTTTCCTGGGCGAGAATTTAACAGATTCACTGCTCTCTGAGAAAAGCAGTCCCTCCTTTTCTTTGTCTTAAATCTGCTCCGCTGATTATGTCCTCTATCTCTTCTCTATCCTTTATACTTTTATGTTTCTAAAGATGCCCTCTCATTCTCCTGAATTCCAGTGGGTATAATTCAGGCAATCCAATCTCTCCTTATAGAGTAACCGCCTCATCTCCAGAATCAATTTGTGAACCTCCCCTACACCACTTCCGAAGCCAGTATATCTTTCCTCAAGTAAGGAGACCAGAACTGCATACAGTACTCCAGGTGCAACCTCACCAGTACCCTGTACAGCTGTAGAATAATCTCCTTGTTCTTAAATTTAATCCCTCTAACGATGAAGGTCAAAATTCCATTTACCTCTTGATAACCTGTCACGCCTGCGAACCAACCTTTTGTTATTCATGTACAAGCACTCTCAAGTCCTTCTGCATAACAGCCTGCTGCAATCTTGCACTATTTCAATAGTTCTTTCCAAAGTGGATGACCTCACATTTGCTAACATTGTACTCTATTTGCCAGACCCTTGCCCACTCACTTAACATAGCTACATCTCTCTGCAGACACTCCATATCCTCTGTGCAATTTGCTTTTCCACACAATTTAGTGACAGCAGTAAACTTAGATTTTAGAAACTTCTATTTTAAGTTTAGAAACTTAGAATCGGGAGACACGGCAGCGTGGTAGTTAGCACAACACTATTACAGTGCCAGTTATAGGATCAGGGTCTGATTCTCACAGAATTCTGTAAAGAGTTTTACCTTCTCCCCATGGGTTTCCTCCGGGTGTTCTGATTTCTTCCCACATTCCAAATACACATGGGTTATGGGTAATGAGCTGTGTTGGCACCAGAAGCATGACAACATATGTGCGCTGCCCTGCATGACCCTTGCAGATTTTATTTGATGCAAATGATGCATTTCACTGTATGTTTCAATGTACATGTGACAAATAAAACTAATCTTTAATCTTTAGATGCACTACACTGTCTCCTCTTCTGAATCATTAATATACTGTACGTATATCATGAGCGCCTACCCACAGCACCCCATTCAGAGAAACACCCATTTATTGGCTACCCAATTCTCTATCCGTTCTAATACATTTCCCCAGCCCCATGCATCCTTATCTTCTGAATAAGACTTTTATGCAACACCTTATAGAATACCTCAGAAAACCAGGTATAAAATCCAAGTATGTCACATTCACCTGGTTCTCCTCCATCGATTGTGCTCGTTATATCTGCAAAGAACTCTAGTAAGTTTGTCAAATAGGATGTGCCCTTCTTCAATCTATGATGTCTCCTTATTTCTTCCCAGACATTCCCTCTTCTCCAAAATATCATCAAGGAGGAGGTACAGGAGCCTGAGGAACCACATTAAGTGATTTAGGAACAGCTTCTTCCCCTCTGCATCAGAAATCTGAATGGTCCACAGACCCATGAAACTCCAGCTACGTTATTCCCCATTTTTGCACTATTTATTTATTTATTTATTTATTTTTGTTATAGATTTTTATTCCTTTGCACAGTATTGCTGCCACAAAAGATCAAATTTCATGTGCACATAAGAGATTCTGCAGATGCTGGGAATCTTGAGCAATACACACAAAATGCTGGAGGAACTCAGCAAGTCAGGCAGCATCTATGGAAGAAGGTATCACCACCTACAAAACCTTTAATAACAGTCTGCAGAATCAGAATCAAATTTATTATCACTGACATGAAGTTCGTCCCTTTTCCTTCTTCGTCTCTGGTTCACTGTTCTCTCCAATCTGATTCCTTCCTCTTCAACCTATCACCCCCCAGCATCTTACTTCACCCGTTTCTGCACCATCCACCTTACCCCTCACCAGGTCTCACCTGTCACCTGCCAGTCGACGTTTCGAGCTGACACACTTCATCAGGTCTGGAAAGGAAAGGGGCAGAAGCCAAAATAGGAAGATAGGGGGAGGGGAAGGAAAACATGCTGGCAAGTAATAGGCGAGACCTGGTGAGGGGTAAGGTGGATGGGTGCGGGAGGAGCTGAAGTAAGAAGCTGGGAGGTGATAGGTTGAAGAGGGAAAGTGCTGAAGAAGAAGGAATCTGATTAGAGAGAACAGTGAACCAGAGAGGAAAGGGAAGGTGACAAGGAACCAGAGCGAGGAACTTCACGTCAGTGATAATAAATTAGATTCAGATTCTGCAGACTGTTGTTAAAGGTTCTGTGTTCGGTGATATCGTCCTCCATTTATTAAGCTGAGTCATTTGGTATTGTCTCCAGGCAACATTTACTAATGCTTCTGGTGAAGGGTCACAGCCCAAAGCACTGAAAGTTCATTACCCTCCAGAGAAGCTGCTTGAACCGCTGAGCTCCTCCAGCATTTCGAGTGTGTTGTTCTGGATTTCCAGCATCTGCAGAATCTCATGTTTATAATTTCCTAACTCTGTCTCCTTCAATGCTGCAAGTCTTTGCTGATGTTTTTGACCTTGTGATCATGGAAAGACACAATCAGAATCAGGTATAATATCAGTGGTATACATTGTGAAATTTGTTGTTATGGATGCACATTGTAATACACAATAATAACAGCCGTAAATTACAGTAAGAGGAGAGGAGAAGATGGCGGCGTGACGCACCTCGCAGCGGCCACTCCGGTGGTGATGTCTGTTATCTGTCAAGTAGGGCGCCGTGCACAATCCTGATTTGATGGAGGCAGAAGTGAGAGCACGGAGGAACATCTGGTGAAACTTCTGAAATGCCTGTTTCGCTGCTGCTGCTACTGTGTGATCCAGAATCTCCGGAGGGGAAGGCCCCAAGTCCTCAGCCTTGCTTGTTGCTCGGCGGCCGGGGCGGAGTTAAAGTGCTCGGCAGAGATGGTGCTCGGTGCTCAGTGTCAGAGGGCTGGTCGGAGGCTCGAAGTTTTCGGAAGGACTCAGAGTCAGCTGTGGTCGGGTGCTTCCAGGATGCTGCATCGGCAAGTTTGCAGCGCTTGGAGGTTCATGGCAGGGAGAGTTTCTCCCTTCTACCGTCTGCGTGAGACGATGGGCTATCGGGACTTGAGACTTTTTTTTACCGTGCCCATGGTCTGCTCTTTATCAAATTACGGTATTGCTTTGCACTGTTGTAACTATATGTTATAATTATGTGGTTTTGTCAGTTTTAGTCTTGGTCTGTCCTGTGTTTCTGTGATATCTTTCTGGAGGAACATTGTATCTTTCTTAGTGCATGCATTTCTAAATGACAATAAACGAGGACTGAGTGTCCTCATAACCTAATCTAATCTAAATATGTATATATAACAAGTGAAATTATATAAGTAGTGCAAATATGAAAAAGGTAGTGAGGTAGTGTTCATGGGTTCAATGTCCATTCATAAATCTGATGGTGGAGAGGAAGAAGCTGTTCCTGAATCGCTGAGTGTGTGCCTTCAGGCTTCTGTACCTCCTTCCTGATGGTAGCAATGAGAAGAGGGAACGTCCTGGGTGATGGGGGTCCTTCATGATGGCTGCCACCTTTTCGAGGCAATGTCCCTTGACAATGTCCTGGATGTTCTGGAGGCTGGCGCCCATGATGGAACTGGCTGAGTTCACAACTCTCTGCAGCTTATTTCAATCCTGTGCCGTTCCGTAACCCAGCCCCCCTCGACATACCAGACAGTGATGCAGTCAGTTAGAATGCTCTCCACAGTACATTTGCCGAAATTCGTGTGAGTCTTTGGTGATATATCAAATCTCCTCAAATAGATATGACGCAGGGACCATGAAACACACACAGACTTGGATGCAACTAATGTGAGTGTAATTTTTCATACGTTCTATTGTATTTCTTTATTTTCCTAAAAATGCATGCACGGAAATGAATCTCAGCATAGTTAATGGTAACATATATGTACTTTGGTAATCCACTCTGTTCCCATTTTATTAGGTACACCTTTCCCCTGCTCGTTAATGCAAATATCTAATCAGCCAATCATGTGGCAGCAACTCAATGCTTAAAAGCATGCAGACGTGGTCAAGAGGTTCAGTTGTTGTTCAGACCAGACATCAGAATGTGGAAGATATGTGACGGTGGAATGATTGTTGGTGCCAGATGGAGTGGTTTGAAAATCTCAGAAGCTGCTGATCTCCTAGGATTTTCACACACAACAGTCTCTAGAGTTTACAGAGAATAGTGCAAAAAAAAACAAAAAACATCCAGTGAGTGGTGTTCTGTGGGTGAAAAAGCTTTGTTAATGAGAGAGGTCAGAGGAGAATGGCCAGACTGGTTCGAGCTAACAGGAAGGCGACAGTAACTCATATGCCCACATGTTACAACAGTGGTGTGCAGAAGAGCATCTCTGAATACACAACGTGTCGAACCATGAAGTGGACGGGCTACAGCAACAGAAGACCGTAAACATACATTCAGTGTAAATTTTACTTTGACTTTGACTTTAACATGGTAAGTTGCTTCAAGATGCTTCACAAGGGCACAATCAAACAAAAATCAAAGATTCTCACCAGACTACCTTTACATGTCAGCATCAATGACAAAAATGTGGTAAAGGAGATTGTTTTAGAGAGAGACTTACAGCGGCAGACTTTAATGAAAAACTCCCATTGCCCTGGCCCTAATGTGGCAGAAATAAATAACTAAATAATAAAGACAGAGTAATTTATGTGGTGGGGAGACTATTGGATGTTCACGGAGACCATGCTTAAAGGAGTTCAGAGACTGGAGGGTTGTGAAGTGAAGGCAAGTGTGGTAATTTGTACTAACCGGGCTGGGTACTTCATTTCTGCTACAATCTATTGCCTTGTAATGGCTAACTTTCACCTCTGATAGGAGACCACAAAGACAGAGAGAGAGCTGGGATCATGATAAAAATAATTATGAAACTCTAAAGAAATGTGAGATACTGTAACACACACAAAATGCTAGAGAAATTCAGCAGGCCAGGCAGTGTCTATGGAAAAAAAGTAGAGTCAACGTTTCGTGCCGAAGGGTTTTGGCCCATTGGGTTACTAACCATAACTGGTATGTCTTTGGAATGTGGGAGGAAACTGGAGCAACTGGAGGAAACCCACAAGCAGAACATACAAACCCTACGCAGGCAGTGGCGGGAATCGAACCTTAATCAGTGATCACCTGGTGCTGCAAAGCGATGTGGTAACCACTACGTTTTACTTTATTTTACTTACTTTACTTCATTGTCGCCAAACAATTGATACTAGAGCGTACAATCATCACGGCGATATTTGATTCTGTGCTTCCCGCTCCCTGGAGTACAAATCGATAGTAAATATTAAAAATTTAAATTATAAATCATAAATAGAAAATAGAAAATGGAAAGTAAGGTAGAACAAAAAAACCAAGGGGCAGGTCCGGATATTTGGAGGGTATGGCCCAGATCCGGGTCAGGATCCGTTCAGCAGTCTTATCACAGTTGGAAAGAAGCTGTTCCCAAATCTGGCCATACGAGTCTTCAAGCTCCTGAGCCTTCTCCCGGAGGGAAGAGGGACGAAAAGTCTGTTGGCTGGGTGTGTCGTGTCCTTGATTATCCTGGCAGCACTGCTCCGACAGCATGCGGTGTAAAGTGAGTCCAAGGACGGAAGATTGGTTTGTGTGATGTGCTGCACCGTGTTCACGATCTTCTGGAGCTTCTTCTGGTCTTGGACAGGACAACTTCCAGGTTATGATGCACCCTAGAAGAATGCTTTCTACAGTGCATCTATAAAAATTAGTGAGAGTTTTAGGGGACAGGCCAAATTTCTTTAGCTTCCTCAGGAAGTAAAGGCGCTGGTGGGCCTTCTTGGCAGTGAACTCTGCTTGGTCGGACCAAGTCAGGTCATTTGTGATATTGACCCCGAGGAACTTAAAGCTTTTGACCTGTTCCACTTGCGCACCACCGATACAAATGGAGTTGTGCAGTCCGCTGCTCCTTCTGAAGTCAACAACTAATTCCTTCGTCTTGCTGACATTGAGGGATAGGTTATTGTCTTCGCACCATGCCACCAGGTTCTTAATTTCCTTTCTATACTCAAACTCATCATTACCCAAGATATGGCCTATAATTGTGGTGTCATCAGCAAACTTATATATTGAGTTTGATGGAAACTTGGCTACACAATCATGGGTGTACAGTGAGTACAGCAGGGGGCTGAGTACACAGCCTTGTGGGGCACCGGTGCTCAGAGAGATTGTAGAGGAGAGCTTGTCCCCTATTTTCACAGCCTGGGTCCTGTCTGTGAGGAAGTTGAAGATCCAGATATTTTCATAGATAATTGACTAGCAGTTACAGATAACACACACAAAATGCTGGTGGAACGCAACTGGCCAGGCAACTTCTATAGGAAGAAGCACAGTCTGTTTCCGGCAGAGGGTCTCCACCTGTTGCGTTCACCAGCATTTTGTGTGTGTTGCTTGAATTTCCAGCATCTGCAGATTTCCTCGTGTTTGAGTTACAGATAATGACCATTTGGTCAACTGTGTGTGTTCAAACAAACTATTTACAGGCTCAATCACCATTCACTATACAGGTGTTAAAAGTAGAGAGAATCTACAAACAGACTACCAATGGTATTTTGAAGTTAATAAGGTAATTGTTCCCCTGGTTAGTGAGTGATTTGCATCCTTCTGTTACATCCTTAACTCGGTATGCAAATTGGCTTCGGTCACTGCTAAGCCCTTCAAAGACCTTTCTTGCCTGGGCTGACTACACACCACCTGTAAACGATCCTTGCCTGGATATTATCGTAACCCTTGCCTTGCTGCAACTTCGACAACATTCTCTTTATGACTTCCTGGTCCAATCTTAACCACAAACCAGTTCCCATCTGAGAGCATTTTCCCATGAAAACACGAGACGCTACACTTCTTCCTTTCCCTTCAGTCCGTGCTGAACTACTTAGACTGCTTAGTCCCATTGACCTGCACCCAGCTCATGGCCTCCGTACCCCTCTCATTCATGTACCTATTCAAACTTCTCCTGAATGTTGAAATCAATATCACATCTACCACTTGTACTGGCAGCTTGTTCCACTCTCTCTGAGTGCAGAAGTTTCCCCTCAAGTGCCCCTTAAATATTTCACCCTTCACCCATAAACCATGACCTCTAATTGTAGTCTCGTGCAACCTCAGTGGAAAAAGCTTGCCTGCATTTGCCCTGTTTATACCAATCTACAGATCCTTCCAGCCTAAGCCGTACTTCACTTACACTTCTGCCTGAATTGTGTACTGCAATAGGTGTCAAAATTAATCCTCTACATTGAATAAAATCGAATTGCAGATTGGGTGGCTGCTCCACAGAACTCAGCTGGGACACTTCCAGCTACCTATCACTTTATTCCCCATCCCTCTCCTAGTTACACTCTTGTACTGTTCCAGCAAAGCCCAAGGAAAAGCAACAAACCTTCCATCCAGGTACATCATGATCTTCCAAGCACAACATTGAACTCAGTAATCTCAGATAACCAGCCTTTCCAGTGTGTGTCTGAACTGACCAGCTCTGTTGAAAGCTGATCAGCTTGTGAAATTAACCCATCTTTCTCACCCACAAACAATGGCTGATTAATTGCAAACACGAGGAATTCTGCAGATGCTGGAAATTCAAGCAACACACACACACAAAATGCTGGTGAATGCAGCAGGCCAGGCAGCACCTCTAGGAAGAGGTACAGTCGACATTTCGGGCCGAGACCCTTCGTCAGGACTAACTTCAATGAATTAGAAGTGTAAGTGAAGAAGTACTGTATGGTGGAAAGGCAGAGGTTAAAAAGGCAGGCATTGCGCAGTAACATAGCAGTTAGGACAATTCTTTACAGTTTGAGTTACCTGGCTTTGGTTCCTTACTAGCTCTTCTTTCAGTTAGTCCTGACGAAGGGTCTCGGCCCGAAATGTCGACTGTACCTCTTCCTAGAGATGCTGCCTGGCCTGCTGCGTTCACCAGCAACTTTGATGTGTGTTGCCTGATTAATTGCAACATCTTTTTTGACCGTTGTCTGTTTTTACCCTTACTGCAGATCAGAGGCGGGCAGTTCGATGAGAGCTACGTGCTGTCCTCCCGCGTGCGGACGGGTCGCAGTATCCGTGGGCTGAGTATGCCCCCTGCCTGTAGCCGGGCTGAGAGGAGAGAGGTGGAGAGGGTGACCGTGGACGCCCTGGCTGGGCTGAAGGGAGACCTGGCCGGACGATACTACAGTCTGTCCACCATGACAGAGAAGGAGCAGCAGCAGCTCATCGACGTAAGATGTGGAACCAGCATCAGAATCAGAATCAGGTTTATTATCACCGGCATGTGACGTGAAATTTGTAAACCTAGCAGCAGCAGCTCAATACAATATATAATCTAGCAGAGAAAAATAATAATAATAAATAAAATAAAACATAATAATAATGAATAAATAAGTAAATCAATTACATATATTGAATAATTTTTTTTTAAGTGCAAAAACAGAAATACTGTATATTAAAAAAAAGTGAGGTAGTGTCCAAAGATTCAATGTCCATTTAGGAACCAGATGGCAGAGGGGAAGAAGCTGTTCCTGAATCGCTGAATGTGTGCCTTCAAGCTTCTGTACCTCCTTCCTGATGGTAACAATGAGAAAAGGGCATGCCCTGGGTGCTGGAGGTCCTTAATACTGGACGCTGGAGGTCCTGCAATGAACCAGCAGCTCCCCTTCTGTTGGGGGGGGGTGCAGGGGAGGGTGTACAGTGGAGTGGGTGCTGCCCTGTCACACACTCACAGGGTAGGGATCAGACATAGAGAACAGTTCCATCTATACTGTCTCATCACACTCTCTCATTGCAGGGCTTAACATTAAGTACCATTTCCTCTACACTGTCCTGTCACACTCCAGGGCAGGGGTAGACATAGAGTACCGTCCCCTCCACAGATCCTGACAAACACTCCAAAAGCAGGGACAGGAGTGGTTTGATAGAGAGAACAGCTCCCTCTGCACTCTCCAATCTCATACTCCCAGGACAGGGAGAGCAGGAGTTAGACATAGAGAAAAGCTCACCGTCCAAACTCACCCTCCCAGGGCAGGGACAGCAAGGGCTTAGACAGAGAGGACCATTCTTTCTACATTATCCTGTCACACCCTCAGATGTCCCAGGCATGCAAATTTGGCTCAGATTCTGTGATCAGAGAGATAAACTTCTTGGAAAGGCTTTGGGATGTTCCAAACTGTCGGTGACCCACACTATGCTAATTGGTTGGTACGTTCAGAGGGTACAAGGTGCCACATGGTTGGACTTTTTTTTCCAAACTTAACATGTTGCTAAGGTAGAGGGAGTTTTCTCTGTGTCCAATCTGTACCATCCACGCCTTGGGAGTGTTTAGTAGGACACTGTAGAGGGAGTGGACATTCCATAGAACTAGCACATGACTGTCAGTGGTTATTGTTTTTCCACAGCATTGTTTCAGTTGTAACTTGTTCCTGTTCATTCATCATCATCATCAGGTGCCGTGCCCAGTCTGAGCTTTGACTGCCATGGCCCGCACACTCCTGTTTCAGGTCAAGTGGATCAATTCATTGGTATTCATTTCCAGTTCTCTGGCTGCTGTCTCCATCATCATTTGTCTTTGTCTTCCTCTTGCTTTCTTCCCTTCAATCTTTCCTATATTTACCGTGCATTCTAACTCCTCTTTCCTAATCACATGTCCAATGAAGTTACGTTGCCTTTTCATGATCTCATACATTATTTCTCTTTTTGTGTTTCCTCTGTTCATAACGTCCTTGTTAGATATTTGTTTTGTCCATGATATTCTTTGCATCCTCCTCAAAAACCACATTTCTGCTGCTTCATTTCGTTTCCTCATGTTACTAGATATTGTCCAACATTCTGAGCCATATAACATAACTGGATAAACGCAACGTTTCAGTACTCTGAGGCGGGTTGTCATGTCTAGTTTAGTATTGGTCAGTATACTCTTCATTCTCATAAAGGTGTCTTTTGCCATCCCTATTCTTCTTTTGATGTCCATATCACACCTGCCATCCGATGTCACCCAGCTCCCTAAGCAGCAAAAGTTCTTTACTTGTGTTATGTCTTCCCCATTTATTCTCAGCCTGCAGATAGGATTCTCCTTCTTTTTGGATATCACCATACATTCTGTCTTTTTGCAATTGATAGATAGACCCATTTTTGCACTTTCTTCAACAATTATATCAATTAAGTTTTGTAGTTCTTCCTCCGTACTTGCAATTAACACAGTGTCATCTGCATATCTGAAATTATTGATGTTATCACCCTCAACTTTGATTCCCAAGATGTCTCTTATTTTTTGTAATATTCTTTCACTGTACACATTAAATAAATCGGGGAGAAAACACACCCTTGTCTAACGCCTCTCTTGATTTTTGTAAACTGACTCACTTCTCCATCTATTCTTACAGCGGCAGTTTGTTCCCAGTACAGATTTCTGATTAGGCGGAGGTCTTTCGAATCTAGATCTAGAGTTTTCTGTAATATTTCAAATAACTTATTGTGCTTCACTTTATCAAATGCTTTTGTGTAGTCGATAAAACAAACAAACAAATCTTTTTGCACTTGAATAGCTCGTTCTGATAGTATCCTTAACATCAATATTGCATTTCTTGTACCTTTGTCTTTCACAAAACCACATTTTTCTTTGCCTATTTCAGCTTGTATCTTACTTTTAGCTCTTGTCATCAAAATTCTTAGAAGTATCTTAGTGATATGACTCATTAAACTTATGGTCCTATGTAATTCACATTCTATTGCTCCAGGTTTCTTAGGAAGAGTGATAAATACTGATTTTTTCTTCTCTTCTGGTATTATTCCAGTCTCGTAAATATCATTGATTAAATCAGTAAGTTTTTCAATTCCATAATCTTCAAAGGCAATAATTTGTTCTATTACTAGTTCATCAGGACCAGCTGCTTTTCCTTTCTTCACCTTATTTATTGCATTACGAACTTCAGATTTTAAAATACTTGGACCTTCAATGTTTTTCTTACTTTCTGGTTTTTCGCTCAGGGTTCCTGCTCAGGATACGAGCGAAGGCCAACGGCAGATCCGGCAGGTTCAGTAACTGAACTTAGGACGGAGAAGGCGAATGAGCTACGACTTCAAATGTCAACGGCTATGGTATAGGCAGATGAACATTTGGGAAGAGAAATGGTGATTTCTTTAGTTTGCCCAACGGTAGGCAATAGCAAACCACCGTTGCTATTTGCTAAGAAAACCATGGTCAAACTCACAAAATGTATCACACAACAACAGCGTCAAGAGGATCTTCAAGACAATTCTGAAAATGCTTCGCTCAGTAGGGTTGATTCTGGTCAGCAGGGGATCCCCGACCGTCATCAAGCTACTGCTCATAAAATTCAAGTAACACAAAAGAAAATTATTGCCACTTGAAGTGTAAGAACCCTATATCAAGCAGGAAGATTGGACAATGTGATAAATGAAATGGAAAGACTAAAGATTAACATCATGGGAATTAGGGAAGTTTGTTGGATAGGTGCTGGAACACGTCAGATTAGAAATAAAACACTAGTTTATTCTTGTGGAACGTCCCATACTAATGGATGAAAACATGGCAAAAAGTGTTTTAGAACATTGGGCAATATCAGAAAGAGTGCTCCTTGTTAGATTCAGAGGACAACCATTTGATTTAGCAATTATACAGGTATATGTACCAACAACAGATGGAACAAATGAGGGTATAGATAAATTCTACGAAGAGCTTGAACAAGCAAAGAATGGATGCAAATCTCAAGATATTGTTATTGTCATGGGAGATCTAAATGCTAAAGTAGGACAAAGTGCTGATGGAAATACCATAGGAAAATTAGGACTAGGGGAAAGAAATGAAAGAGGCGAGAAATGGGTAGAATGGTGCAAGATGAATAATCAGGTCATTATGAATACCTACTTTAAAAACCATCCATGACGCTTATGGACCTGGAAAAGTCCAGGTGATAACACTAGAAATCAAATTGACTTTATTACTATAAACCAAAGATTTAGAAACTCAGTGACTCAATGCAAAACATATCCAGATGCAGACTGTAATAGTGACCATAACCCAGTAGTATGTCATGTAAAAGTAAAACTTAAAAAACTAAAGAAGCAAAAACCTGAACAATCCCTTGACTACTTGCAATTAATTAAAAAAGAAAACTTCAGACAAAAATTTACAAGTGAAGTAAGGAATAGATTTCAAAGTCTAGAAATAGAATCTGTTGAAGATGATATTAATCATGTAGAAATGAAATTTAACTCTCTAAAGGATGCCTTGGTAGAATCAGCAAAGTCAGTGATTCCTAAAAAAGAAAAAAAGCACAAAGAATAAATGGATGACAGATGAAATCAAAAATCTAATGGAAGAAAGGAGACGGAAGAAAGCAAATCCTATAGAATATAAGTCCTTAGATAAAAAAGTTAAAAGCTTATGTCAAAAAGCCAAAGAAAAATGGTTAAACCAGGAATGTGAGCAAATAGAAAGAATCCCTATTACTGATCCAAAAAGGTTACATCAGCAAATCAAGAATATCACTGATAAAAAAGCTCCTCTGTTCTTCAGGTGGATGTTTGAAAGCAAAGGACGGTACCATTATCATGGAAAAAGATGAGATTATGAACAGGTGGACTGAGTATATTCAGGAATTGTTTGAAGACGATCAAGGCGAAAAACCAGAAATTAAGAAAAACATTGAAGGTCCAAGTATTTTAAAACCTGAAGTTCATAATGCAATAAATGAGATAAAGAAAGGAAAGGCAGCAGGTCCTGTTCATTGACAGGTTTAATAACTTTTCCATCTCTAGGATCATGCTTTCCACGAGGATGGTGAGAGATTGGCCTGATGCCTGTGGGATCTGCTAAGTCCATCAGTCTAGTTGTCCTGCCCAACTCTTCCAGATATGGCTGACCAGAACCCATGAAACCTGGTCCAGTCTCTCCTCTCATTAAAAAGAATGTATATCAACAAGAGAGAGGGTGTCACATTTAAAAACAAACTATGTCATCTTTGGAGTACACGTACAAGAAGGTTATCATAAAACTGAAAACAATGCTAAAAGAATTTACGCGGATATTACCAGGCCTGGAGGTGCAGAATTAGGCCATTCGGCCCAACAAGTCTGCTCCTCCATTCCCTCATGACTGATTTATTATCCCTCTCAGCCCCATTCTCCTGGCTTCTCCCTGGAACCTTTGATGCCCTAACTAACCAAGAACCTATCAACCTCCATTTAAATTATACTGAATGATTTAGCCTTCATTGCAGTCAGAGACAATAAATTCCACAGACTCACCACCCTCTGGCTAAAGAAATTTCTTCTCAACTCTGTTCTAAATGGACGTCCCTCTGTTTTGGGGCTGTACCCTCTGGTCCTAGTCCCCCATATTATAGGAAACATCCTGTCCACATGTTCTCTAAGAAGAACTTTCTTGTTTGAAACCTATCCCCCCCTCTATTCTTCTAAAGTCCAGCGAGTACAGGCTCAGAACCATCAAACGCTCCTCATATGTTAACCTTTTCATTTCCAGAATCATTTTTGTGAACCTTCTCTGGACTTTCTCCAATCCCACCCCCCCCCCCACATCTTTTCTTAGGTAAGGGGCCCAAAACTGCTTACAACACTTCAAATGAGGTTTGACCAATGCCTTATAAAGCCTCAGTATCATATCCTTGCTCTTATATTCTAGTCCTGTAGAAATGAATGCGAACATTACTTTTGCCGTCCTTACCACCAACCCAACCTATAAGTTAAACTTCAGGGAATCCTGCACGAGGACTCCTCAGTCCCTTTGCACCTCTGATTTCTGAATTTCCTCCCTGTTCAGAAAATATTCCTTCTACCGAAGTGCATAACCATACACTTCTCTACACTATATTCCATCTGCCACTTTTTTGCCTATTCTCCCAATGTGTCCAAGTGACTCAGTGGCCACCTGCCCCTCCACCTGTCCTTGTATTGCCTGTAAACCTACAACCATCAATTCTGACATCCAAATCATTGACATATAATGTGAGAAGCAGCAGTCCCAATACTGACCCCCAGTGAAAAACCACTAGTCATCAGCAGCCAACCAGAATAGGCCACTTTTATTCTGACTATTTACCTTCTGCCAGTCAGCCAATTTTCTATACATGCTATATCTTTCCTATAATACCATGGGCTTTTATCCTGTAAGCAGCCTAATGTGTGGCACCTTGTCAAAGGCTATCGGAAAATCGAAGCAAACCACTGGCTTTGCTTTGACTATCCTGCCTGTTATTTCCTCAAAGAATTCCAACAGGTTTGTCAGGCAAGATTTTCCCTTAAGGGAACCACGCTGACTTTGGCCTATTTTGTCATGTGCGTCGAAGTACCCTGAAACCTCATCTTTAATAATGGACTCTTATATTTTCCCTACCACAGAAGTCAGGCTAACTGGCCTAGAATTTTATTTCTTCTGCCTCCCTCTCTTCTTAAAGAGTGGAGTTACTTTTGCAATTTTCCAGTTCACCAGAACCATTCCAGAATCTAGTGGTTCCTGAAAGATCACTACTAATGCTTCTACAATCTCTTCAGCCACCTCTTTCAGAGACCTGGAGAGAAATCCATCTGGTCCAGGTGATTTATCTACATTCAGACCTTTCAGCTTCCCAAGCACCTTCTCCCTAGTAATAGCAACTACACTCACTTCTTCCCTCTGACACTCTCCAATTTCTGGCATACCCTGCTGTCTTCCACAGTGAAGGCTGACGGAAAATACTTATTATGTTCGTCCACAATTTCTTCCCCTCTCCATTACTACCTGTTCAGAGTCAATCTCCAGCGGTCCAATATCTACTCTTGCCTCTCTTTTATGCTTTATCTATCTGAGAATTAATATCAAAGAGGATATTACTTTATTATAGACGAAGGGTGATTGATAAGTTTGTGGCCTAAGGTAGAAGGAGTCAATTTTAGAAAACCTAGCACGCTTATTTTTCCTACATTTACACACTCAGTCCAGTGGTCGTGGAACATACAGATCCCTTCTTTGTAGAAGTCGGCGTCTTGGACCTCCAGGAGTGGTCCACAGCAGGGGTGATTGATAAGTTCATGGCCTAAGGTAGTTATTAACTTCAAACTTTCTGCATTTTCACTCAAAGAGTTGAACTGCACATGCATATAACGAGAGCTATATAACTCATCTCCTTCTACCTTAGGCCATGAACTTATCAATCACCCCTCATATATTATATATTTCTCAGATATATAGAGTAGGTTTTTAAAAGCTTCTAACTTCCCATAATATTTGCTATATTATATGCACTCTCTTTTCCATTTATGCTGTCTTTGACTTCCCTTGTCGGCCACGGTTGCCTCATCCTACCTTTAGAATACTTCTTCATCTTTGGAATGCATCTATCCTGTACCTTCTGAATAGCCCCCAGAAACTCCAGCCTTTGCTGTTCTGCCATCATCCCTGCCAGTTTTCCCTTCCAATCAACTTTGGGCAGCTCCTCTTTCATATTGCTGTATTCCCTTTGCTCCAATGTAATACTGATACATCTGACTTTATATTCTCCCTCCCAAACTGCGGAGTGAATTCTATCATATTATGATCACTGCCTCCCAAGAGTTCCTTTACCTTAAGCTCCCATATCAAATCTGGTTCTTTACACAGCAACCATTCTAGAATTGCCTTTCCCCTCGTGGGCTCAACCACAAGCTGCTCTAAAATAGCCATCTGGTAGCCATCCTACAAATTTACTCTCTTGGGATCCAGTACCAACCTGATTTTCCCAACCTATCTGTATATTGAAATCCCAATGACTATTGTAACTATGCCCTTTTTACATGTATTTTCTATTTCCCATTGAAATTTATATCCCACATCCTGGCTACTGTTCCTGAGGCCTGTATATAACACCCATTGGAGTCCTTTTAACCTGTGCAGCTTCATAACTCTACCCACAAAGATTCTATAACTTCCAATCCTATGCCATCTCTTTCTAAGATTTTATTTTATTTATTACCAACAGAGCCACACCACCCACTCTGCCTACCTGCCCGTTCTTTTGAAACAAGATGTATTCTTGGATGCTAAACTCCCAACTGTGATATTCTTTCAGCCATGTCTCAGTGATGCCCACAACATCATACCTGTTAAACTCTAACTGTGCTACAAGATCATCTACCTTATTTCATATACTGCATGCATTGAAATTTAACACCTTCAGTCCTGTATTCATCACCCTTTTCAATTTTACACCCATGTTACATCCCACTGACTGCAATTTTGTCCTATCATCTGCCTGTCCTTCCTCATCATCTTACGATCCACTGTATCTACTTGTATACCAACTGCTCCATCCTCAGTGCTATTACTGTGGTTCCCATCCCCCTGCGAACCTTGTTTAAACCCTCCCCAACACCTCTAGCAAACCTGCCCACAAAGATATTGGTTCCCCGTTGGGTTCAGGTGTAACTAGTCCTTTTTGTGTAGGTCTTACCTTCCCGGTGAAGCCCTGCCCCATGCACCACTTCTTCAGCCACTCATTCATCTGTACTATCATCCTATTCCTGCCCTGACTAGCAAGGTACTGGGAGTAATCCAGAGATTACTACCTTGAGGTCCTGCTCTCTAGTCTCTTCCTTAACTCCCTATACTCACTGCACAGGACCTCTTCCCCCTTTTACCTATGCTATTGGTGCCAATGTACACCATGACCTCTGCTCAGCCTCCCTCGTGAGAATCTTCTGCAGCTGCTCTGAGAAGCCCTGGACCCTAGCCCCTGGGAGGCAACACACCATCCTGGCACTCTTTTGTGGCCATTACTCTGCTGACCATCTCCCTAACTGTCGAGTTATGAGGAAAGGCTAAATAGGCCAGGACTTTTCCTGCCTAGAACACAGGAGTCTGAGGAGTGACCTTAGATTAGATTCTGAGGACACACAGTCCTCTTTTATTGTCATTTAGTAATGCATGCATTAAGAAATGATACAATATTCCTCCAGTGTGATACCACAGAAACACAAGACAGACCAAGACTGAAAAACTGACAAAAAGCACATAATTATAACATATAGTTACAACAGTGCAAGCAATACCGTAACTTGATGAAGAACAGGTCATGAGCACGGCAAAAAGTTCAAAGTCTCTCAAAAGTCCCACATCTCACGCAGACGGGAGAAGGAAGAAAACTCTCCCGGCCATACCCAACCACAGACAGACTCTGAGTCGTCCGAAAACATCGAGCTCTGACCAGCCCTCTGACACCAAGCACTGAGCACCATCTCTGCCGAACGCTTTGACCCCAGCCTCGGCTGCCAGCAGCAGGCAAAGCCGAGGATTTTGGGGCCTTCCCTCCGGAGATTCTCGATCACACAGTAGATCTTAGGTTGTTTTATAAAATCATAGGGACATAGGTATCATGAATGGTCACAGTCTTTTCTCCAGGATAGAGGAGTCCGAAGTTAGAAAGGATAGGTTTAAATTGAGGTGGCAAAGATTTAAAAGAGACATGAATTGCCACTTTTTCTACACTGAAAATGTAGAATATGTGGAATGAGCTGTCAAAGCAAGTGGTTGAGACCGGTATGATACCATCATTAAAACCACTTGGAGAGTGACAAGCATAGGGAGGTGAGTATATTGAATGTGCTGCCAAAAGAAGTGGTAGAGGTAAGGTACAGTTGCAGCAGTTAGACAGGCACATGGACAAGAGATGAGAGAGATGGGCCAAATGTCAAACATGGGACGAGCTGGCTGGGCAAGTTGGTTGGCATGGACAATTTGTACTGAATGGCCTGTTCCCATGTTCTATAACTCTATAATGGTGGATATTTCCAGGTATGAATACAGCTAAAGATGAGGCCATAGTCAACTGTGTAATCACCCAGTTCCCTCTCACTCCATAGCCACAACAACAAGAAGATGGTTCTAATCTGGGTCAATGAGGAGGACCACACATCTCCATGGAGAAGGGGGAGGGGCAACAAGAAGAGCGTGTTTGAGAGGTTCTGCCGAGGTCTCAAAGAGGTGAATGAGATTCTGTGTAAGATCCAAACCACCAGAACCTGCTCTGGGTCGTGAAAGAGGCCGTACTTGTGCTGGCTTTTTGGTGGAGTCATCAGTGTAGTCACATTCTACAAGCTCTTTCCCCAGAACTCCAGCAATATTTCCACTTCTAATAGTTACCTGCATGTTCTTCTGTTGTGTTCCAATAACGTTTGCCTCTCTCCACCCCAACCTCTGCCTCATTTCTCCACTCCCATAGCTCCATGGATATAGAGCAGTAGGGCAGCAGGGTGTCACAATACTTTACAGTATCAGCAATCTCTGATCGGGGTTCCATTCCCAATGGCGTCTAGAAGGAGTTTGTACATTCTCCTGTGACTGTGTTGGTTTCTTCCAGGTGCTCTGGTTTCTTCCCACATTCCAAAGGGGTACGGGTTAGGGTTAGTGAGTTGTGGTCATTGGAAACATGGCGACACTTGCAGGCTGCCCCCAGAACATCCTCGGACTGTGTTGGTCATTGACCTTAATGACATATTTCACTGTATGTTCTGATTTTTCAATGTACATGTGGCAAATAAAACTTATCATTATCTTTATTTTTATCCACTTTTTGGGAATGTCAGCTATTTGGTGTTCTCATTATTCCCTTTAGGAGAGAAACTGAACTCGGAGAAGGGCTGGGAGTTCATGTGGAATGAGAGTCTTCCCTACATCCTTACCTGCCCCGCTAACCTGGGCACCGGACTTCGAGCCGGGGTGTACATGAAGCTGCCGCTGCTCGGCAATGTACAACAACTGAGAATGGAGGTTATACTGTCAGACTGTACACTGACCAAGGTGCTGAAATATGGTCTTTCCAGGCAACAGCAGTGCACCCTCCTTCAGAATGTAGAGGGGGATTAACTCTGAATCGGAAGCTTTCTCTTACATCACTGGAGTCAGTTTCTCAACAACAACAGGGACACGAATGCTAAATATTCAGAATCAGGAGCTCTCACATTCTGAATGAATTACCCCTGGTTGAGTATCAATTCTGGGATCTTTGCAATGGGAACTTTCCTCTGTATCTAATCCCTGCTGTCCCTTCTCTAGAAGTGTCTACCAAGAACATAAGAAACAGGAGCAGGAGTAGGCCAAATAGCCTGTCGAGCCTGCTCTGCCGTTCAATAAGATCATGGTTGATCTGGACATGGACTCCTCTCTAACTACCTGCCTTTCCCCCATAACTGTTAATTCCCCTACTATGCAAAAATCTACCCCAACCTTGTGTTAAGTATATTTACTGAGGTAGCCTCCACTGCTTCCTTGGGCAGAGAATTCCAGATTCACCACTGTCTGGGAAAAGCAGTTCCTCCTCATCTCCATCCTAAATCTACTCCTCTGATTCTTTAGGCTATGTCCCCTAGTTCTAGTCTCACCTACCAGTCAAAACAACTTTCCTGCCTCGATCTTATCTACCCCTTTCATAATTTTATATGTTTCTATAAGATCTCCTCTCAATCTTCTGAATTCCAGCGAGTACAGTCCCAGACGACCCAATCTCTGTTCATCTCTGGAATCAACCTGGTGAACCTGCTCTGCACGGCCTCCAAAGCCAGTATATCCTTCTTCAAATAAGGATAACCAGAACTGCACACAGTACTCCAGGTGCGGCCCCACCAGTACCCTGTACAGTTGCAGCATAGCCTCCCTGCTCTTAAATTCAATCCTTCTAGCAATGAAGGCCAACATTTCATCTGCCTTCTTGATAGCCTGCTGCACCTGCAAACCAAACTTTGTGATTCATGCACAAGCACTCCCAAGTCCCTCTGCACAGTAGCATGCTGTAATTTTTTTTACCATTTAAATAATAATCTGATCTTTCAGTTTTCCTTCCAAAGTGGATGACATTGCATTTACCAACATTGCACTCCACTGCCAGACACTTGCCCACTCACTTAACCTATCTATATCTCTCTGAAGACCCTCCATATCTTCTGCACAATTTGCTTTTCCACTCAATTTGGTGTCATCAGCAAACATAGATACACTACACATGGTCTT
Source organism: Mobula birostris (assembly GCF_030028105.1). Classification (NCBI taxonomy): domain Eukaryota; kingdom Metazoa; phylum Chordata; class Chondrichthyes; order Myliobatiformes; family Myliobatidae; genus Mobula; species Mobula birostris. The sequence goes on along the minus strand of NC_092387.1, from coordinate 8,786,925 downwards.
CTCTTCCAGATCGTTAATGTACATCGTGAACAGTTGCGGGTCCAGCACCGACCCCTACAGCACACCGCTCACCACTGATTGCCAACCAGAATAACACCCATGTATCCCAACTCTCTCCTTTCTCTTAGTTAACCAATCCTCTATCCATGTTAATACATCACCCCCAACTCTATGCATCCTTATCTTATGGATAAGTCTTTTATGTGGCACCTTATCAAATGCCTTCTGGAAATCCAAGTAAATAACGTCCATCTGTTCCCCTCCATCCACTGCACTCGTTATATCCTCAAAGAACTCCAGTAAGTTTGTGTCAAACAGGACCTGTCTTTGCTGAATCCATGCCTGATGGATCTATTTCTTTCCAGATGCCTCACTATTTCTTCTTTAATGATACAAGCATTTTCCCAACTACAGATGTTAAATTATGTGGCCTGTAGTTACCTGCCTTTTGCCTACATCCTTTTTTGAACAGTGGCGTGACATTTGCCATCTTCCAATCTGCCAGAGTCCAGAGGATTTTGGTAAATCATCACCAAAGACTCTTCTATAACTTTTGCCATTTCTCTCAGTACCCTGGGATGCATTCCATCAGGATCAGGGAACTTGTCTATATTCAGGCCCACAAGTTTGCTGAGAACTACCTCTTTAGCGATAGCTATTGTATTGAGGTCTTCACCTCACATCATATCCATAACATCTCTCTTTGGTATGTTAGATGTGTCCTCCACCATGAAGGCCGACACAAAATAGTCATTCAAAGCCTTGGCCTTTTCCTCATTACTAAAAATCAATTCCCTCTTCTCGTCCTCCAAGGGACCTATGTTCACTTTACCACCCTTTTCTGCTTTATACAATCATAAAAACTTGTACTGTCTGTTTTTATATTTTGTACTAGTTTATTTTCATAATCTATCTTCCCTTTCTTTATTGACCACTTCGTGGTTCTTTGTTGCTTTTTATAGTTTTCCCAATCATCCAGTTTCCCACTACTCTTGGCAACTTCATACACACGAGCTATTAGTTTGATGTTTTCTTTTATTTCCTTAGTTATCAAAGGCTGGATCTCCCCACCCTTACTGTCATTGCTTTTAACTGGAATATACTTTTGTTCAGCACTGTGAAAAATCTCTATGAAAGTCTTCCACTGTTCCTCAACTGTCCCACCATACAGCCTATGTTCCCAGTTTACACTGGCCAAACCCTTCTCCATCCCATTGTAGTCTCCATTGCTTAGGCATTATACACTGGTTCTAGATTGAACTACTGCACCCTCCATTTGTATGAGAAATTCAATCATACTGTGATCACTTTTTCCATGAGGATCCCTAACTACATGATCACTAGTTTTACCTGTCTCATTGCACAGGACCAGATCTAAGATAGCACGTTCCCTTGTAGGTTCAGTAACATGCTGTTCAAGAAAGCCATCATGGATGCATTCTGTGAAGTCCCCCTCAAGACTGCCTCGACCACCTTGATTCACCCAATCTATGTGCAAGTTAATGTCCCCCATGATAACTGCTGTTCCATTCTTACATGCCTCAGATATTTCTCTGTTTATTGCCTGTGCCACTGTAATGTTATTATTCAGTGGCCAATAGACAACTCCCACAACTGATTTTTTTCCCTTTACTATTCCTAATCGGTACCCAGATGGATTCGACATTCTGCTGCTTAGATCTTATATTGTCTCTCACTTTCACCCTGATCTCATCTTTAATTAAGAGCGCTACCCCGCCTCCCTTATCTTCCTGCCTATCCTTCCGTATTACCTGATATCCTTGGATATTTAATTCTCAATCCTGTCCACCCTGCAACCACCTCTCTGTAATGGCCACTAAATCATTCCCTTTGTACTGATTTGTGCCACAAGTTCACTGACCTTGTTTCGAACACTACGGGCATTCAGGTAAAGTGCCCTTGCATTCATTGTGCTTTAAAATCTTGCAATCTGTTTCTCCTTTGCACTTGACTCTTCTTCACTCCATTCTTGCTCTCCACTCTTTTTTTCTTTATCTTCATCCACACTTTTCTCTTCTACTTTATCCATACTTCTCCAGTCTGTTGAACCTACCCCCCCTCCCCCGCTATTTAGTTTACAGCCCTATCCACAGCTCTAGTTATGTGATTCACTAGGATTCAGGTCCCATCACGGTTCAGGTGGAGCCCGTCCCATTGGAACAGCTCCCACCCTCGCCAGTACTGGTGCCAATTTCCCATGAATTCAAACCCACTTCTCCCACACCAATCCTTGAGCCACGCATTTAACGCTCTAATCTTCCTGAGCCTATGCCAATTTGCACACGGCTCAGCTAGTAATCCAGGGATTACCAACTTTTTGGTTCTGCTTTTTAATTTAGTACCTGGCTGCTCAAATTCCCTCAGGAGAACCTCTTTCCTCATTCTACCCATGTCGTTGGTACCCACATGGACCATGACAACTGTATCTTTCCCCTCCCACTGCAAATTCCTCTGCAGGTCAGATAAGATGTCCCGAACATGGGCACCAGGCAGGCAACACAGCCCTTGGGTTGCTGTATCCTTGCGACAGAGAACTCTGTCTATTCCCCTGACTGCACCATCCCCAATTACCACTACATTTCTCTTCTCTTTCCCCCCCCCCCCTTGAATGGCTCCCTGAACTACAGTGTCACAGCTAAGTTGCTCATCCTTCCTACAGCCCCCACTCTCATCCACACGGGGAGCAAGAATCTCAGACCTGTTAGACAAGCTCAAGGGCTGAGGCTCCTCCAGCACTGCCTCTTGGATCCCACTACCTGCCCCACTCACAGTCACGCCCTCTTGGCCCTGACCACAGACTGAATTAGAGGCAGCTAATCTAATAGGTGTGACAGAGAACCCAGGTGACTCTCCCCCTCCGTGAGGTGCCACAGTGTTTGAAGCTCAGATTCCAGGTCATCAACTTTGAGCCTGAGTTCCTCGAGCAGCCGACACTTGCTGCAGATGTGGTCACCAGGAACCACAATGGGGTCCACCAGCTCCCACATCATGCAGCTACAGCACACCATCTCATCCTGCATCATCCCTGCATTATTTAATTAGCTGTAATTTCGTGACTTTTTATTCAACCACCACAAAAGCCTTACCTGCTACTCACCAGTGCCTCCTCACCGAAGCCTCTTGCGCCAAAGCCTCAAGATCCCACTCCTACACTGGTCCACTCACACACTGGCTGCTCCACTTTGACCCTGCTTTACTTTTATTTGCTGCTGCTAATGAATCCTGAATCAATTGGTCTGCCACTAATGCACCAAGCCCTGTGAAACTGTCCTTTTTTTTAAACTCTTCTCCCCAACCTATGCAAAACTCTCTCTCTCTCTACAAATCGATTGGTCCGCTGCTAATGTGTGTGACCACTAATGATTGGGTATATCTATCCCTTGCTCTCTCTTCCCTGGGAGTGTGTGCCAGTACAAGGTAGATTGACTCTACATTCAACCTGTGCTATCTCAACACTAGGAGTATCTGCTCAGATATGGTAGGTTGACTCTGCATCTAAGCTCTGTTATCTCTACCTTGGAAGTGTGTGCTGGGACAGGGTGGAGGGTCTTTACTCTATATCTAACCCCATTCTCTACCTTGTGAGTGTGTGCTGTGGCAGGGTAGAGGAATTTTACTCTGCATTTAACCCCAGCTGCCCCTGCTTTGGTGATGTTGTGATGGATCTGTTAAGTGCACAGTAGCAAAGCCCATGCTATGATGAGCACATGCCATAGAATCATGATCTCCCTGAGACAGTGTGGGCTTCCTCCCGTTTCCAGCCACATTCCAAAACACATGGATTAGGGTTAGTAAATTGTGGGCTTGCTATGCAGGCATCGGAAGCATGATGACTCTTGCCAGCAGCCAGCAGCCCCCAGCACAATCCTCACTGTGCTGTTGACAAATTTCACTATATGTTTTGAGGTACATGTGACAAATAAAGCTAATTTTCCTTATTCCACCTATCTCCTTTCAGCTTCTTACTTCCCCCACCAACCCACCATCCCCCTCACCTGCTCTCATCTATCACATGCCAACTTGTATTTCTCCCCCTACACCATCTTCTTGTTTGTCTCCTGCTGCCTGCCTTTCCAGTCCTGGTCCTGGGTTTCATTGATTGTTTGTTTCTCTCCATTGATGATGACTGACCTGCTGAGTTCTCTAGCACTTTGAGTGTGTTGCCCATGAACAAATCAGGTCTTCTCTCACCAATCCCTTGCATGGATAATGGGTAGAGAGGAGAGGCAGAGAATTTCATTGGTAGACATCTGTGCCTGTGATGAAACTTGCTAAATGCAGGCTAACTGGAGCAGCTCAGATACACACTCCAATTGCCATAGAGGTGATTACCCCTGGGTGGTTGCTGAAGACCAAGGGTAGGAGAGGTGATCTTAGAGGTGATCTTAGGTGACGGTTTCCAGATTGAGTGGCTGACTGTTAAGACCCATTCTGAAGAATGTTTCTGACCAAGGGCTTAAAAAAAGGTGAAAGATCAGCTTTATTTGTCACGTGTATACGAAACATACAACAAAAAGCATCGTCTGTGTTAACACAGTTGGAGGATGTGCTGGGGGCAGGCCACAAGAGTTGCCATTCTGCCAGAGCCAACATAACATGCCCAGAGATTACTAACCCTAACCTGTACGTCTTTGGAATGTGGGAGGAAACCTCAGCACCCGGATGAAACCCACACAGTCACGGAGAGAACGGGCTGACAGCAGCAGGAACTGAGCCCTTATCACGGGCGCTGTAAAGCACCACACTAACGACTAGCCTACCATGCCACCCCTGTTGGCAGCAATAAGGTGGGCAGAAGGGCCTGTTTCTGGCCCGTATAACTCCGTGATGCCCTGGGGTGGCAGCCGCAGCCACGCTAGGGTGTGGTGTCACCACCCAGCCAGATGAATTTCATGTTTCAGGACCTTTGCTTCTCAAAAAACCTGGAAAACCTGAGGCTAGAAGAACATGGCACGGTGGGAGAGAACCTGGCCGGTGTGGCTGGTATGTGCGATATCTCCAACCTGGACTGGCTGGGAAAATCTGAGATCAGTCACTGGTCTTGTTCCCACACCCCCAGCTCCAGGTGCACACCAGAGCCCAGGGGAAGGGCAGAAATTGGGGAAGAATGGGATCGGGAGGAGGGATAGGTGATGGAGACAGGGTTCCAGGAGGTGGGGGATGGAATGAGGAACAGAGGGAGATGAGGGCAGTGGGGAAGAGGAGTAAGAGGAAACACAGAGAAGGGGAGTGGGGAAAAGGAAGGATTAGTGGAGACAGAGGAGGGAGGAGGTGGATGTTATGTTTTGTAACTTCAAAATGTTAAACTAATTCAAAGGAAAACAGGAGAGCTGAGAGATATGAGTCTTACTTTGTTCTTTACTTTAAGTGAGGTGCACACATATCACATGGTCATAGAGTCATAATCATAGAAAGGTACAGCATGGGAACAGGTCATTTGGCCCATCTAGTTTATGCTGAATCACTTAAGCTACCTAGTCCCAGTGCCCTGCACCCAGACCATGGCCCATCCATGTACATACCCAAACTTCTCTTAAACATTGAAATCGAGCTCACATGTATCACTTGTGCTGGCAGCTCATTTCACTCTCTCACCACCCTCTGAGTGAAGAGGATCCCCTCATGTTCCTCTTAAACCTTTCGCCTTTCACCCTTAACCCATGACCTCTAGTCATAGTCCCACCTAACTTCAGAGGAAAAAGTGTACTTGCACTTACCCCATCTATACCTCTCATAACTTTGTACACCCCTGTCCTATATCCGCTCAAACTTCTGCATTCCAAGGAATAAAGTTCTAACCTATTCAATCTTTCCTCTTAACTCAGGTCTGCTAGTCCCAGGAACATCCTTGTAAATTTTCTCTGTACTCTTTCAACCTTATTTACATCTCTCCTGTAGGTAGGTGACTAAAACTGCACACACTACTCCAAATTAGGCTTCACCAGTGTCTTATACAACTTCAACATAACATCCCATCTCCTGTACTCAGTACATTGATTTACGATGGCCAGTGTGCCAAGAGCTTTCCTTACGACCCTATCTACCTGTCCTGCCACTTTCAATGAATCATGTACCTGTATTCCCAGATGCCTTTGTTCTACCACACTCCTCAGTACCCTGCTGTTCACTGTGTAAGACCTACACCTCGCACTTGTCTGTATTAAATTCCATCTTCCATTTTCAGCCCATTTTCCCACCTGGTCCTGATCCCACTGTCCACAGCTCTCACTGTCCACTACTCCCCCCATCCTGGTGTCAGCTGCTTATTTGCTGATCTAGTTAACCACATTATCACCTAGATCGTTGATATAGATGACAAACCACAATGGGCTCAGTACTGATCCCTGCTGCACTCCACTAGTCACAGGCCTCCAGGCAAAGAGGCAACCCTCTACTCACTCCCTCTGGCTTCTCCCACAAAGCCAATGTCTAATCCGGTTTAGTACCTCATCTTGAATGCCAAACGATTGAACATTCTTGACCAACCTCCTATGCAGGACCCCGTCAAATGCCTTACTAAAGTCCATGTAGACAACATCTGCTGCCTTACCTTCATCCACTGTCCTGGTATCTTCCTTGAAAAACTCCTTAAGACTGGATAGACATGACCTACCACACACAAAACCATGCTGACTATCCCTAAACAGTCCGTGTCTATCCAAATACTTATATATCCGGTCTCTTAGAATACTTTGCAATAACTTTCCCACTACTGATGTCAGGATCAACAGCCTATAATTTCCTGGTTTATTTTTAGAGACCTTCTTAAACAGCTGAACAACATTAGCTATCCTCCAGTCCTCTGGTACCTCACCTGCCGATAAGGATGTTTTAAATTTCTCAGCTAGGACCTCTGCAATTTCTGCACTTGCCTTCCACAGGGTCCGAGGGAACACCTTGTCAGGCCCTGGGTATTTATCCACCCTGACTTGCCTCAGGACAGCAAACACCTCCTTCTCTGTAATCTGTATAAAGTCCGTGACCTCACTGGTCATGGTAGTGCGATGATGTATGCAATTCATGTATTTAGACATATAACCTGTAATGAATTACTTAAATGAGCAAGAATGGTTAATCAAACAATATATACACAAGATTACACAAATATTACTGAAATATGACCATAAGACACAGGAGCAGAATTAGGCCATTCAGCCCATCGAGTCTGCTCCACCATTCTATTATGGCTGATCCTGGATCTCACTCAACCTCATGCACCTGCCTTCTTGCCATAGCCTTTGATGCCCTGACGACTCAGGAAACTATCAATATTCACTCTAAATGTACCCATGGTCTTGGCATCCACAGCTGTCTGTGCCAGAGCATTCTACAGATTCGCTTCTCTCTGGCTAAAAAATTTCTTCCTCACCTCTTTTCTAAAGGGACGCCCCTTAATGTTGAGGCTGTGCTCTCCAGTTCTGGATACCCCCACCATAGGAAACATTCTCTCCACATCCACCCTATCTAGTCCTTTCAACATTCGAAAGACAAGGATGGAAAGATTAGAGACCTTGGACATCCAAAGAGGTGATGAACTTAGCCAAGAAGGAAAAGGAAAAGTATGTAAAGCTTCAGAAGTTAGAATCAAACAGAGACAGGAGAATTATAAAGAAGCCAGAAAATAACTGGAGAGGGGAATTAGGAAAGTCAGCGGGCCATGAAAAGTCCTTGGCAAGTAGGATTAAGATATTCAGTATATCCACCAGGAGAGGATAGGACCACCCAAGGATAAAGAGAATATTAAATGCACAACAATGGAAACACAGATGGAGGAAAGCAGCAGGAGATAGTGAGGGGAGGAGAAAGGAAAAGATTAATGGCTGCAGGATCTAAAGACCAGCACACAATCTTATGATCTCTTACAATGAACCATGAAAGAGCTGATTTTGTACAGAGGCATCATCTGTATTCTTAGAACATAGAAGAACACAGTACAGGCCCTTTGGCCCTTGATGTTGTGCTAACCTTTTAACCTACACTAAGGTTAATTAAACTCTTCCATTTTTCTATCATCCATGTGCCAATCTACGAGTTTCTTAAATGTCCCTAATGCATCAGCCTCTACCACCAGCCCCCCAGGGTGTTCCACACACCCACCACTCTCTGTGTGAGAAACTTACCTCTGACATTACCACCACCCCCACTCTGCCCATATTCCTCCAATCACCTTAAAATTATGTCCCCTCATATTAGCCACTTCCACCTTGGGAAATAATTTTACATAGAACATAGAATAGTACAGCACAGTACAGGCCCTTTGGCCCACAATGTTATGCCGACCCTCAAATCCTACCTCCCATATAACCCCCCACCTTAAATTCCTCCATATACCTGTCTAGCAGTCTCTTAAACTTCACTAGTGTATCTGCCTCCACCACTGACTCAGGCAGTGCATTCCACGCACCAACCACTCTCTGAGTAAAAAACCTTCCTCTAATATCCCCCTTGAACTTCCCACCCCTTACCTTAAAGCCATGTCCTCTTGTATTGAGCAGTGGTGCCCTGGGGAAGAGGCGCTGGCTATCCACTCTATCTATTCCTCTTAATATCTTGTACACCTCTATCATGTCTCCTCTCATCCTCCTTCTCGCTAAAGAGTAAAGCCCTAGCTCCCTTAATCTCTGATCATAATGCATACTCTCTAAACCAGGCAGCATCCTGGTAAATCTCCTCTGTACCCTTTCCAATGCTTCCACATCCTTCCTATAGTGAGGCAACCAGAACTGGGTGCAATACTCCAAGTGTGGCCTAACCAGAGTTTTATAGAGCTGCATCATTACATCGCGACTCTTAAACTCTATCCCTCGACTTATGAAAACTAACACCCCATAAGCTTTCTTAACTACTCTATCTACCTGTGAGGCAACTTTCAGGGATCTGTGGACATGTACCCCCAGATCCCTCTGCTCCTCCACACTACCAAGTATCCTGCCATTTACTTTGTACTCTGCCTTGGAGTTTGTCCTTCCAAAGTGTACCACCTCACACTTCTCCGAGTTGAACTCTATCTGCCACTTCTCAGCCCACTTCTGCATCCTATCAATGTCTCTCTGCAATCTTCGACAATCCTCTACACTATCCACAACACCACCAACCTTTGTGTCGTCTGCAAACTTGCCAACCCACCCTTCTACCCCCACATCCAGGTCATTAATAAAAATCACGAGAAGTAGAGGTCCCAGAACAGATCCTTGTGGGACACCACTAGTCACAACCCTCCAATCTGAATGTACTCCCTCCACCACCACCCTCTGCCTTCTGCAGGCAAGCCAATTCTGAATCCACCTGGCCAAACTTTCCTGGATCCCATGCCTTCTGACTTTCTGAATAAGCCTACCGTGTAGAACCTTGTCAAATGCCTTAGTAAGATCCATGTAGATCACATCCACTGCACTACCCTCATCTATATGCCTGGTCACCTCCTCAAAGTACTCTATCAGGCTTGTTAGACATGATCTGCCCTTCACAAAGCCATGCTCTCTGTCCCTGATCAGACCATGATTCTCTAAATGCCCATAGGTCCTATCTCTAAGAATCTTTTCCAACAGCTTTCCCACCACAGATGTAAGGCTCACTGGTCTATAATTACCCAGACTATCCCTACTACCTTTTTTGAACAAGGGAACAACATTCGCCTCTCTCCAATCCTCCAGTACCATTCCCGTGGACAACGAGGACATAAGGATCCTAGCCAGAGGCTCAGCAATCTCTTCTCTCACCTCGTGGAGCAGCTGGGGGAATATTCTGTCGGGCCCCGGGGACTTATCCATCCTAATATATTTTAACAACTCCAACACCTCCTCTCCCTTAATATCAACATGCTCCAGAACATCAACCTCACTCATATTGTCCTCACCATCATCAAGTTCCCTCTCATTGGTGAATACCGAAGAGAAGTATCCATTGAGGACCTCGCTCACTTCCACAGCCTCCAGGCACATCTTCCCACCTTTATCTCTAATCCGTCCTACCTTCACTCCTGTCGTCCTTTTTTTCTTCACATAATTGAAGAATGCCTTGGGGTTTTCCTTTACCCTACTCGCCAAGGCCTTCTCATGCCCCCTTCTTGCTCTTCTCAGCCCCTTCTTAAGCTCCTTTCCTGCTTCCCTATATTCCTCAATAGACCCAACTGATCCTTGCTTCCTAAACCACATGTATTTGGTTGTCCAGTCTGTCTATGCCTCTTACCTTATTCACCAATCTCTCATGCTCCTTTGCTTCAGAGAGAAAAGCCCTGGCTCACTCAACCTACCCTGGTTCAGCAGGGCTCTGTGTTGGCATTACAACTTGATCAGTGGTGGATATCAGGTCTTGGACACAATTTGTACTGTAACTCGATGACAATGATATTTGAGTTGAAATCATCTCCTGTTGGGTTGATTTTAAAGAAGAAAGAAAAGCAGTTCTTGCAGCTTTGCGTGCGTGGGGTAGGGTTGTGGATGGGAGGCAGGGTAGGAACGAGACTCGCTTTGCTGTTGTTGTTCTGTTGCTGTGGCTCGTGTTGTTCGGCTGAGCATTGAGGCGTGCTATGTTGGTGCTGGAATGTGTGGTGACCCTTGCGTGCTGCCCCCAGCTCACGCTCAGGTGTGTTGGTTGTTAATGCAAATAACACATTTCAATGTACATGTGATAAATAAAAGAAAAGGAACCTGAATCTGCCAGGGTAAAAACAGAACAGAGTAGAAATGCTCCATGATGCATTTCACTGTGTGTTTCAGAGGACATGTGTTAATGAGTCTGAGAATGAGGGGTGGGAGACAGAACAAGAGGTGGGTTCAAAATCGGTCAGTGTGGAGGAGCACTTTGTAAGGGACGGAGTGGGTTGTGGGATGGAGGCGAAGTCAGAGAGAGAGGTGAAGGTGGAGAAGGAAGGGGAGACGGGGCAGGAGGAGGACGTTGGACGAGGCTAGGTTTCCTTTGGTGGTGCAACAGTTGTGGTCAGTTTTGTACCCTGGGCTGTGTCAAAATTTTTAATGCTGAAAGTTTGTCACTTCCCTGGGTGGAAGTGGTCCAGCTGGTGATCGATGGCATGAACTATTTAACCAAATGTGACAAATGGGTGCAGAGAGGATAGGACACCAGGATTCCCACCCCTCCCCCCCACCCCGCCACCATTGAACCAGAACAGATACTGAGTTCTCTATAATCACCAAGCCCTCGGAGATAATGTGTCACTAACGTGTTCCAGTGGCTGCAAACACTCTGGATTTTGTCCCATTTCCACAGCAGATTAAATAAACTCCCTGACTGCTATAACTAACATAATGTGGCTGCTGGTAATTAGCTTATTGGTCACTCAATCACATCACCTAGTGACTTTAACTATGACTGACAGCAGGTGAAATACCTTGTCAGCTGTGGGACGTCCCATCACAGGGAGGGATTCACAGACTGTTTGACACATCACTGGATGGGGGCAAACACACAAATCCTGTCCCATTCCTGAGTGGGGGCTTCCCAGCTTCCAAATGGGAGGAATGGCCATAATCCCATTCCCATGTGGGGGACTTTCCAGTCCCCTCCCTGAGGGAGAGGACTGTCCCAGACTCCCGTGGGAAGGTATGACAGGTCCCCATCCCACTCTGTCTGGGGAATCAAAGACACCCCTGTACAGAACCCTGTGTGACAATGGTAGTTGAGAGGCGGAGGGTTCCAGAGCCGGTTCACAAGAATTATCTCAGGAAGGAAAGGGTTAATGTATTGGGGAGCATTTGATGGCTCTGGGCTTGTACTCACTGGAGTTCAGAAGAATGAGGGAGATTCTCAATGAAACCTATTGAATATTGAAAGCCGAGATATAGTGGACGTGGAGGGGATGTTTCCTATAGAGGGGGTGTCTGGGACCAGAAGGCATAACTTCAGAATATAAGGATGTCCTTTAAGAACAGAGATGAGGAGGAATTTCTTAAGCTAGGTGGTGGTGAATTCATGGCCACAGATGGCTGTGGAGGCCAAGTCACTGGGTACAATTAAAGCAGAGGTTGTTAGGTTCTTGGTTAGTAAGGGTGTTAAAGGTTACGTGGAGAAGGCAGGAGAATGGGATTGAGAGGGAAAATAAATCAGCCATGATCAAATAGCAGAGCAGATTTGATAGATCAAATGGCCTAATTCTGCTCCTAGGTCTTATAGTCTAATAGAGATATCAACTTCAGAGAGGGGGTGTGATGGACCTCTGGTCTGGCAGCGTACTGTGTTCTGACACTGCGTAACCAGGGCACTATCTAGAATATCTTCAACAACAGTGTCACACAGAACACAGAAAATGGCCCTTCAACCCTGCACCAGTCATCAGCCACCCAGTCACGGCCAAGAAAGCACAGCAATGTCGCTACTTCCTTGGGAGGCTAAAGAGTTTCATCATATTGACTCCTACCTATTTTAATCAATGCTCCATAGAAAGCATTCTGTCTAGGTGCTGAACAGCTTGGTGTGGCACTGTTCTTCATGGAACTGCAGAGAGTTTTGGACACCGCTCGGCACATCACAGAAACCAGCCTCCTCTCCATGTAATCAGCAAAATTAAAGACACCACCCATCCCAGACATTTTCCCTTCTCCTCTAACCCAGCATGTACCAACTGTCTCAAGGACAGCTTCACTCGGTAATAAAACTATTAATAGCTCCCCGGCACAAAATGGACTCTGGACCTCACAATCTATCTGACTATGATCTTGTTTTATTGTTTAATTGTTTAATTGCCCTTTCTCTGTAGCTGTTACACTTTATCCTGCATTATTATTGTGTTATCTTGTTCAGCCTCAATGCACTGTGTAATGATCTGATCTGTATGAATAGGCTGTAAGACAAACTGTTCACTCTATCTTGGTACATGTGACAATGATAAAGCTATACCAATACTGTGAGAGGCTTGGTACTGAAGGAGAGTCACACCTTGAAAGGTGGGTTATGAGGGAGGGATGGTACTGCGGGAGGTCACACTGAGGGAGGGTCACACTGCGGGAGGTCACACTGAGGGAGGGTCACGCTGTGGGAGGGGGACACTGAGGGGGGTACTGTGAGAGGGGGATACTGAGGGAGGATCACACTGTAGGAGGAGCAGTACTAAGTGACGGTGACACTGTGGGAGGGGTGGTACTGAGGGAGGTTCGCACGGTGGGAGTTCTCTCTCCTAAAGTTGAAAATTTGCTGCAAAATTGCAAACAGTTTTGGAGACCGCCAGAAGTCTTTGGGAGTGTGTAGTATCATCCCAGCAGTGAACTGAATCAGTTTCGTGTCCTGGAAGGATTCTGATCAGTGAAATTTTTCAGTCCATGTCTCTTTGGCGCTGAGCAGTGGGCACAGCTGGCGGATTGCCAAAGTTTTGGGTCTAACTTTGCCGGGAGCAAGGACAGATTTATTCCGTTAAAACCCCTCCCATTCAGAGCGCCTAGCCCAGACCAACTGGGCGAAGACGACTTTGGACTTTGGAGTGGCTGACGGAAGAGTGGACGCCTTTATTTGCAGCACAAGCTTCCCTGCCTGTCCCTCCTTTCTCCCCTCCTGTCCCGTCTCGTCTCTGAACTGTTGCTTTCTGCCTGTTTGCTGGTGTTCCGCTGGGTGTAGACTGTGTAAGGTCCCGGCGGTGATGTTGAACTTTGGGATTCTTACTGCATCGTGGCAGGCTGCAGCTCCAAACTCTCATACGCAGAGGCTGCGGGGTTGGGAGTTACGGCTCACAAAGGCCACCGTTCAAATTACTGACTAAAGAACGCTGTACAATGGCTACAGCGTCTCCTTCAGTCGGTAGGAATGCCGCTATAAAAGTGGAGACTGCTGGAGGCTGTAAAGGAATTGCTGTGTCACCGGCTTTAAACCAGAAGACTGTTTCCGATTTGAAGTCGGCGAAGGGTGTGTTTTTGACCCTGAGTCAGGGGTTAAGGGTGGGGAGGGTTTTTATGCATCTGCAGACGGTGTTGGCCCCCATACAGATGGTAATACACTCAGACGTCCATCCCCTCCCCATATCGCTGACAAGGCCCTCTTCCCCTACCTGCGCTCCACAGGCGAGCTGCGATCAGAAATAGCCCCAATGCAGTACAGGGTACCTCCGCAAGGTTATGAGCATCTATTCTCATTTCAGCTTATACAACTGGAGCGGTGTGGGGATGCTGACGGGCAACTTCAGGTATATTTTGAGGGGCATTATTATCCCATCCTATGGGCTAAACCGCCCAAGGTGCCGTGCCTGAAAAGACTTTGGGCATACTCGGAAGAATTGCCCAAACCATCAAGCTGCCCACTCTGCTTCGAAGGCACAGGGCGACACCTCTGGACCTCCCCCCCCCCCCACCGTTCTTCCCCCTGTGCCTGTAGCAGTGAAAGTCGGGGATGGGCACGGTGCCAATGATGGTGAGGGGTGGGTTCAGGTGGTGGGTAGGAAGGTGATGAAAAAGATAAAACATCTCAAAGGTTCTTCCCCAGGACAGAATCAGGCAGTTACTGTCGAACCAAACCCAGAGGGCCCTATGCCATCTGAGATCCAGCAAGAGCCTGGGGAAGTCGGGCGAGGGGAAGTGGTGCCAGAGACTGAGGATGCCTCTGAAATGGAGGTCAGCCTGCCTCAGTCTGAAACGACAGAAGGATGTGTCCCCTGAGTCTGGAGATCTGGGGCCACATGAGGAGGGGGTTTTACCCCTGCTAAAAGGCCTCATGCTCAGAGTATGTCCCCCCCAGAGCTGAAGGATAGCCCTGCTGTACAGGTGCCCTCTGCTGAGGTGGCATCTCCTGGTCATGAGTCCTCTGGGCTGGCGAGTGGCACCAACGTAGAGGGGACATGTGGGGAGACAGACTTGCCTCCAGTTGAGACTGCGCACTCAGAGCACGTTTTCCCAGGGGAGGGGCAAATCCCTGTAGAACAGGAGTAACCAGATTGTTGCCTCAGCCGAGCCCGTGTGCCCTGCTGGGGAGCCTCTGGCGCTGGTGCATAAGGGGAACCAGAGAAACCCTGGATCGCCGTCCCGCATAGCTATTCAGAGAGAGGGTGCCCCAGCGGATGAGAAGGGAGGGGACTCTCCAAGAGCTGATTCTAGAGAGGGAGATGAAGGTGAGGAGGTTTGTGTCCCCTGTCCAAACTCCAAGAGGATTAACGAGCTCTCAGATCTGAGTTCCAAGTGTTCAGTAGTGGGTGGGGGCCTGGCTCTGGGAGGAATTCTGCACCCAAGGGTGGTGGGGCCCGCCTTTGTCACTGGCCCTGGAAACGGGGTAGTGCCCATGGTGAGGACTCCCATTGGGGCCACAGTGAGGGGTGAGGTGGTCACGTTGGATGTGGGCGAAAACTGCTTGGAGGGTGACGAGGGTAAGGGACATGGTGTGGGTGGAGCTCAATGCTAGTGGGGTCCGCGTCTGGCATTTCAACCACTGGCTGCCGGAGGACGGCCGGCTCCGGGTTCCGTTCCGTCAGTTTCAAAGGACCTGGCAGGGAGAACAGGGGAGGCTCCCCTCCTCAGACTGCGGAGGGACGTGGGCAAGGCTCACATCTGCCAGGAATACGCGTGTGGGTCGACAAAGCGGCGGATGCCTGGGATCGATCGGCTTGAGGAGGAGCCGATCGACTTGGAGCCCTGGGTAGGGCAGGCCAATGGAGATCCGGCCCTCGGGATGAGTACCAGCGGAACAAGGAAGCACTGAGGCCTCTGCAATCTGGCCCACACCTCGCTCTTCCTCTGTTCTCTCGAGAAGGGGAGGGGTGACCGCAGACAGCGCATGGAATTGCTGGCAAAGGATGGCTCCTCCATCATAGATCCAACAAGAATTATTGCGGAAGTCCATTCCTTTTATGAGGCTGTAACCTCACTGGACCCATGTAGCAAGGATGCACGCAGGCCTCTGTGGGAGGACTTGCCAAGGGTTAGCCTTGAGGGTGCTGAGCAGTAGATGCTCTGCTCTCTTTGGAAGAGCTGAGCAGTGCTAGAAAGGCAAGTCCCAGGACTAGGTGGGTTGATTGCCGAACTTCTCCAGGCCTTCTGGGACATCCTAGGGCTTGGTTATACAAGGGTATTGGGGGGAAGCCTGGAGATGGGAGAGATCCCTCTCTCTTGGCGCAGAGCAGTTGCAGCCCTGTTGCCAAAGAAGGGGGATCTCTGTTTCCTAAGGAATCAGTGCCCAGTATCTCTGCTCGGTGCAGAGTATAAGATCTCTGCACGGGCAATGGCCAATCACCTGGGCTCCCTGCTGGCTCAAGTGGGCTACCCTGATTAGTCCTACACAATCTCAGGGCAGTCCTTCTAGGAGAATATCCACCTTGTCCTGGATCTTGTGCTGAGAGGCTGGTCTGTCAGTCACCTTTCTCTCCCTTGACCAGGAGAAGGCATTTGACAGGGTGGACCACAAGTACCTTTCTGGGACTCAGCAAGCATTCGGGCCCAGGGCACACTTTTTGGCCCATGTCCAACTGTTGAACACAGCTGTGGAGTGCTTTGCTGAAGTTAATGGGTCCTTGACAGCACCTCTGTGCTTTCGGAGTGGGTGCCTCAGGAGTGCCCCATGCCAGGTCAGTTGTACTCAATTTGCGTGGAGCCATTCCTGTGCCTTCTCTGTAAGAGTCTAACAGGTTTGGTTCTACACAAACTGGACATGGAGCTCATCCTTGCAGCTTACACCAGTGATGTCCTCCTCGTGGTCACTGACCCTGTTGACTTGCAGAAGATGCAAGACTGCCAGCAGATCTTCTCAGCCACGTCCCCAGCAAGGGCCAACTGTGAAAAGAGTGCGGTCATCTGGGTGGGTCAGTGTCAGGTGGACTCCTGGCCAGAGGGGTTGAGGCTGTTTGTGTGGATCACCACGGACGTCCTGTACCTTGGGGTCTACCTGAGCCCAACAGAGGAGAACTGGCTGGTAAACTGGCAGGACTTGGAGACAAAAATCTCTGCTCGGCTGGGACGCTGTCAGGCCTACTTTGTGCAAACTCATACCAGGGAGGAGCTGGTAATAAATCATTTGGTTGCCTCCATGGTATGGTACTGGCTGATTACTTTAGTCTGCTTTCATCTCCAGGACCCAGAAGAGGCTGGTGGACTTCATCTGAGGCAACAAGAGACATTGGTTCTCTGGTGTGGTGCTGAGTTTTCCGATCGTGGAGGGCGGTCAGTCACCGGTGTGCGTGCTCACCCAGCTGGCGGCTCTCCGCCTCAGGACCCTGCAGAGATACCCGTACAGTGACCATCCTCCCAGATGGCGCGCACTGGAGACGCGCTTTCTCCGCTGGAGACGCTGCCTACAGGAGGACACACGGCTGCCCGCAGACAGCATGAGCCACGCCACTCTGAGGGAGCTGCCTCGCTTTTATCGAGATCTTCAGTGGGTATGGGGCGTAGGCTTGCCCAGACAGGGTGCTCCTGTTCTGGTGGGGGTCAGTGCCGTCGCTGTGAGGGGGACCAGTCCCCATCCGTACACGGTGAGTGCCGAGGGGGCTCAGGGAAGTGCAGAGGTTCCAGCTGCACCAACACCTGATGGGCTGGGAGTGCTCGTCGGACACAGGCCTTGGGATACCAGGTGGGAGAGGGTCCCGCAATACGTGAGCCATCTCACAGGGATGCCCACCGTGCCCTTCTGTGACGCCCTGAAGCGATTCTTGTACGGGCTGCTCCCGTGCACCTTTCACTTCTTCGTCTTCGACTGCCGACCGGACTCGCCTTGGCGGTCCATGTTACCATCTGACAGTGGAGGGGGTCCCCAGCAGAAATCTCTTTATGCAATGGTCCTCCCCCTGTACATTGGGGACTTGGGTGAAAGGTGTTGCATTGGGCAGTACTGTGCAATAGGTTTTCGAACAGGTTGACTGACACCCTGTCTACCTGTCCACTCTGCGGCCAGGAGGAGTCAGTGTACCACGTTTATGTGGAGTGTGAGAGGTTGCAGCCCCTGTTTGAGTATCTGAAGGGGCTGCTGCTCAGGTTCTGGTAACGCTCCAGCCTCGCGCTCCTCGTCTGCAGGCACCCAGTACGGGACGGGGTGGGGCAGCCGGAGGATCTCCTGGTGGGCTTGACCAAGATGGCCATTAATGGGTCCAGGCGCCAAACAGTCGAGGGCTCTGGCAGTGCCGACTGCCTGCCTCTCTTCCGATGAGACGCTCTTGCCAGGCTGTCCTTGGAGAAACAGCATACGGACACAAAGGGTTCAATGGGGGATCTCTGGGAGCAGTGGGCCCCCCAGAGAATTGACTGTTTTATAGACAGTTATTATGATATTTTAATTTGAATATATTCACTGTCTTGTAAATATTTGATGTTTGCATTCTGTGTATTTTTGTGTAATTAAACGTTTGCATTTTGTGAAAAAAGGGATGTTACTGAGTGAGGTTCACATTGTAGGATTTCTCTCTCCTAAAGTTGCAGATTGCAGAAGATTATAAAATAATTTTGGAATTTAGGTTTAGAAGTCATCAGAGGCTTTTTTGGGAGAGTGGAGCCTCATTTCTAGCAGTGGACTGCAGCTGATTTTCCTTGGAAGGATCCCGTTTTGTGAAGTTTTCGGTCTGTGTCTCGAGCACTGAGCAGTGTGTGCAGCTGGCGGATTGGCAAGTTTCGTTTCTGAAACTGCGCTGGGAGTGGGGATGGCTCTATTCTGTTTGCTGACATCGGTAAACCCTCCCATTTGGAGTGTCTGGCCCAGAGCAACAGGGCGAAGACGAAACCTCGGACTTCAGTGCAACAGAAGGAAGAGCAGACTGGCCCGGGAGAAGCCCTTGCTTTCGCAGCCAGACAGACAGCACAGTAGTTTTCCCATCGCAGACATCCCTGCCCATCCACAGGCCACTCCTATTTCCCTCCCCTCTCTGAGCTCTTCTTTTAAAAGGCCTCTTACAGGTATTCTGCTGGTTGTATGCCGGCACTGGTGTCTAACTTCGAACTGCATTGTGACGGCCATAACGGGCTGCAGCTCCTTGATGGCAGGATCTCGGACTGCAGCATCTGGGATTACCGCTCCCAGAGAGGGTCACCCTTTCAAATCACTAACTTTGAAAAAATTGTCGTGCAATGAACTGTCCCTCCTGCAGCTGGTAGGAATGGCACTTTAAATACCATGGCTGAGACTGTCGGCGCCCATGGGTGTGTTGTAGCATCTGCAAAATTGCATAGAAAAACCATGTAGGGTAAAGTAATTGGTGGAAATGCAAATACAGTAATTCACAACCACCAATATTGAGTTGTGGTTCACTTTAAGGGCTGGTCTGAGGTGAACAGATTTTAGATTAGATTATGAGGACACCCAGTCCTCTTTTACTGTCATTTAGTAATGCATGCATTAAGAAATGATACAATGTTCCTCCAGTGTGATATCACAGAAACACAAGACAGACCAAGACTGATAAACTGACAAAAACCACATAATTATAACATATAGTTACAACAGTGCAAGAAATACCGTAATTTGATAAAGAACAGACCATGGGCACAGTAAAAAAAAGTCTCAAAGTCTCTCGAAAGTTCCATCATCTCACACAGACGGTAGAAGGAAGATAAAAAACTCTCCCTGCCATGAACCTCCAGTGCCGCAAACTTGCCGAAGCAGCACTTTGGAAGCACCCAACCGCAGCCAACTCTTGAATCCATCCGAAAACTTCGAGCCTCCGACCAGCCCTCTGACACCGAGAACCGAGCACCAAGCAATAGGCAAAGCTGAGGATTTGGGGCCTTCCCCTCCGGAGATTCTCGATCGCACAGTAGCAGCGGCAGCGAAGCAGGCATTTCAGAAGTTTCTCCAGATGTTCCTCCGTGCTTCTCACGTCTGTCTCCATCAAATCAGAATTGTGCACGATCCCCTACTTAACAAATACAGATATCATTCCGGAGCCGCTGCGCACGCTGCGTCGCGCCGCCATCTTCTCCTCCCTGATGATACAGTTATATAAAGTACTCTCACCGCGCTTTGTGTTCAGTGAGTTGTTACAGTTTTTCTTAAACATAAAACATAAAATGCCCCACGCCATTTTATTTGTGAAAATGCCCCGATGCTCTCCGACGATTCCACAGTTATTGAACGTGTCAGCCAGCACAGTTGCTTTGAAGCTGCCGGAGTTTTGGGGGTGAAATGCCGTCACTTGGTTTGTAGAAGCCGAGGCTCAATTCGCGCTGCAGGAAATCTCCACAAAATCACACCAAGTTCTATTATGTGGTAGCATCACTCGGCAACTTCGAGGCTGTGAGAGTGGTGAGCCTACTAGAACACTCACCTGAACACAAATAATACCAATCGCTGAAAACTCAACTTTTACAGGCTTTTGGACTCTCCTGGGAAATCACCATCCTTATTTTATTTTTAAAGAACTCTTCATGCAGCAAATGTTTGATCAAAGACTTGGCATTGTATGCTGGTTGAATAGCCCCTGGGCTTCGCCCCTCCATATGGTCCCCAAGTCTGATGATGTTTGCCGCCCATTGGCGATTACTGACATCTTAACGAGTTCACCACCCCCGGTCATTACCTGGTCCCGCACACCCAGGACTGTTCAACACATTTAGCCAGAAAGTTGATCCAGTTGGTGGCTACGATCAGGTGTCTGTGTGCTCAGATGACATTCCCAATTCAGCTGTGATATCTCCATTTGGCCCCTTTGAGTTTCCGCGCATGCCATTGACAAACCGAATTAGGGAACTGGAGCTGGAGCTGGATGAACTTCGGATCATTCGGGAGGCAGAGGCAGAAATAGAGAGGAGTTACAGGGAGATAGTCACCCCTAAGGGTAAGGAGACAGGTAGCTGGGTGACTGTCAGGAGAGGGCAGGGGAATAGACAGAATGAGCAGAGCACCCGGGTGGCCGTTCCCACCAATAATAAATACATCGTTTTGGATACAGTTGATGGGCCGACCTACCAGGGACAAGTTGCTGTGGTTGCGTCTCTGAGACCGAGATGGGAACCTCAGCTCAGAAGGAAAGAAGGGAAAAGTGGAGAGCAGTAGTGATAGGGGATTCGATAGTTAGGGGGACAGATAAGAGGTTCTATGGAAGAGATTGAGAATCCCGGATGGTCTGTTGCCTCCCTGGTGCCAAGGAGGGTGAGCAGCTAGATGTCGTGGTCCATGTAGGGACCAATAATGTGAGTAGGAAAAGTGAGGAGGTCCTGGAAGGAGAGTTTAGGGAGTTAGGAGCCAAGTTAAAGGGCAGGACCTCCAGGATAGCAATCTCAGGATTGCTACCAGTGCCACGTGCAGGTGGGTTTAGAAATAGTAAGATAGTGCAGATCAACACGTGGCTGAAGACATGATGCAGGAGGGAGAGCTTCAGATTGATAGATAATTGGGCAGTTTTCCCAGGAAGGTGGGACCTGTTCCGGCGGGACGGTTTACATCTGAACTGGAGGGGGACAAATATTCTTGCAGGTAGGTTTGCTAGAGAGGCTCCAGTGGATTTAAACTAGGTACAAGGAGGGAGGGGAACCAGAGCGTAGGAACAGATGTAGGGGAGAAGGAAGAAAAAGAAAATAGTAAAGTTGTTTACACCGTTAGTGATAAACAGAGTGTAAGAGGTGGAAAATTCCTTAAATGCATTTATTTTAATGCTAGGAGCATTTTAAGAAAGGTGGAGGAGCTTAAAGCATGGATTGATACCTGGAAGTATGAAGTGGTAGCTATTAGTGAAACATGGTTACAGGAGGGGTGTGGTTGGCAACTAATTATTCCTGGATTTAATTACTTCAGGTGTGATAGAATCAGAGGGACAAGAGGGGGAGGTGTTGCATTGCTTGTCAGAGAAAATATTACAGTGATGCTCTGGCAGGATAGATTAGAGGGCTCATCTAGGGAGGCTATTTGGGTGGAATTGAGGAAACGGAAATGTGTAGTAACTCTTATGGGGGTGTATTATAGACCACCAAATGGGGAGCAAGGATTGGAAGAGCAAATTTGTAAGGAGATGGCAGATATTTGTAATAAGCACAAGGTTGTGATTGTGGGAGATTTTAATTTTCCACACATAGACAGGGAGGCCCATACTGTAAAAGGGCTGGATGGTTTGGAGTTTGTAAAATGTGTGCAGGATAGTTTTTTGCAGCAACACATAGAGGTACCAACTAGAGAAGGGGCAGTGCTGGATCTCCTGTTAGGGAATGAGATAGGTCAGGTGACGGAGGTATGTGTTGGGGAGCACTTCAGGTCCAGTGATCACAATGCTATTAGTTTCAATATAATTATGGAGAAGGATAGGTCTGGACCCAGGGTTGAGATTTTTGATTGGAGAAAGGCTAACTTTGAGGAGATGTGAAAGGATTTAGAAGGAGTGGATTGGGACAACTTGTTTTATGGGAAGAATGTAATAGAAAAATGGAGGTCATTTAAAGGTG
Source organism: Mobula birostris (assembly GCF_030028105.1). Classification (NCBI taxonomy): domain Eukaryota; kingdom Metazoa; phylum Chordata; class Chondrichthyes; order Myliobatiformes; family Myliobatidae; genus Mobula; species Mobula birostris. The sequence goes on along the minus strand of NC_092387.1, from coordinate 8,764,627 downwards.
AAATTTTGAGAGCACAGAATCTTTATGTTCCTGTTAACTTGAAAGGAAAGGTTAAAAGTTTGAGAGAGCCATGGTCTTCAAGGGATATTGGAAACTTGGTTCGGAAAAAGAGAGATATCTACAATAAATATAGGCAGCAAGGAGTATATGACGTGCTCGAGGAATATGAAGAATGTAAAAAGAATCTTAAGAAAGAAATTAGAAAAGCTAAAAGAAGATACGAGGCTGCTTTAGCAAGTAAGGTGAAAATAAATCCAAAGGATTTCTACATTTATATTAATAGCAAAAGGATAGTGAGGGATAAAATTGGTCCCTTAGAGAATGAGAGTGGACGGCTATGTGTGGAACCAAAAGAGATGGGGGAGATTCTGAACATTTTCTTTTCTTTGGTATTCACTAAGGAGAAGGATATTGAATTGTGTAAGATAAGGGAAACAGGTAGGGAAGTTATGGAAGCTATGATGATTAAAGAAGAGGAAATACTGGAGCTTTTAAGGAATATAAAAGTGGATAAGTCTCCGGGTCCTGACAGGATATTCCCTACAACCTTGAGGGAAGTTAGTGTGGAAATAGCAGGGGCTCTGAAAGAAATATTTCAAATGTCATTAGAAACGGGGATGGTGCCGGAGGATTGGCGTATTGCTCATGTTGTTCCATTGTTTAAAAAGGGTTCTAAGAGTAAACCTAGCAATTATCGGCCTGTGAGTTTGACGTCAGTGGTGGGTAAATTGATGGAAAGTATTCTTAGGGATGGTATATATAATTATCTGGACAGACAGGGTCTGATTAGGAACAGTCAACATGGATTTGTGCGTGGAAGGTCGTGTTTGACAAATTTTATTGAATTTTTTGAAGAGGTTACTAGGAAAGTTGATGAGAGTAAAGCGGTGGATGTTGTCTATATGGGCTTCAGGAAGGCCTTTGACAAGGTCCCACACGGAAGGTTGATTAGGAAGGTTCAATCATTAGGCATTAATATCGAAATAGTAAAATGGATTCAGCAGTGGCTGGATGGGAGACGCCAGAGAGTGGTGGTGGATAACTGTTTGTCAGATTGGAGGCCGGTGACTAGTGGTGTGCCTCAGGGATCTGTACTGGGTCCAATGTTATTTGTCATATACATTAATGATCTGGATGATGGGGTGGTAAATTGGATTAGTAAGTATGCAGATGATACTAAGATAGGTGGAGTTGTGGATAATGAAGTAGGTTTTCAAAGCTTGCAGAGAGATTTAGGCTGGTTAGAAGAGTGAGCTGAAAGATTGCAGATGGAGCTTAATGCTGATAAATGTGAGGTGCTACATTTTGGTGGGACTAATCAAAATAGGACATACATGGTAAATGGTAGGGCATTGAAGAATGCAGTAGAACAGAGGGATCTAGGAATAATGGTGCATAGTTCCCTGAAGGTGGAATCTCATGTGGATAGGGTGGTGAAGAAAGCTTTTGGTATGCTGGCCTTTATTAATCAGAGCATTGAGTATAGGAGTTGGGATGTAATGTTGAAATTGTATAAGGCATTGGTGAGGCCAAAGTTGGAGTATTGTGTACAGTTTTGGTCACCAAATTATAGGAAAGATGTCAATAAAATTGAGAGAGTACAGAGATTTACTAGAATGTTACCTGGGTTTCATCACCTAAGTTACAGAGAAAGATTGAACAAGTTGGAGCGTAGAAGGTTGAGAGGGGTCTTGATAGAGGTACTTAAAATTATGAGGGGGATAGATAGAGTTGACGTGGATAGGCTTTTTCCATGAGAGTGGGAGAGATTAAAACAAGAGGACATGAGTTGAGAGTTAAAGGGCAGAAGTTTAGGGGTAACATGAGAGGGAACTTCTTTACTTAGAGAGTGGTAGCCGTGTGGAATGAGCTTCCAGCAGAAGTGGTTGAGGCAGGTTTGATGTTGTTGTTAAAGTTAAATTGGATAGCTATATGGACAGGGAAGGAATGGAGGGTTATGGGCTGAGTGCAGGTCAGTGGGACTAGGAGAGAGTAAGAGTTCGGCACGGACTAGAAAGGCCGAGATGGCCTGTTTCCATGCTGTAATTGTTATATGGTTTATATTTGGGCTGAAAATGCAGCACAAACTTTCCAACGGCTGATGGACTTTGTATTAAAAGACTTCGATTTTCTTTTTGTTTACCTAGATAACATACTTGTCATCAGTGCATCCAAATACGAACAGGCATCTCATCGCCGCCCACTTTTCCAGCATTTAAGCCAAGACGGGTTGATTATTAACCCTGCTAAATGCCAGTTGGTGTTGTCAACCATTGACTTTCTCGACCATCGAATCTCTGCAGAAGGTGAGAACCTCCTCCCATCAAAAATAGCCGCTATTATGGATTTCCCACCTCTCCGCACTGTTAAAAAACTGCAGGAGTTTTCAGGTATGGTGAATTTCTATCACCGATTCGTTCTGCAAGGTCCTGAATTATGCTTCCCCTGTATAGTGCAGTTAAAGGCAAATCAGGTGCTTGACTGGTCAGTGGACATGACCAGGGCATTTGATGACACTAAACAAGCTCTTTGTAACATGACCCTACTGGCACACCTGCTCCCCATCACTCCCACAGCCATTATTACTGATGCCTCAGACATGCTGTGGGTGCTGTGCAGGAACAGCTGGTCAGAGGTGTGTCGCAGCCACTCACCTTCTTTAGCCGGCAGCTCCGTCCCCCGAAATTTGACCATGAGCTTCTCAGTCTCTGTCTGGTTATCTACCATTTTCATTTTCTTCTAGAGGGTTTCCATTTCACAGCGTTCACTGACCATAAACACCTTGCGCACGCAATGGCCAAAATATCAGACCCTTGGTCTACACAGCAGCTATACCAACTGGCCTACATATCGGAGTTCACAACTGATAAACGTCAAATCAAGGGAAAAAATAATGCCGTGGTTGATTGCTTCTCACAGCCAGCCACTGAGGCCGTACTCATAGTGGTTGTCCATGCCGTCATGTCAGCTGACCAAACTTTGACCCAGAAGTCCAAGCCTACAGAGCAGCCGCCTGTGGTTGGCTGGCATTAAGTTCAGGGAAACTGGCGCTTCTCTCCTGTGCAATGTGTCAACTGGTCGTCTTCACCCCATCGTGCCCGCAAACTGGAGATGAACTGTTTTTGACTCCATACATGGTCTCTCACATCTGAGCTAGAAGGCCTCACAGAAACTGGTTGCACTAGAAACAAGTAAGAGAGAATCTGCAGTTGCTGGAAATCCAAGCAACACATACAAAACGCTGGAAGAACTCAGCAGGCCAGGCAGCATCAACAGAAAGGAGTACAGTTGATGTTTTCAGGCCAAAACCCTTCATCAGGACTAGGGAAAAAAAAATGAGGGGTCAGAGTTAGAAGGTGGGGGGAGGGGAGGGGAGGAAGAAACACAAGGTGATAGGGTGGAGGGGTGAAGTAAAGAGCTGGGAAATTGAGAGGCGAAAGAGATACAGGTCTGGAGAAGGGAGAATCTGATAGGAGAGGACAGAAGGAAAGCAAAAGGGGGGGAGCACCAGAAAGTGTAGGCAAGGAGGGAGATAATAAGAACATAAGAACATAAGAAATAGGAGCAGGAATTGGCCATCCGGCCCATCAAGCCTGCTCCACCATTCAATAATATCATGGCTGATCTGGCCATGGACTCACATCCACCCACCTGCCTTTCCCCCATAACCCTTAATCCCCCTACTATGCAAAAAGCTATCCCAACTTTGTCTTAAGTATACTTACTGAGATAGCCTCCACTGCTTCATTGGGCAGAGAATTCCATAGATTCACCACTGTCTGGGAAAACAGTTCCTTCTTACCTCTGTCCTAAATCTACTCCTCCGAATCTTGAATCTATGTCCCCTAGTTCTAGTCTCACCTACCAATGGAAACAGCTTGCCTGCCTCTTATCTATCGCTTATGTAATTTTATATGTTTCTATAAGATCTCCTCTCAATCTCTCCTCATAGTCTAACCTCCTCATCTCCTGAATCAACCTGGTGAATCTCCTCTGCACTGCCTCCAAAGCCAGTATATCCTTCCTCAGGTACAGAGATCAGAATTGCACACAGTACTCCAGATGTGGCCAACATTCAGTTTGTCTTCTTGATAGTCTGCTGCACCTGCAAACCAACCTTTTGTGATTCATGCACAAGCACTCACAAGTCCCTCTGCATAGCAGCAGCCTGCAACATTTTACCACTTAAATAATAATCTGGTCTTCCAGTTTTCCTTCCAAAGTGGATGACATTGCATTTACCAACATTGTACTCCACTGCCAGACTCTTGCCCATTCACTTAACCTATCTATATCTCTCTGTAAACTCTCTGTATCTTCTGCACAATTTGCTTTTCCACTCAATTTAGTATCATCAGCAAACTTAGATACACTACACACAGTCCCCTCTTCCAGGGTTAATGTATATCGTGAATAGTTGTGGGCCCAGCACCAACCCCTGCAGCACGCCACTCACCACTGATTGCCAAACAGAGTAACATCCATGTACCCCAACTCTCTGCTTTCTATTCGTTAACCAATCCTACATCCATGCCAATACATCACCCCCAACTCTATGCTTCCTTATTGAACACCTTCTGGAAATCCAATAAATAATGTCCATCTATTCCCCTCTATCCACTGTGCTCGTTATATCCTCAAAGAACTCCAGTAAGTTTGTCAAACAGGACCTGCCTTTGCTGAATCCATGCTGCGTCTGCCTGATTTCCAGATGCCTCACTATTTCTTCTTTAACAATAGTTTCAATTATTTTCCTAACTACAGATGTTAAACTAACTGGCCTATAGTTACCTGCCTTTTGCCTGCGTCCTTTTTTGAACAGTGGCCTGACATTCACTATCTTCCAATCTGCCAGGACCTGCCTAAAGCCAGAGAGTTTTGATAAATCATCACCAAAGCCTCTGCTATAACTTCTGCCATTTCTTTCAGTACCCTGGAATGCATTCCATCAGGACCAGGGGACTTATCAATCTTCAGGCCCTCAAGTTTTCTCAGCACTATCTCTTTAGTGACAGCTATTGTGTCAAGGTTCTCACCTCCCTTCACATCTATAACCTCTCTCTTTGGTATGTTAGACATGTTCTCCACCGTGAAGACCGACATAAAATAGTCATTCAAATCTTGGCCATTTCCTCATTGCTGAAAATCAATTCCCCCTCCTCGTCCTCCAAGGGATCTACATTCACTTTAGCCCCCCTTTTTTGCTTTATATAATTATAAAATCTTTTACTATCCATTTTCATATTTTGTGCTGGTTTATTTTCATAATCTATCGTCCCTTTCTTTATTGCTCGCTTAATGGTTCTTTGCTGCTTTTTAAAGTTTTCCCAGTCTTCCAGTTTCCCACTACTCTTGGTGACTTCGCATGCACGAGCTTTTATTTCCTTAGCTATCCAGGGCTGGTTCTCCCCACCCTTACTGTCATTGCTTTTAACTAGAATATACTTTTGTTGAGCACCATGAAAAATCTTTTTGAAAGTCTCTTTATAAATATATATAATCTCTTTATAAATATATATAACTAAAGACAGAGTATAAGGTGTGAAACCCAATGTAGATTGGGAGATCATTTCGCCGAGCACCTACACTCCGTCCACCAGGAGAAACAGGATATCCCAGTGGCCACCCATTTTAACTCCACTTCCCATTCCCATTCTGATGTGTCAATCCATGGCCTCTGTTGTCGCGATGAAGCCACACTCAGGTTGGAGGAGCAACACCTTATATTCCATCTGGGTAGACTCCAGCCCAATGGCATGAACATCGATTTCTCGAACTTACCACAATGACCACCCCCCCCCCCACCCCTTCAGCAGTACCCATCCTCTATTCCCTCTCCCACCTTATCTCCTTGTCTGCACTCCCTGGTGCTCCTCCCCCTTTTCTTTTTCCCATGGCCTTCTGTCCTCTCCTATTAGATTGCCCCTTCTCCAGCCCTGTATCTCTTTCACCTAACAACGTCCCAGCTCTTTACTTCACCACCACCCCCCACAGTTTCACCTATCACCTTGTGTTTCTTCCTCCCCTCCTCTCACCTTCCAACCTTGACTCCTCTTTTTATCTCCAGTCCTGATGAAGGGTCTCAGCCTGAAACGTTAACTGTGCTCCTTTCCATAGATGCTGAGATGCCTGGCCTGCTGAGTTCCTCCAGCGTTTTATGCGTTGCTTGGTTGCACTAAAGTTTGTGTGGCACGGCCTTAAAACCATCATGTTCGGGCACCATTGGCACCTTCTGCAACTGCTGAACAACAGCGACAGCTTGACCATGTCAATGTGGACTTCGTTGGTCCTCTTCTCCCCTCCGCGGTTTCACACACCTCCTTACCATGGTGGATTGTACCACCAGGTGGCCAGAGATTGTCCACCGGGCATCAATGACGGCCCCAGACAGCTCGGGTGTTCATCAGCACCTGGGTTTCTCAGTTTGGCACCCCATCTGATATGTCTTCTGACCACAGTCCCCAATTCGGTTCAGACCTCTGGGCTGTGATGGCCTGGAACCTCGGTGTATCACCAGCAGTCCAATGGCCTATGCGAGCGGTTTCACCAGTCCTTAGAGGCTGCTCTGAGGGCTTCCCTGACAAATGAGCGTTGGCACTCGTGGTTGATGTAATTATGTGAAGTACTATTCCTGCGCTTTTCGTGTCCGTGTTCAGAATACCATAACTGAGTTGTTACAGGTTTTCTTAACAAGACACCTCACTCCGTTTTATTTGCGAAAACCTACAACTATATTCACCATCAGTCTGCAAGAGTTCTGTTCCTGATCTGGGAAGGGGGCCAAAGGCGGGGAAGGTCTTCGTGCTGGCCCCCAGCAGCTGGCTATCTTTCCCACCGTCTATCCTCATATCCCTGATGCAGTCACCCAGCCCCACCTGCATACTCTGGGTGAGGTGTGTTGGAAAATAACCCGAATGTGGTGCAGGGCACGTCGACGGAGTTTTCACAGCCTTTCCTCCTTGCATCGCCGCCTGCTTATGCAGCTGGAATGGGGAATGGGGCAGGGATAGAGGGGCAGCTTGAGGGACAGTACTATTGTGTTCCCTGGGCCGTGCATGGGCTGTCTGCGATGCTATGCCAGTAAAGGGCTTGCGTATATTTGAAAGAATTGTCCAAACCGGCAGACTATTAACCTCACCTTGGAGGCACAGAGCCTTCCTCCATTGCCCCTCCTCCTGTCATCCCTCCTGTGCCCAGGGATGGCGGTGAGGGGTGGGTTCAGGTAACAGATAAGGAGGCTAAGGAAGAGAAGAAGTATCTCAAGGCCTCCCCCAAGATGAAAAGGTGTGAGCGGCCACACCTGAACCCTTCGGGTGAGGTTGTGTTCCCGGAGCTCATGCCCTCTGGGCAGGGGAATGCCCAGAAGAGCAGGGATTACCTGTGGGCAGAGAGTCGCGAGTGGGGATAGTCTCCCAAATTGTACCTCTATTGAGGCCAAGTGTCCTGCTGAGGGGCATCTGGCCCCTGGTGTATGAGGGGAACTAGAGGTCGGGCCCCTGGATCACCATCCCTTTTGCCTGATCAGACTGAGGGTATCCCAGCAGGTCCGGAGGGAGGTGTCTCCCCTCATGCAGCTTAAAGGTAGGGTGACAAGGGTGTGGAGGTGAGCACAGCCCGGGCAGCTCATGTCCTTTGCTCAAACTCCAAGAGGGCCGTTTGCTGTCTGCTCTGTTATTACAGTGTACAGTACTGGGTGGTGGTGATGAGCGGGTGATCTGCCTTGCCTCGCCTCAGGATTTGGCTCTGGGAGTAATTCTGGATCCAGGGTTGGTGGGGCTTTCCTCTGTCACTGATCCTAGGGTTAGGATACTGTCCATGGTGGGGCCTTCCAAAGGGGCCAGTACGGGGAGTGAGATTGGCACATTGGACAGAGGCGACGACTGCCTAGAGGACGATGAGGGCATGTATTGTGGCAAGGGGTAAGAGGAGGAATCTTTCGAAACCGAGGTGGCAGACTTCCCTGACCCCAGTACCAAGTGGCAGACCATCCCTCTGGAGGAAATTCAGCAGTTCATGAAGGACCAGTGAGGGAAACAGTAAACAGTAAACTGACCTGGGATCACCTGGCGTTGTGCTGTCCGTCAATGCCATCCTTAAATAGAAAGGGGGAAGGTGCAGAAGTAACCCAGGAGGAGAGGCACTAGTTGAAAAGACTCCTGAAGGCCCTGGAGAAGGGGTGTGGGTGAAGGCCCTGGAAATGGGGTGTGGGTGAAGGCCCTGGAAATGGGGTGGGGGGGGTGAAGGCCCTGGAAATGGGGTGTGGGTGAAGGCCCTGGAAATGGGGTGTGGGTGAAGGCCCTGGAAATGGGGTGGGGGGTGAAGGCCCTGGAAATGGGGTGTGGGATGAAGGCCCTGGAAATGGGGTATGGGGTGAAGGCCCTGGAAATGGAGTGTGGGTGAAGGACGAAGGGTGCTCAGAGGGAAAACCTGCACTTTCATCCTAGGATACCGGTGATGGATCAAAGTCAGGTGTATCATGAAGCTTCCTATGGTGGCATCGGGGCTCTCCACAAATTTCACCGTCTCTCGGCCCTCAGGGATGGGAGATATGCGGTGGGCTGCTTCCATTGCAGGAGATAGATCCACCTGGCTCCCGGAACGGCAGGGTGGCAGGGTGGGGTGAGGGGTTGGCCACCTTAGCCACCTCAGCACCACTTCGAGCCAGGTGGCCAGAGTACCTGCTTCACTTCGCCACGCACCAGGGTGGCATGTTAGATGCATTTTGTAAACATTTACGCCCCCTGAGCCCGGCCAGGTGTAGGTGTGCCTGGTCCGAGAGCTGTCTGCTCTGCTGAGATTGGTGGTGGTGAGTGCATCAGCCTTGGGGGTGACTTCAGTTGCACCTCAAGGAGCAGGAACACTCTGCTCCCCAGAGTAGCTGATGGTCAGTGCGGAAGTTAAGGGAGATGGTCATTTACTTTGACTTGGTCGATGTCCAGTGGGGCCTTCATCCTAATTCCTGAGCTTCCTGAAGGAGGTCTGGAGAGGAGGCTCACAAATTGATCATTTTTAAATCTTCAGGGCACACATTTCCCACGTGGCTGGTGCGTGTAAGGACCAGCACCTGGTGTGGACGGAGCTCAGACCTTCACTTGCTCTGGTGGGGTCCGCGTACTGGCATTTCAGCAACGGATGCTGGAGGGTGGCTGATTCCGGAATTCATTCCATTTCTGGGGGACTTGGAGGGAAGAACAGGGGAGTTTCCCCTTCCTGGGGCTCTGGTGAGATGTGGGCAAGGCTCGTATCTGATTGTTTTGCCACATGGGTTGACCAGGCAGTGGGTGCTTGAGATTGGGCGGCTCGAGAAGGAGCTGCTCGACTTGAAGTCCTGTCTGGGGCCAACCACTGCGAATCAGCTCCTCTGGGAAAGAGTACCAGAGGAAGGAAGAAGTGCAGAGGCAGCTGCAGTTTGAGAAGTCCCAAGGTCACGGATCTAGATGTCACAAGATCTGGAGCACACCTCTCCCTTCCTCTATTCTCTGGAGAAGGGGCAGGGTGCCTCCAGGCAGCTTGTGGAGCTGCTGGTGGAGGACGGCTCCTCCATCACAGATCCGGCTAGAAATATTCCTTTCTCAAGACTCGATTCTCTCCGGACCCTACAGTGAGGGTGCACACAGGGCTCTCTGCGGGAGGACTTGCCAAGGGTTAGCCCTGGGCGTGCTGAGCAGCCAGACGCTCTGCTGTCTTTGGAGGAGCTGACCACAGCCCTCAACCAACTACCGAGAGGCAAGTCTCTGGGGCTGGATGGGCTGATGATAGAATTCCTCTGGGACATCCCGGGGGTTAACCGCCCCGGGGTATTGGAGTACATGTGATGGGTAAAATGCACCCCTCCTGGCACAGAGCAGTTGTAGACCTGCTGCCAGATAAGGGGGATTTCTGGTGCCCGGTATCTCTCCTCGATGCGGAGTACAAGATCTTTGCACGGGTGATGGAACGTCAGGGCTGAGAACGAAGGGGCAAGATACCAGAGTGAAAAGGCAGGGGGAAGGGAAAGAGGTTAGCTGAAGGTTATAGGTGAAGCCAGGTGGGTGGGAAAGGTCAAAGAAAGAATCTGATAGGAGAGGACCCGGGGGAAGTAACAGGCAAGTGAGAGGAAGTAAAAGGTCAGAGTGAAACATAGAGGATGGTTGGTGGGGGGGGGCGTTGTTCACTGGAAAGAGAAATCGATATTCACGCCAGCAGGTTGGAGGGTACCCAGATGGAATGTAAGGTGTTGCTCCTCCGCTCTGAGGGTGGCCTCATCTTGGGAGGCCATGGATCGACATGTCAGAATGGGAATGGAAATGGTAATTTAAAAGTTTGGCCACCAGAAGTTCCACTTGTGGCGGATGGAGCAGAAGTGCTCGACAATGCGATTCCCAACTTACGACCGATCTCACCAATGTATAGGAGGCCTCACAGGACAAAATAGACAACCCCAGCAGATTCGCAGGTGAAGTGTTGCCTCCCCTGGGAGGACTGTTTGGGGCTCTGAATGGGCAGTTGAGATACTTAGGCTATTTGCAGGGATAAGTGCCCAGAGGGAGATTAGTGGGGAAGGATGAGTGGACAAGGGAATCATGGAGGGAACGATCTCTATAGAAAGCAGAGGGGGAAGAGGACCCTTTGGAGATGATGGGAGTTGCGGAGGATAATGTGTTGGATGCGGACGCTGATGGCGTGGCAGGTAAGGACAAGAAGGACTCTATCCGTATTGTGGCAGTGGGAGGATGGGGTGAGCACAGATGTACGGGAAATGGAGGAGATGCGACTGAGGGCAGCATCAATAGTAGAGGAAGGGAAACCCCATTCTTTAAAGAAGGGAGGCTTGGATCAAAGAGCCGTGTCCTGGGAACAGATGTGGCACAGGCAAAGAAACTGAGAGAAGGGAATAGCATTTTTACAGGACGTAGAGGTACAGTTGAGATATCCTCGAGAATCAGCAGGTTTGTAAAAGATGTCTCCAGAGATGGAGACAGAAGTCGAGAAAGGGGAGGGAGGTGTCAGAGTCGGACCAAATGAATTTAAGGACAGGGTGGAAGTTAGAAGCGAAGTTGATAAGACTGACGAGCTCTGCATGGGTGAATGAGACAGCACCAGTGCAACTGTCAACGTAGCACAGGAAGAGTCGGGGACTATAACTGGGGAAAGTGTGCTGGTCTTTTAGTGGGTTGACTTCTTGCCGAAGAGGTTAAGACCCTTTGAGTGGAGCACCCCTCTCTTCCTGTATCTAGGAGTCAATCTGAACTCCAGTGAGGAGGATGAAAGCCTCACTGGAATGCTGGTAGGGCCCAATTCATGCAAAGTTGTGCCGGGGAAGGGCGCCAGTAATAAATCATCTGGTTGCCTCCGTGATCTAGTGCCGGCTGTTCACTTTGGTCTCACCTACTGCTTTTGTCAAAAGAGGCTGAAGGAGTCCCTCTGAGTCTCTGCTGTGCTCCTGAGTCTCTCAATTGCAGAGGGCAGTCGCTCACTTGTGTGCGTAAGCACCTAGCGGGCCGCTCTCAGCCTCAAGGCCTATCCACCGAGCACCCTCCGAGAGGACAATCGCTCTGAGGCAGACCCTCCGAGAGGACAATCGCTCTGAGGCAGACCCTCCAAGAGGACAATCGCTGGTAACAGACTTTCTTCTCCGGGGGCATTGCCTGCAGGAGGGAAGGCAGCTGCCAGTGGTGAGTGTTAACCGCGCCACGCTACGGGAACTGCCCTGGTGTCATTGGGAGCTGTTGAAAGTCTGCAATTTAGTTGCATCCAGTCATGGTGCACCTACGCCTGCGTCAGCAAGGGGCGGTGCTCTGGCTCTGAGGTAGACTGGTCCCAATTCCGTCATGGTGAGTGTCGGGAGTGTGTCAGCCAGAACTGCTTGTGGGACCCAAGGCCCAGGACGTCTCTCAGGAGAGGGTCCCACATAACATGAGCCATCTTGCAGAGATGGCCACCATGCTGCTTTGTGCTGCGCTGAGGTGGTCCTTGTATGGGCTACTCATTCACACCTTTCACTTCCTAGTCCTCGTCTGCCGACCAAACACAGTGTGATGGTCTGTTTTACCATCCAGCAGCGGTGGGGGTGGGGGGAGGTCCCAGTAGAAATTTCTTTACACAGGGGTCCTGGGGTGGAAGGTTGCATCCGGCGGTACCATACAACAGCCAGTTCATTGCCATTCTGTGGCCGAGAGGAGTCAGGGTACCATGTATACGGAGTGTGAGAGGCTGCAGCCCCTATCTGAGTAACTGAAGGGGCTGCTGCTCAGGTTCTGGCTGCTCTTCAGCCCCGCACTCCTCATATACGGGCACCCCGTACGGAGGGGAGCAGGTTGCTTGGATGAGCTTGCTCCTGGGCCTGGCTAAGCTAGCCGTTCACTGGTGAACGGCTCTGCCTGCCCCCTTCCAGGGACACGTTTGTGCCCGGCTGTCCTTGCAGAGGGAATATGCAGTCACAATGGGTACAGTGGGAGATTTCCAGAAGCATTGGGCCGCCCCCCCCCCAGAGAATTGACTGGTTTATAGCCAGTAATAATCATACTTTAATTTTAATTTGTTCACTATCTTGTAAATACTTGATGTTTGTACTTTGTGTATTTTTGTGTAAATGAACTTTTGTAATTTTGTTTAAAAAAAGGGGTGGGCAATACTGAGGAAACGTTGCCCCGTCAAAGCGGTGATGCAAAAGGAGACCTGTACGCCCACTTGACTCATACAGAGGTTAGACTTGCATGCCAACTTGACTCATACAGAGGTTAGACTTGTACGCCTACTTGACTCATACACTGGTTATTTGCTTTTGGCTTGTGCCCATTTATTCCAGAGACTGATCTGATGAAGCCACCAGACCACCGTGAAAAACAACCAGCATCTCCGAACAACAGCTAGGCCTTGCCCATACCCTATTGAAGAGGTGATGCAGAGAGTAAAATCATAAGCATCTGTAGGGGGGAGTAAGCAGCTGATGGTTTTGGCCAGGTCCTGAGGAAACGTTAACCGTTTATTCCCCTCCAATTGATGCTGCCTGACTAGATGAGGTCCCCCAGCATCTGCAGAGTGTCGTGTGTTCATGCCATGAAAACCGTTGCTTTGCAGCAGCACTGAGCAAAGACATAAAATTATTACAAATTACAAAATCAGTAAACGATTCGAAAAAGGGTAGACTATTGGCTACTCTGAGGAGCAGAGCAATCCCTCTCCTGATTGAAGTCACCCCCGAGAATGATGCACTCAGTACTGTCAATGGCAGAGGATAGAACACCTCTTCTTGATACCCCTCCTCCTTCCCTTTCTGCCGTGACCCACTCTCCTCTCCTATCAAATTCATTCTTTTTCAGCTCATAGCTCATATCACTTCATTCTCTCCTCCCCCACCCACCTATCACTTTTGAGCTTGTCTGCCTTACTGTCCCCTCACCACCTTATTCTGCCGTCTTCCCTCTTCCTTTCCATTCGTGATGAAGGGTTTTGGCCCAAAATGTCGGCTTGCATTCATTTCCATAGATGCTGCCTGACCTTCTCAGTTCCACTAGCATTTTATATGTGTTGCTCTGGATTTCCAGCATCTTCAGAATTGTGTGCGTTTGTGTGTTTGTGTGTGTGCACGCACATACCTGACTGGCTGAACAGATTAATTCTAGATTCTCAATATCTGACTTCAGGTTTTGATTTGGGAGATCTGATGAATACATGGCTTACAAGTTTCAGGCTGAGCACACAATCCATTACAAAGCTCAACAAGTTTAGGGCTGTGTCTCCTATCACTCTTCAAACAAACTACAGCACACCTTGTGTAGGTAACAAAGCAACTGCTTAAACTGAAAAAAAAATCAAATAGTTAAACAAGAGAAGTGAGGGGTGTGTCCTGCACTGAAAACTGGAATATGAGATCAGTTTTATCTAAGAAAAGATGTGCTGGCATTGGAGAGGGTTCAAAGGAGGTTCAGGAGAATGATTCCGGGAATGAAAGAGTTAACATAGGAGGCATGTTTGTTGACTCTGGGCCTGTATTTGCTGGAGTTTAGAAGCATGAGGGCGGATATCATTGAAACTTGTCAAATAATGAAAGGCCTAGATAGAGTGGATGTGGAAAGGATGTTTCCTATAGTGGGAGAGACAGGTAGAAAGCTGAAAAGCAGGACCTCCTTGTCATAATCACTGGATTGCTGCCTGTGTACGAGGGCAGGAATAGGATGATTTGGCAGATAAACGTGTGGTTGAGGAACTGGTGCAGGGGGCAGGGGTTCAGATTCCTTGATAATTGGGATCTCTTCTGGGGAAGTTATGACCTGTATAAAAGAGGCAGGTTACACCTGAACCCGAGGGGGACCAATATCCTTGCAGGCAGGTTCGCTAGGACTGTTGGGGAGGGTTTAAACTAATTTGGCACGGGGATTCGGCCAAATTAGAGTGATAGAGGGCTGGGGATGGGACAATCAGAGGCAGTGTGTAATGAGACTGTCAGGAAGGACTGGATGAGGATAGGGCAAAATTGCAGTCAGTAGAATGAGTTGCAGTGTCACAAGGGGACAAAATAGAAAGGGTGATGAATACAGAATTGAAGGTGTTATATTTGAATACACGCAACATAGGGAGTAATGTAGATGACCTTGTAGCGCAATTAGAGATTGGCAGGTATGACACTGTGGAGATCACTGAGCTGTGGCTGAAAGAGGATTATAGTTGGGAGCTTCACATCTAAGGATACCCATTGTATCGAAAGGACGGGCAGGTAGGTAGATGGGGTGACTCTGTTGGTAAAAAAAAATGAAATCAAATCCTTGGAAAGAGGGTCGGAAGATTTAGAATCATTGTGGGTTGAGTTAAGGAACTGCATGGGTGAAAAAAAAAGCCCTGATAGGAGTTATATACAGGCATCCAAACAGTAGCCAGAATGTGGGATATAAATTACAACAGGAAATAGAAAATGCATTCAAAGGGCAATGTTACAATAGTCATGGGGGAACTTCAATAATGCAGATAAATTGGGAAAACTAGGTTGGTGCTGATTTTAGATCCTGAGAGAGAATTTGTAAAATGCCTGCTAGACAGCTTTTTAGAACAGGTTGTGGTTGAGCCCACTAGGGATCAGCTATTCTGGATTGGGTGTTGTGTTGCTAACTTTTTGGGGATCTGAAGGTAATGGAACCCTTAGGGTACAGTGATCATAATATGATAGATTTTCCACTGCAATTTGAGAGGGAGAATTGGGAGGGAGAAGTTAAAGTCAAATGTATCAGTATTACAGTGGAGTAAAGGGAATTACAGAGGCATGAGAAAGGATGGCCAAAGTTGATTGGAAGGGAACACTAGCAAGGATGATGGCACAGCAGCAAAGGCTGGAGTTTCTGGAAGCAATTCAGAAGGCACAGGATAGATCTCAAAGAAGAAGTATTCCGAAGATAAGGTGACATAGCCGTGGCTGACAAGGGAAGTCAAAGGCAGCATAAAAGCAACCAGGGCATATAATATAGCAAAAATTAGACAGAAGTTAGAGGATTGGGAACCTTTTAAAAACCAACAGAAGGCAAATAAAAATGACATAAGGAGGGAAAAGATGAAATATGAAGGTAAACTAGCCAATGATATGAAAAAAGATATGAAAAGTTATTTCAGATATATAAAAATAAAAGAGAAGTGAGAGTAGCTAACAGACCACTAGAAAATGACACTGGAGAGCTAGAAATCGGGGGGCAAGGAAAGGTGGATAAACTGAATAAGTATTTCAAAGTTCAAAAGTTCAAAGTCAATTTGCTATCGAAGTGCATACCAAGCCTGAGGTGCATTTTTTTGCGGCCATACTCAATAAAAGCCTATAACCATAACTTGGTATTCAACCAGACTGCAGAAGACAATAAACTGTGCAGATCCTCTAAAATAATAACACTGAGGAATTTAAAGTTGCTGACCCTCTCCACCTCCGATCCTCTGATGAGCACTCATTTGAGGACCTCTGGTTTCCTTCTTCAGAAGTCAATAATCAACTGCTTGATCTTGATGACATTGAGTAAGAGATTGTTGTTATGGCACCACTCAGGGCAGAAGTGAGTGCAATTGCAGTTACTAGGGAGAAGGTGCTTGGGAAGCTGAAAGGTCTGAGGGTAGATAAATCACCTGGGCCAGATGGACTACACCCCAGGATTTTGAAAGGGGTAGGTTGAAGAGACTGTGGAGGCATCAGTAATGATCTCTCAAGAATCACTAGATCCTGGCGTAGTTCTGGAACGCTGGAAAATTGCAATTGTCACTCCACTCTTCAAGAAGGGAGGGAGGCAGAAGAAAAGGAAATTACTGGCCAGTTAGCCTGACCTCAATGGTTGAGAAAGTATTGGGGTTGATTGTTAAGGATGAGGTTTCCAAGTACTTGGTGGCACATGATAAAATAGGAGGAAGAGTGCATGGTTTCCTTAAGGGAAAACTTTGCCTGATAAATCCGTTGGAACTCTGAGGAAATTACAAGCAGGATAGGCAAAGGAGAATCAGTGGAAGGTGTGTACTTGGAATTTAAGAAGGACTTTGATGAGGTGCAGCACATGAGCCTTCTTAGCAAGATAAGAGCCCATGGTATTACAAGAAAGATACTAGCATGGATAGAACATTGGCTGATTGTCAGAAGGCAAAGAATGGGAATAAAGGGAGCATTTTCTGAATGACTGCCAGTAACTAGTGGTGTTCCGAGCGGTTCGGTGTTGTGGCTACTTATTTTTTCATTGTATATGCCAATGACTTGGATGACAAAATTGATGGTCTTGTGGACAAGTTTGAAGATGATATGAGGATAGGTGGAGAGGCAGGAAGTGTTTGAGAAAGCAGGGAGGCAGGGAATGGACAAAGTGGTAACAAATGGAATACAATGTCGGGAAGTTTATGTTCATGTACTTTGGTAGAACAAAAGCATAGACTATTTTCTAAACAGGGAGAAAAATCCAAGGTGCAAAGGGACTTAGGAATCCTCATGCAGGATTCTCCAAAGTTTAACTAGCAGGTTGAGTTGGTGATGAGGAAGGCAAATGCAATGTTAGCATTCATTTTGAGAGGTCTAGATATAAACAAGGATATAATGCTGAGGTTTTATAATGCACTGGTGAGGCCTCCCTTGGTGTATTGCGAGCAGTTTTGACCCCTTAGCTAAGAAAGATTGCGCTGACATTGGAAAGGCTTCAAAGGTGGTTCACCAAAATGATTCCAGGAATGAAAGGTTGATCAAGTGAGGAGTGTTTGATGACCTCCCGTTATTTATTCACTGGAATTTAGAAGAATGAGGGAGGATCTCATTGAAACCTATCAAATGTAGCAAGACCTAAACAGAGTGGATGTGAAGAGGATGTTTCCCATTGTAGGGGAGTCTAGGACCAGAGGGCACAACCTCAGAATAGAGGGACATCCATTTGGAATGGAAATGAGGAGTAATTTCTTAAGCCAGTTCATGGTGAATTTGTGGAATTCATTGCCACCGGCATCTGTGGAAATCAGGTCATTGGGTGTATTTAAGGCGGAGATTGATAGATTCTTGATAAGTCCGGGCATGAAAGGTTATGGGGAGAAGGCAGGAAAATGGGGCTGAGAAGGAAATGGATCAGCCATGGAGCTATGTCTTATGGTCTTATGGAGGAATCTGACTGCACTGGAGGGAGTGCAGGTGAGATTCACCAAGATATTTCCGGGAATGGAGGACCTTAGCAATGGGGGGGGGGGGAATGGAGATTGGATAGAACATAGAACATGGAGCATTACAGCCCAGAATAGGACCTTTGGATACAGGATAGGCAGGGCTTGTTTTCCTAGGCTGAAGGAGCCTGAGAGGCAATCTGATAGTATACATATTTATAAGAGGCATTGATACAATAGGAAATCAAAATATCTTTACCATGGAAGGGGATGAAAAACGTGCATAGTTTTCAGTGAGAGGGATGAGTTTTAAGAGGATGCGAGGAATTTTTTTTATATACAGAGTGTTTTTGAAATCTGGAACACGCTACCAGACCATAAGATGATAAAATATATATGCCGAATTAGGCCACTCGGCCCATCGAGCCTGCTCCACCATTCCATCATGCCAAATTTATCTTCTCTCTCAACCCCATTCTGCTGCCTTCTCTCTTATCAATCAAGAACCCACCAACCTCCACTTTAAATATACTCAATAACTTGGCCTCCATGGCCGCCTGTGGCGATGAATTCTACTGGTTCAGCAAACTCTGGCTAAAGAAATTCCTTCTCATCTCTGTTCAAAATGAGCGTCTCCCTCTCCTGAGGTTGTGTCTTCTGGTCCTAGTCCAGATGAGGTAGGGGAATCCGATAGAATCACAAAGTTTAAGCGACATTTAGACACGCATTTAAGTAAGCAAGGCACACTCATGCAGACAAATGGGATTAGTGTAGATGGCCAAAATGTCGGCACGAATATAATGGGACAAAAAGCCCAATTTCTGTGCTGTACCGCTCCGTGGCTCTACGATTCTGCTAAAGGCACTGTCCTAGCATGCCCGTGTTTATTTATAAAGCCGAGGAGATCATTTTAACTTATTTTATACAATTCTTTATTCATTAAAATTGTTGAATGTTGCTTTTGGTTGCATGTCGCGCCAACACGCCCACAGCAAATTCTTAATCCATGTAAAAGTATCTGGTAAATAAAGTTGATGCTCGATCCTAATTACTTCAATTGGCAGGAGACGTTGAAGGAAAGACGGGAGTATATGACGTTCAAAGAATAATCCATTGTGAAAGAAAGCAGAACTGGTTGCCAGCTCAAACACGGAAACCTAGGTGATATTATCATCAATTTGATTGGAGCAAGGTAACAGGACCGCTCCCTTCTTTCCGTCCTCACGGATCGCTCGGCATTCAAGCTCAATACCAAACGTCTGATTCCTCTTACGGTGAGAATTTTTCATAGTGAGATTGATCATTCCTTTAACGTAAAATGTTTGGTTAACCATGCGTTATATTCTCATTGATGTAGATTTGCTTCACTTCTGTAATTTGTATTCTGACAATTTATTTCTTGGTTGGTAGGCTGTACTGCCATCTTAATCACTTACACCTGATCTCTTGGTGTAAAAATAGCAGCCCAGCATCGTTAACTGGTGCAGTGACGGCTGGCGATTGACTATATGAAATATACAACGCAGAAAGAAGTCACGCCTGCGCCCTTTCTTTGTAAATGTTCCTCAATTAATCCAGCTGGCACTTTTGATTAGGTAAATTTAAACTGAATAAGCATTTTTAACCCGTGTGAGACTGCCGAGACACTGAACAGCCAGCAGAACAAGCAGTGGTGGAACGTGGTGAACGATCCGACGCGCTGCCTCACTCGGCGTGTGTTTTCTGTATTTGCAGTTTGCTGTCTTTTACACATTGATTGTCTTTGTTCGTCCGGTTGGGGTCGGCCTTTCACTGATTCGGATGTGTTTCTTGTTATTACTGTGAATGTCCGCAAGAAAATGGCTCTCCGGGTTGTGTATCGCCGTCTCGTACGGGGGGAGGGGCACTACCGCACAAGAGCGAAGTAAGTTGCAGAAACTTGTAAAATTAGTCAGCTCTGGCTTGGATACCAGCCTCCGTGGTATCCAAAACATCTTAAAGGAGCCGTGCCTTGGGAAGACAGCGCCCATTATTAAGGACCCCCACCACCCGGGGTAAGCCCTCTTCACTGTTACCGTCGGGAAGGAGGTACTGAAGCCTGAAGCACACACTCAGTGACTCAGGAACAGCTTCTTCCCCTCTGCCATCCGATTTCTGAATGGACTTTGAACCCATGAACACCACCTCACTATTTTTTTTTTTGCCCTACTTGTTTTAACCTATTTAATAAACAACGATATACTTACTGTAACTCTGCTTTTCTCTATTAGCATGTATTTCATTGTACTGCTGCCGTAAAGTTAACTAATTTCACGACATGTTGGTGATATTAAATCTGATTCTGATATGGTGACATATACTTTGATAATAAATTTACTTTGAATCTTTGAACTTTGAAAAGATTGAGTCTTTGAACATACTCCCTCTGCCCACACAATATATGTAAATACATGCAGTAAACGTTAAGTAGGTGTGTGGGACAATCAATGTATGCACAGCGTTTCGTGTGACAAATTGGAGTTCAGGAAGCGAATTCGAGCTTCTTCCCCCGTGATGTGAGACTTCTGAATAACCTCTACTATCATTTATTGATATGTCGTACACACACTTTATGCCAGCTTGCATATCTACAGAATAAACACGAGAGATTCTGCAGGTGCTGGAAATCCAGAGCAACACACACAAAATACTGGAGGAACTCAGCAGGCCAGGCAACATCTATGAAAATGAATAAACAGCCGAGTCCTAAGGAAAAGTCTTGGCCCAAAACATCGGCTCCTTTTCATTTTCATCCATGTTGGCTGACCTGAGTTCCTCCAGCATTTTCTGCGTGTTTCATCTACAGAATACTTTTTTTTAATCAGTTAACATTATTATGTGATATATATACTGTGTTTTGCACCTTGGTCCTAGGGGAATTTTATTTAATTACCTGTATATACGTGCACGGTTAAATTATCAACTTGAAATGGGGGGTGGACATCTGATGTTTTCGACCCAGTGCAGGGAGGCGGGATGAGGAAAGGCTGTGGATGTTCCTCCGGTCCTCGGATCCGCAGGCTCCAAGTTAGTGGGAGCTCTACTGCGGTATTTTAGTGCGCAAGCCGTTCTAATCGCCAACCGCGTGAGTCTGCATTCACATCACGCTCCCTCCAGCTACTAATATCAATCTCTCGCTGCCCGGCTTTCCGCAGGTTCCTGACGCTCGCTCTGAAAATGGCTAGCACCTTCTCCCGGGTCCTCACCAACAGGAAGGCGAGCGGAATCCTGACCCTGGTGGGAGCCGGCTCCCTGGCGGCCGGTTACCTACTGACCAGGGATGGCCTGAAGGCAGGGACCGAGAAGAGGAAACTCTACCCCGCCAGGTAACGAGACAATGGGAGGGCGCAGAGTACGCGGTCGATGGATCGATAGTAATTATTTGCTGAGATCATTCCTCCTGATAGACATCTGATTTAGAGTGGTCCAGTTCCCATTGCCGCGCACTGCGCGTTAAGTCACTTGAACCGCTACCCCAAGGTCACCCGAAAGCTGCGCAAGTACAGGCTACGTCCCCCGGCTCCTCTCCCAGACCGGCAGGAGAACTCTACTCCCGGCAACGCCGAGGATGTACATCTACTGTCGCAGCGTCCACCGCAATTTAACGAATTTCCAGATTGATTCGGAGAAGGTCGGGGACTGAATGCTAATCAAGAGTCAAACATCATCAGAGGGCCCGTTCTGTGAAGGGTTGCCAGTGAAAGAACTTTACTTTTTAACCCTCTGTTTTCCCTGCTATCGCGGCGGACACGTGCGTCAGACTTTTGGGGTCTGTCTGCGGGCAATCAGGCACCGACAAACGAAAGGGCTGGAATTTAATTCTGGGAAAAATGTGGGTATTGGGGTAAAGTCTGTTTCAGCTCAGTTTTGGGCCCTTTATCTACGAAACGACGTGCTGGCTTTGGAGAGGGTCCAACGGGAGGTCACGAGAATGATTACGAGAAAGAAAGCTTTTGATGCCTCTGGGCCTGTACTTGCTGGAGTTGAGAAGAATGGGGGGGGGGGTCTCATTGAAACCTATAGAATATTGAAAGGCCCAGATAGAGTAGATATAGAGAGGATGTTTCCAAAAGTGGGGAAGTCTAGGACAAGAGGGCACAGCCTCAGAATAGAGGGAAGTTCCTTTAGAACAAAGATGAGGAGGCATGTCTTTAGCCAGAGGGTGGTGAATCTGTGGAATTCATTGCCACTGACAAGCCATGTCTTTGGACATATTTAAAGCAGAGGTTGATATATTCTTGCCTAGCAAGGGAGTCCAAAATTATCGGTAAAAGGCAGGGGAATAGGGCTGAGGAGGATAATAAATCAGCCATGATGGAATGGCAGAGTCAACTTAATGGGCCGAGTAGCCTAATTCTGCTCCTGTGTCTTGTTTCCCTTGGCAACCTGGGCCATCAGTGAGTTTGGGGGTGGATTAGAAGAAGGATGAGTTGGGATCATGAACAGTGGAGTTACTTAGCACCAGGGAGGGGAAGAGAGGGGTAGGGAGGGTTCTCTACAGCAGGTTACCCGCAAACCTACATTGCAGTTGACACATTTCTCTGCAGCACACACAAATTGCAGGCGGAAGTCAGCAGGTCAGACTGCATCTAGGTCGGAGAATAAACAACGAATGATTCTAGCTGAGACCCTGCACCAGGACTGGAATGGAGGTAGGATAAGAAGGTGGGAGGAGAAGGAGGAAGACAAATGCAATCCACAGCAACGAAGTTTCAGCTTACACCTGCACCATGCAGTGAACTATAATTCACTGATTTAAAAAGTATCTTTGGAGAGCCATAGATGGTGGGTCACTGGTGATGACCCAGTGCATTACGCCTCCTGTTGAATAATTCCAAACACAAAAACATTGGCCTATATGATTGGCTACTGTTCTTGAACGATTATAAGGTTACTGGTGGATTACAGAGCTTAATACCAGGTTAATGGTATTGGATTTATCCCACATCAGAGAACAAATGAGCAAGCTGTTGATAGAACAAAGATGTTTGTGGGTCAGCTACAGTCGAAAACCCTCCCCTACCCCTCTCTTTCCCCCATTGCCACATTCCCCCACCTTCTAATTCTGGGTTCCTCCCCTTCCTTTCCAGTCCTGATGAGAGATCTCGGCCTGAAATGTTGACTGTTTATTCCCCTCCATTGACGCTGTCTGACCTGCTGAGTTCCTCCCGTGTTTTGCGTGTGTGGCTATGGATTTCCAGCGTCTATAGAATCTCTTGTGTTTATGATGATTTATTACTTTGTGAGGTACAGTAAGGATAAAAGTAGGAATATTGTCTTATCTAGACCTTGGCAGGAAAGTGAGAGTAAAGTCTGGGCAATAATCAGAGTAAGGCAGATAAGTACCGAGGAAAGGCAGGTGGAATTTAACCTGGCCATATGTAAAGCATTGCACTTTGGTAGGTCAAATGTAAAGAGACTGTTAATGGGATGCAAGGGGCAAGTTTTTTTTTTTTTTTTTTTTTTTTACACAGAGTGGTGGGTGCCAGGAATGCACTGCCTGGGGTGGTGGTAGAGCAGATTCATGGGGCTTTTAAGAAACATTTAGTTAGACAGATGAATATAATCAATCTATAGGTACATTTAATGTCAGAGAAATGTATAAAATGTACATCGTGAAATTCTTCTTTTTTGCAAACATCCACGAAAACAGGGTGCTCCAAAGAATGAATGACAGTTAAATGTTAGAACCCCAAAGTCCCTCCCGGCTCCCCCCTCCCACACATAAGCAGCAGCAAAGCAATACCCCGCCCCCCACCAGCAAAAAACATCGGCACCCTCCTCCAAACACTCAGGTGTGCAGCAAAGTATCAATAAAGACACAGACTTGCAGAACCCCAAAGACTACTCGTTCACCCGGTATTCAACATACCACGGGCTCTCTCTCTCCCTAATAAGGGAGAAAGAGGTGTGCCCATTTCACGGTGAGAGGGGAGACATAACAAAGCAACTCGCTGATTTATGGTGTTAAAAGTTTGTTGCATTGCTTTTTTCGAGCTCTGTGCCCAAAGAACTCGGGTCTCTGGACACGCAGCCAGCTCGCTGCTTTTGATCTTTTGTCTACCACGACACACTAGGCAGTGACACTGACATTGAGTCCGCCCGTCTCCAGAGCCACAAAAATCCAGCACCCTGAAGGTGTGCTTGTCTTCCAGGCCACGTCCTTGGGATATTGAAAAGCAGCCGGTCATGAGACCCCGAGAGCAGGTCCCATTTCTGCAAAGAACTGAAGTCAGTGTGTAACTCTGGGTCAGGGTCTTCAAAAGAACCTTGAAAAGGGAAAAAAAAAAATCAAAGATGGAAATAGAGCTGTTTCTGAAGATGTAAGCAAAGGAGTCACCGTTTAGTGCCAACATCATCCTAAGCTCCGCCCATAGTGGAGTATGGAGGGATTATGGACTTTGTGCAGGTAGAAGAGATTAGTTTAATTAGCCATTTGATTACTAATGTAATTGACCAAGGGCCTGTTCCTGTGCGGTACTGTTCTATGTTCTAAGTAAGGACAGTAGCTGTGACTGAAGGTCACAGGAAGGAGATACCGCCTATTACACAACAAATCTTTTTTTCTTGGGGAGAACTGCCAAGTGTTCACATCCTTATTGAACTGAGTTCTCAAATGAAACAAAGCATGACATAAAACAGCAGACTAACCTTTAGTGCCTTGGGGCGGCACCGTAGAATAGTGGTTGGCGACCTGGGTTCTTTTCCTGCTGCTGTCTGGGTGCAGTCTGTACGCTCTGCTCTCCCCATGATTGCGTGGCTTTCCGCTGGGTGCTCTGGTTTCCCCTCACATTCCAAAGGTGTGCAGGTTCATAGGTTCACTGGTCACATGGGTGTAATTGGACAGCATGGAGTCATTAGGCCAGAAGGGCCTGTTGAATGTCTAAATAAGTAAAATAATTAAGACAGGAGATATGAGATTGAGGAAATTAGAGGCTAAAGGTGAGGCTGCCATACCCGAGAAACAAAAGTTGCTGACTAGGTTTGTCTGAGGAATTGTACCTTAGATAATTATAAGAAATAAGATGATCCTAATGTTATCAACAGGCATGTGACAGGTGAAGGTCCAGTGCTGCAAGTATTACACTTGCAGAGGGAATACAAGTTGGGCATAGGCTCATTTTCTTCAACGTTGTCACAGCTGTGGGGGTGGGAGGGGGTGTAGTGGGTTTGAGCTCCCACTACATATTGAATGCTCCCAAAGGTGTTCATCTCAATAGCCTCTGACAACCAAGTCCAGCTCCTGGCCATAAGCCAGGCGGAACCATTTCTACTGACAGGAGAAGGGGTAAAGGCAGTTTACTGGTGCCTGAAAACCAGTCACTTGGGCAGATGGGGCTCCAGCCTCACCTAGGGGAAGGAAAACTCTGATCTCAAACTTCTGCTGCCTTGGAACTATACCCAACCATACAGAAGACTTCAGGAATAAACCCCGAGGAAAAATCTGGAGCTAGAGTCATATGTTGAGTTCAACGCTGATTGGCAACACATAATGCAACTGGTGCCAAATTGTATTCGTCTCTGCCATTCCATCACTGAATCGTGGCGAAGGATGGTTGTTGTATCAGAGGAACAGGAAGGTAGGCAGATGGCATGGCCTGGCTCTGCTGGTAAAGAACAGCATCAAGTCAGTCGAAAGATGTGACATAGGATTGGAAGACCCTTGTGGGTTGAGTTAAGAAATTGCAAGGGTAAAAGAACCTTGATAGCAGTCACATACTGCCAACAGTATAATCCCAACAGTAGCTGGGATGTGGACCACAGATTACAACAGGAAATAGAAAAGCCATGTCAATGCTATGATAGTCATAGGAGATTTCAACTTGCAAGGTCGATTGGGAAAATCAGATTGGTAATGGATCTCAAGAGAGTGAGTTTGTTGAATGCCTATGAGATGGCTTTTTAGTGCAGTTTGTTGTTGACCCTACTAGCTATACTGGATTGGGTGTTATGCATTGAATCAGACGTGATTAGGGAGCTTGAGGTAAAGGAACCCTTGGGAGTCAGTGATCACAATATAATTGAGTTCAACTTGAAATTTGATAGAGAAAAAGTAAAGTCTAATGTAGCAATATTTCAGTGGAGTAAAAGAAGGGTGAGAGAGAAATTGACCAAAGTAAATTGGAAGGAGATGCTGGCAGGGGTGACAGCAGAGCAGCAATGGCATGAGTTTCTGGGGGAAAATGAGGAAGGTGTAGGACAGATGAATTCGAAAAACAAAGAAATGCTCAAATGGCAAAATAGTACAACTGTGGCTGACAAGGGAAATCAAAGCTCATGTATAAGCAAAAGAGATGGCATACAACAAAGCAGAAATTAGACCATAAGACATAGGAGCAGAATTAGGCCATTTGGAAGATTGAGTCTGCTCCACCATTCAATCATGGTTGATCCATGTTTCCCCTCCCCAGCCTTCTCCCCATAACCTTTAATGCCATGTCCAATCAAGAACTGATTAAGCTCTGCCTTAAATACATCCAATGACCTGGCCTCCACAAATTCACCACCCTCTGGCTAAAGAAAATTCTCTGCTTATCTATTTAAAATGGATGCCCCCCCCTCCATCCTGAGGCTATGCTCTCTTGTCCTAGACTCCACCACCATGGGAAACATCCTTTCCACATCTACTCTGTCTAGACCTTTCAATATTCAAAAGGTTCCAATGAGATTCCCCCCTCATGCTTCTAAATTCCAGCAGTACAGACCCAGAGCCATCAAACATTCCTGGTATGATAACCCTTTCATTCCTGGAATCATCCTTGTGAACTTCCTCTGAACCCTCTCCAATGCCAGCACATCTTTTCTTCAATGAGGGGCCCAAAACTGTTCACAATACCTAAGGTGAGGCCTCACCAGAGCCTTATAAAGCCTCAGCATCACATCTCTGCTCTTGTATTCTAGACCTCTTGAAATGAATTTCAACACTGTATTTGCCTTCCTTACCTCCGACTCTACATGCAAGCTCACCTTTAGGGTGTTCTGCACAAGGACTCCCAAGTCACTTTGAATCTCAGATTTTTGGATTTTCTCCCCGTTTAGAAAATAGTCTGCACATTTATTTCTACTACCAAAATACATGACCATGCATTTTCCAATGTTGTATTTCATTTGCCACTCTCTCGCCCATTCTCCTAATTTGCCTAAGTCCTTCTGCAGCCCACCTGTTTCCTCAGTTCTACCTGCCCCTCCACCATATCACCTGCAAACCTGGCAACAAAGCCACCTATTCCATCATCTAAACCATTGATCTACAGCATAAAAAGAAGTGGTCCCAACACCAACCCCTATAGAACACTAGTCATTGGCAGCCAACCAGAAGAGGATCTTTTTATTCCCACTTGCTGCTTCCTACCAACCAGCCAATGCTCTAACCATGTTAGTAACTTTCCTGTAATACCATGGGCTCTTAACTTGGTAAGCAGCCTCCCGTGTGGCACTCTGTCAAAGGCCTTCTGAAAATCCAAATATACAAAATCCACTGCATCCCCTTTATCTATCCTACTTGTAATCTCCTCAAAGAATTCCAACATCAGGCAGTATTCTCCCTTAAGGAAACCATGCTGACTTTGTCCCATCTTGTCCTGTATCCTTCAACATCTGACACACTGCAAGTGTCTTCACAGTGAAAAGTGATGCAAAGTTACTGAGAAGACAGAGAATTGGGAAACTTTTAAAAAACTACAGAGGGCAACTAAAAGAGTCATTAAGAGGGAAAAGGTGAAATATGAAAGCAAGCTAGCAAACAATATAAAAGTGGAGAGTAAAAGCGGAGAAATAGTAATGGGGGACAAGGATATGGCAGATGAACTAAATGATTATTTTGCATCAGTCTTCACTGTGGAAGACACTAGCAGTGTGCCAGATGTTGAAAGGTGTGAGTGAAGAGAAGTGGGTGCAGGTACTATTACGAGGGAAAAAGTGCTCAAAAAGCTGAAAGACCTAAGGGTACATAGGTCACCCAGACCAGATGCACTGCATACTAGGGTTCTAAAAGAGTTAGCGGTAGCATTAACAATAATCTTTCAAAAGTCATTGGAGTCTGGCATGGTGCCAGAGGACTGGAAAATTACAAATGTCACTCCACTCTTTAAGAAAGGAGGAAGGCAGCAGAAAGGAAATTATAGACTAGTTAGCCTGACCTCAGTGGTTGGGAAGATGTTGGAGTCAATTGTTAAGGATGAGGTTATGGAGTACTTGGTGACACAGGATAAGATAGGACAAAGTCAACATGGCTTCCTTAAGGGAGAACCTTGCCTGACGAAGCTGTTGGAATTCTTTGAGATTACACATAGATAGACAAAAGGGATGCAGTGGATGGTGTATATTTGGACTTTCAGAAGGGCTTTGACAAGGTGCCACACATGAGGCTGATTACCAAGTTAGGAGTACATGGTATTACAGGAAAGTTTAGAGCATTGGCTGATTAGTAGGAGGCAGCGAGTGGGAATGAAATGATCCTTTTCTGGCTGGCTGCCAGTGACTAGTGGTGTTCCACAGGGGTCGGTGTTGGGACCGCTTGTTTTTGTGCTGTATATCAATGATTTAGATGATGGAATAGATGGCTTTGTTGCCAAGTTTGCAAATCATACAAAGATTGGTGGAGGGGCAGGTAGTGTTGAGGAAACAGGTAGGATGCAGAAGGACTTAGACAGATTAGGAGAATGGGCAAGAAAGTGGCAAAAAATACAATGTATTTCATGGTCATGCCCTTTGGTAGAAGAAATAAATGTGTGGACTATTTTCTAAGTGGGGAGCAAATCCAAAAGTCTGAGGTGCAAAGGGACTTGGGCGTCCTTGTGCAAAACATCCTAAAAGTTAACTTGCAGGTAGAGTTGGTGGTGAGGAAGGCAAATGCAATGTTAGCACCCATTTCAAGAAGTCTAGAATGCAAGAGCAGAGGTGTGATGTTGAGGCTTTATAAGGCACTGATGAGGCTTCACCCTGAGTATTATGAATGGTTTTGGGCTCGTCATCTAAGAAACGTTGTATTGGCTTCAGAAAGGATTCGGAGGAGGTTCACAAGCATGATTCTGGGAATGAAAGGGTTTTCATACGAGAATGTTTGATGGCTCTGGGTCTGGACTCACTGGAATTTAGATGGATGGGGGGGGGGAATCTCATTGAAACCTTTTGAATGTTGAAAGGCCTAGAAGATATAGTAGATGAGGAAAGGATGTTTTCAATGGTGGAGGAGTCTAGGCAACAGCTTGCTCTCCATATCCTAGTGACCTGATTTGCATACCTAGGTAGCTAGGACGCAACATCCATGGTCAGTGTCGGCCAGTGGAGGCCCCAGAATAGGCACATGCAAGGTTGGGTCGACCAACCCAGCACCCAAGTCCCTTTCACCCATCGACAACACTTTCTTCTCCTTCCTTGCTCATCCACAAGGACAGAGAGGCTGAGGATGAATAATGAATGCACCAGATGGTGTGGAGCTGAGGTCGTGGCACCTTGAAAGCTGATCCTACCCCCACCCCACCCATCCCCGCCCTCACCAGATACCTAAAATCACATAACCATTCTGCTAATGTTGGCAAACAGGCCATTGGTTAAACAAGTCAAACCAGTTTCCAGGGAGATCAGAGGGTATCACCTCAGCGCAGCAGGACTGGAGCATATTCAGGGAGGCGGCTGCCTGGGATCATCTTGTCAACACTGATGAATATGCAGGATCCGTGACTGGCTTCATAGGAAGATGCATTCGGGATGTTACTGTGATTAAACACTACACTGCCGGGCAAATCAGAAACCATGCTCTAGGGGATCTGCCATCCAGTGCCACCAATCTGATCGATCCCTTACCCCACAACTCCCATTTCTACCTAATACCCAAATCCATAAACCTGCCTGTCAAAATAGATCCTTATTTTCTGCTTGTTCCTGCCCCACCAAACTTGTATTTGTATACCTCAGTTCTGATTCTTCCCCCATCAATGTGCAATTTTGTAAAATAAAGCACTTGTATCTCTGGAGTGCCTTTCAAACCTCCAGGTTATCTAGAAACACTTTACAGTTAACACAAGCACACACAAAACACTGGAAGAACGCTGGAAGAACTCTGCAAGTCAGGCAGCACCAATGGAGAGGAATAAACAGTTGTCATTACACTTCAGAACTATTACAGTAATTTTTAATGTGTAGTTAAGATATTTTTAATGTTAGGTTTATTGTCACATATACATTGAAACATTGGAATATACAGTGAAATGCACAGGACCAGTCCGAATGTGTGCTGGGGGCAGCCTGCAAGTGACGCCGTGCTTCTGGCCCCAACAACTTGCTAACCCTAACCTGTACACCTTCAGACTGGGAGGAAACGAGCACCCTGAGGAAACCCGTGTGTTCGTGGGGAGAACGTGCAAACTCCTTACAGACAGCAGTAGGGATTGAAGCCCGCCTGCTGGTGCTGTCATTGTGTTATGCTAAACGTGCTGCCGTTAACTTCAACTGTTGCAATGTATCTAATTACTGGCAGAAATCTTTCACAAATAACAATCTATTATCGACCATGTGGTGCTAGCGTGTTTGCTTACTGTCCATTATGCCGCTGGTGTTGAGGACAGCGATGGAGGTCCTCCATCCCTGATGGTGTTTAGGGCTTCCTTCGTCATGCCAGTCGCGTACTCTCGGCATGTGCTGCCCGACCTGCTGAGTTCCTCCAGCGTGTTGTGAGTGCAGTATTATTGTCGGTGCTGTAGGTCGCAGGTAGAGACTCCAGAATACTGTCACACTCCCATATACAAAGAATTATCATTGCTGTTTTCATAAGTTTTTTAACCAGTCCTGTTTGTTAGCTTTGAGCTGAACACTGCCCCCACCCCCCCAACAAACCTGGAGAACCGGTGGACCTCTCTTAGTCTGGCCTCTACCCTTTGACCTATTTGGCATGGGTGACTCCTCCAAGAGTCAAAGCACAAACCCCTGAGTCCAGTCAGCTCAGCTCTCTGCGTCACTGAGGCACACAAGGTTGTGGTCCTCTTGGAGGTGTGACGCTGGATGAATATTGCAAAGGCAATCCCCCACACTCCACCTCCCTACCCAACACATATCTATCTATGTAATGTCAGTGGATGGTCTATTTTATCTGAGAGAGTAGATGGGATTTCTCAGCATATTTAAAAGACAGCCACTCTGACAGAGAGATTTTCCTCTAGCAGTATACCAAAAGTGTCATACAGAATCAGCAGGACTTGGACAGATTGGAAGAATAAGCCAAGAAGCAGCAGATAGGCTACAGCGTAGGGAAGTGTACAGTCAAGTACTTTGGTAGAAGGAATAAAGACACAGTCTATTTTTAAAACGGAGTGAATTCAGAATTTAGAAGTGCAAAGGAATTTGCAATTCCTTGTGCAGGGTTCCCTAAAGTTTAACCTGCAGGTTGAGTCGATAGCAATGAAGGAAACGCAATGTTAGCATTCATTTCTAGAGGAGTAGAATATAAAAACAAGGATATAATGCTAAGGATTTTTAAGGCATTATTCAGACTGCGCTTGGAATATTGTGAGCAAATTTGGGCCCCTTATCTAAGAAGAGATGTGCTGGCTTTGGGGAGGGTCCAGAGAGGTTTATGAGAATTATCCTGGAAATGAAAGGGTTAATGTATAAGGAGTGTTTGATGGCTCTGGGCCTATACTCACTGGAATGAGGAGGGATCTTATTAAAACCTACTGAATATTGAAAAGCTGAAATAAAGTGGATGTGGAGAGAATGTTTCTAATAGTAGGGGAGTCTAGGACCACAGGGCAAAGCCTCAGAATAGAAAGCTGTACCTTTAGAACAGAAATGAGGAGAAACTTTGGCCAGAGGGCTAATCTATGGAATTCATTGTTAGGATGACTGTGGAGGCCAAGTCATTGAGTATATGTAAAGTGGAGGTTGAAAGGTTCTTGATTAGTAAGACTGTCAAAGGTTAGGAGTGGGGGTAGCAGGGTAGGGATAATAAATCAATCATGATAGAATGGTGGAGTCGATGGGCCGAATGACCTCATTCTGTTCCTAAGTCTTATGGTCTTAAAGTTGTGCCCTGAAATTTTAGAATTGGGGCTTGCAGTCAGCAGGGAGAGGATTTCCTTATAGCTAAGCTGCTGTCACACAGGAGCTCAGCTCAGAGAATTATTCGTATTTTTTTATTTTTATTTTGGCAATACAGCACAAAGTAGGTTTTTCCAGCCCTTTGAGCCACACTGTCCCAGCAACCCCACAACCCCTGTTATCCCTAACCTAATCACACGACAATTTACAATGACCAGTGGCCTGCTGAGATCCTCCAGCATTTTGTGTGTGTCACTTGGATTTCCAGCATCTCTTATGTGTGCTTCCACAGGGAGGACGAGCAGAAACTCCTTACAGAATGGCTCTGGAATTGAACCCTGAACTCCTGAGCTGTAATAGTGTCGCACTAACTGCTGTGTTACTGTGGCGCCTGGGCAGCATCGTGGACAATATTGCTTTGATCTTACAGTTTGCTGATTGGGCAAACTAAAAACTGCTCAACAAAGGAGGAATTCTCAACAGAAATTGACAGAGTTGAGAGAAAATTTGCAAGGATGTCTTTGGGACATGAGGACCTGAGTTAAAGTGAAAGGTTGACAGGTTCAGACTTTATTCCCTGGAGCGTACGATAATGAGATATTTGATAGAGGGATACAAAATTATGAGGGTATAGATAGGGTCAATATAAGTAACACACATCAAAGTTGCTGGTGAACGCAGCAGGCCAGGCAGCATCTCTAGGAAGAGGTGCAGTCGACGTTTCAGGCCGAGACCCTTCGTCCTGACGAAGTTAGGTTCACCAGCAACTTTGATGTGTGTTGCTTGAATTTCCAGCATCTGCAGAATTCCTGTTGTTTGGGTCAATATAAGTAATCTTTTTCCTCTAAGATTGGGTGAGACTCGAACTAGAGGTCACAGGTTAAGGATGAAAGGTGAAAAGTTTAAGGGGAAACTGAGGGGGAGTTTCTTCACTCAGAGGGTGGTGAGAGTGTGGAACGAGCTGCCAGTGGAGGAGGTGGGTGCAGGTTCAATATCAACATTTAAGAGAATTTGGATAGGTAGATGGATGGAAGGGGTATGGAGGGCTGAGGTCCGGGTGCAGGTTGATAGGACTCGGTAGATGAATGGTTTGGCATGGACTAGATGGGCCAAAGGGCCTGTTTCAGTGCTGTAGTGTTCCGTGACTGCGAGTTTATGATATATTCAAGACAATGACTTTCATGGGCCATTCTGTGTTACTTCGGTGCTTACAAAAACTGCGGCTGTCCTTCGGCCTTGATTTAAAATTAATCTGGTGCCGTGAAACAATCTACAACACGGTGAATGTGGAGAGAAAGTTTTCTCCTGTGGGAGAATCTAGAACTTGGAACAAGAGATTGAGAGGTGATCTTGTAGAGATGCATAAAATCATAATGGCGTGGAAAGGCCAAATGCACTGTTCTTTTTAAAATCACGGTTGGGAAATCAAGAGTTAGAGACCATAGGTGAGAGGAGAAGAATTTATTAGGAACACACGTCAAAGTTGCTGGTGAACGCAGCAGGCCAGGCAGCATCTCTAGGAAGAGGTACAGTTGACGTTTCAGGCCCAGACCCTTCGTCAGGACTAACTGAAGGAAGGGTGAGTAAGGGATTTGAAAGTTGGAGGGGGAGGGGGAGATCCAAAATGATAGGAGAAGACAGGAGGGGGAGGGATGGAGCCAAGAGCTGGACAGGTGATAGGCAAGAGGGATACGAGAGGATCATGGGACAGGAGGTCCGGGAAGAAAGACAAGGGGGGGGGGGACCCAGAGGATGGGCAAGGGGTATATTCAGAGGGACAGAAGGAGAAAAAGGAGAGTGAGAGAAAGAATGTGTGCATAAAAATGAGTAACAGATGGGGTACGAGGGGGAGGTGGGGCATTAGCGGAAGTTAGAGAAGTCGATGTTCATGCCATCAGGTTGGAGGCTACCCAGACGGAATATAAGGTGTTGTTCCTCCAACCTGAGTGTGGCTTCATCTTTACAGTAGAGGAGGCCGTGGATAGACATGTCAGAATGGGAATGGGATGTGGAATTAAAATGTGTGACTGAAGGGTCTCGGCCTGAAACGTCGACTGCACCTCTTCCTACAGATGCTGCTTGGCCTGCTGCGTTCACCAGCAACTTTGATGTGTGTTGCTTGAATTTCCAGCATCTGCAGAATTCCTGTTGTTAGAATTTATTAGGAACCTGATGGGCAGCCTTTATTACACAGAGTGTTATCTGTGTGGGAAGAGCTGCCAGAGGAAGTGGTTGAGGCAGGTAGAATAACAACAATTAAAAGACATTTGCCTAGCTACATAGCTTGGAAAGGTTTAGAAGGCCACTCATGGGCCAATGGGACATCTTTGGATGGGGGACCTTGGTCAGCATGAACCAGCTGGGCCAGAGGGCCTGTTCCATGCTGTGTAACTCCACGGCTCTGTGACTAGAATTTTCCCTTTTAAAATTAATGGGTCAGCTGCTTAAAACAGCTGAGGATCTCTTGTTCTCTAAGGTGGGTCTTTGGAATGCTCCCTGAAGACCTTTGCAGACAAAGTATTTTAATATTTTAAAAACAGAGTTAAATAGATTCATGAAAAGCAAGGGGGGAGGACACACAAATGCAGAGTTGAGATTACAATCATAGAACATAGACAATAGACCAGCACAGTAATACAGGCCCTTCAGTCTATAATGTAGTGCTGATATTTTATCCTATTGCAAGATGATTCTAACCCTTCCCTCTCTCATAGTCCTCCATTTTTCTTTCATACACGTGCCTATCGAAGAGCCTCCTAAATGTCCCTCTGGGTGGCAGGGTAGAGATAAGTCTCTACCAGAAGAGGTGTAAGGCACTCCTTCCCTCTGCTAGCCTGCAGGGAAGGAGAGAGATTGAAAATCTGGCTGAGTGGTGCCACAACAACAACCTCTCACTCAATGTCAGCAAGACCAAGGAGCTGATTATAGTCTTCAGAAGGAAAGCAGAGGTCCATGAGCCAGTCCTTACTGGAGGATCAGAGGTGGGGAGGGTCAGCAACTTTAAATCCCTAGGTGTTATTATTTCAGAGGACCTGTCTTGGGGCCCAGTGTGTAAGTGCAAGTACAATGAAAGCACAGCAGCTCCTCTACTTCCTTAGGAGTCTGTGCAGCTTCTAAAACTTTGACAAACTTCTATAGGTGTGTGGTGGAGAGTATATCGACTGGTTGCATCACAGCCTGGTATGGAAAAACAAATGTCCTTGAACAGAAAATCCTACGAAAAGTAGTGCAAACAGCCCAGTTCATCATGGGTAAAGTCCTCCTACCATTGAGCACATCGCCATGAAATACTGTTGCAAGAAAGCAGCATCCATCGTCAGGGACCCCCACCACTCTCTTATCACTGGCTGCTGTCAGGAAGAAGGTGATACCAGAGCCTCAGGACTCTCACCCCCAGGTTCAGGAACAGTTAATGCTCCTCAACCATCGGGCTGTTGAGACAAAGATGGTAACTTCACTCACCCCCATCACTGAACCGTTCCCACAACCTATGGACTCGCTTTCCAGGACTCTTCATCTCATGTTCTCGATATTTATAGCTTATTTGTTTATGATTATTTCTTCTTTTTATATTTGCACAGTGTTGTTTTCTGCACTCTGTTTGAATGCCGTATTTGTGCAGTCATTTGTTGATTATATTACTGTTATTATTCAGTGGATTTATTGAGTATGCCCACAAGAAAACGCATCTCAGGGTTGTATATGGTGACATATATGTACTTCAATAATAAAATTTACTTTGAACATTTTAAGCATCTACCCTGATGAATAAAATTTATTAGTCAGACTGCCTTTCACCCACGGTGTCTCTCAACATCTATAGCCTCCTGTCAGACACGTAGCATTAACGTCTCCTCCTCTGACTCCTTGATCTTCACTGATTGTAGTCCTGTGAAGCATCTTTGGCGTCTCTGCTGTTTAAAGTCCGACAAAGATGTTGTAGTTGTGACATTATTCTTCTTTATGTTCTCAGTGCCGACTACCCTGACCTTCGAAAGCACAACAACTGCATGTCCTCCTGCCTGACCCCTGCAATATATGCCAGACTTCGGGACAAGACCACGCCCAATGGCTGGACACTGGATCAGTGCATCCAGACAGGAGTGGACAATCCTGGACACCCGTTCATCAAGACCGTTGGCATGGTCGCGGGCGACGAGGAGTCC
The DNA here is from genome assembly GCF_030028105.1 of Mobula birostris. Classification (NCBI taxonomy): domain Eukaryota; kingdom Metazoa; phylum Chordata; class Chondrichthyes; order Myliobatiformes; family Myliobatidae; genus Mobula; species Mobula birostris. Next base: position 8,728,838 of record NC_092387.1, on the reverse strand, counting down.
TATGAGGTAAAAGGACAACGGTCTTCCCCTGGGTCGCTGGGCAGTGAGTGTGGATAAAGGAGGAACACCAGTGGCTTAAGTCACTTAACTTCAGACAAGTTTCTCCAGCACCTTTTGAATACTGAGGGCATCCCAAAGTATCTCTCAATCACTGTTGTAATATGTTAATTAAAGAAGTATATTGTAATATATTAAGAAGGTGGTGGGGTGGAGATACGTCTCTACCAAAGGAGGTGTTAGAAACATAGAAAATAGGTGCCGGAGTCGGCCATTCGGCCCTTCGAGCCTGCACCGCCATTCAGTATGATCATGGCTGATCATCCAACTCAGAACCCTGTACCAGCCTTCCCTCCATACCCCCTGATCCCTTTAGTCACAAGGGTCATATCTAACTCCCTCTTACATATAGTCAATGAACTGGCCTCAACTGTTTCCTGTGGCAGAGAATTCCACAGATTCACCACTCTCTGTGTGAAGAAGTTTTTCCTAATCTCGGTCCTAAAAGGCTTCCCCTTTATCCTCAAACTGTGACCCCTCGTTCTGGACTTCCCCAACATCAGGAACAATCTTCCTGCATCTAGCCTGTCCAATCCCTTTAGGATTTTATACATTTCAATAAGATCCCCCCTCAATCTTCTAAATTCCAACGAGTACAAGCCTAGTCGATCCAGTCTTTCATCATATGAAAGTCCTGCTCCTTCCCTCTGCTAGCCTGCAGGTCACCCTTGGGCAAGGTGTAGCACCTGCTCAGCCCCTGATCAGGGTCACATGAAGCCATGGGAGCAGGTGGTGGATGGTCGTACAAGCAGCCGGTGCAGATCACAAGTCCTGGTCATGTGACCACCGACGCCAGGCAGACAATCTCTGAAGAGTATTGATAATGGCTGGGGTCACCCATTTCGTAAAGACACGCCCAAAAGAAGGATAGGCACAGTGGGGGGGGGGGGGGGGGGCGGAGAGCAAAATAGTGAGTTGGTGTTCATGGGTTCATTGTTCAGGAATCGGATTGTGGAGGAGAAGAAGCTGTTCCTAAAGCTTTGGGAGTAGGTCTTTATGTTCCTGTACCTCCTCTCTGATGTTAGTAAAGACAAGAGGGCATGTCATGGGTAATGAGGGTCCTTAATAATTATTGACACTCTTTTGAAGCATTGCCTTTTGAAGATGTCCTCAATGTTGGAGAGGCTAGTGCACATGATGGAGTGGCTGAGTGTGCATTCCCAATGAGGTCCCCAATCAGCCTCTTTTATTCCAAGGAAACAAACTCAGTCACATCATAACTGAAGCGCTCCATCACAAATAACATCCAGGTGAACCTCCTCCGCACCCTCTCCAGGGCATCCATATCCTTCCTATAGGACATAGAACATTACAGCACAGTACAGGCCCTTGGGACCGCAATGTTGTGGCAACCTTTTAACCAACTCTAAGATCAGTTTAACCCTTTTCTCCCGCAGAGCCCTCCATTTTCCCATCATCCATGTGTCTTTCTAAGAGTTTCTTAAGTATCCTGAATGTATCTATATTTACCACCAGCCCCAGCAGGGCATACATTGCACCCACTATGTCTGTCTGTCTAGGTACCATATCCAATGTGGACTTTGGTGACCATGGTTTTCCATATAGATCTATCACACCCACTATACTATGTGCAAAAAAAAAAATTACCTCTGACATCCTCCACCTACCACCCCCATCCAATAAATTCCTTAAAATTAAACTGACCGGGAAGATGGTTCCCACAATCCCAACTAAACTGACCTGGATCCCCATTCCCAAATTCTCAATGAAACTTACTGGGACCCATGTTCCCTCAATCCCAGTGAAAAATCCCAATGAAACTGATTGGGAAGATGGTTTCCACAATTCCAATGAAGTTGAACGGGATCCTCGTTCCCACAATCACAATGAAACTGACTGGGATCACCTGTCTTGTAAAGACACTGTCCGGAAGCAGGTAATGGCAACCACTTCCGTAGAAAAATTTGCCAAGAACAATCATTATCAAGATCATGATCGCCCACAGCACTGAAGAGTGATCATGGATATATTAAGAACATCGTGAGGAAGGGTAAGCTAGTCAAGTCTTCAAACAGTCTCTGCCATTTGAAACTGCATTTGGTCATCCAATTACTGTATGACCTCAACAACACTTTCCCATTCCCTCCAGAAACTCCTTGACTCCTTTTTAGTTCCTGTTTGTCCCACTCCCATCAGGGAAGAGGCTACAGAGCATCCATGTCAAGACCACTAGATTCAAAATCCGTTTCTTCCCCCAAACTGATCAGCGCCCTCACCCATTAACCCATCCTATCATCACCATCATCACTTAATGTATGCATAGTCCTGTACCTAATAAAGTGGCACTGAATGTATAATCATTGTCTTCTGCTGCTGTAGCCCATCCACTTCGCGGTTCGTCATTTTGTGCGTTCAGAGTTGCTCTTCTGCACACTACTGATGTAATGCAAGGTTATTCGAGTTACTGTCACCTTCTTGTTAGCCTGAACCGATCTGGCCATTTCCTCTGACCTCGAGGCATTTTCACTCACAGAACTGCCACTCACTGGATGTTTTTTTTTGTTGTTTTTTGCACCATTTTCTGTAAGCTCTAGAGGCTGTTGTGCGTGCAAATCCCAGGAGATCAGCAGTTTCTGAGACACTCAAACCACCCCGTCTGGAACCAACAATCATTCCATAGTCAAAGTCATTTCAATCACATTTCTTCCCCCATTCGGATGTTGGTCTGAACAACAACCGGACCTCTTGACCATGTCTGCATGTTTTTATGCATTGAGTTGCTGCCACATGATTGGCTGATTAGATATTTGCATCAATGAGCAGGTGCACAGGTGCAGCAGATAAAGTGGCCACTCTCTAAGGGTATTTCACATTTAAAGATGTCTTGTGGGGCATTATGTATCCCACTCCAATAGTCTTTGATAATGGGGCATTCCCAGAAAATATGGTAATAGTTTGCGTTTTGATTTCCACAATTTTTCCAGCAAACGGGAGTTACTATCATAATGGGATTTCTGAGAGGGTGTAATGAAATATCTTATCAAGTTTTTCCACCCGAACTCCCTCCATTTCTGTGAACTGGTACACTTCCATTGACACCTCCATATTATTGTCCAGTCTTCCTCAGATATTATTATCCTTCCTTCCTTCTCCCATTTTGTTTTAATGTATGAAGTCGAATGCGTTTTAAGATTTGACAAACCCTTTTACACGCTTGAAATTATTCTACTACTGTTGTCTGAATTATATGCTTTTCTAAATAGCTCTATCAGACATGTACTTGCCTTGGTTACATTTTCAACCGTCCTATTAACATACGGTCGCATCTGTAAATACAGGTAAAAGTCTTGTTTTTCTAATAAGTGTTTCTCTTTGAGCATTTCAAAACTGAACAGTGTTCCTTCTTTCATTATATTGCAAATATCTGTTATTCCTTTAGCTGTCCAGTCCTTAAATCTAGTATCCAGTTTATTCAGCGTAAAATCCGAGTCATAGGCACACCATTTAAGAATTGCAATGTCTCTCTCTAGTTTATATTCTTTTATAATAGTTTTCCATATTTTAAGAGTCCATTTCACCCACGGCTGTCAATATTATTTATATCATTATTATTTAGGTAACTTAGTAGGTTGTTATCAGCCAAAATTGCCAGTGTGGGGATGGAAAGTATCCTCTCCTCAGTGTTTTCGTCATATGATGGGTTGCAGTGCTGACGCAATTGTATTTCTAAATTATATTGACTATTCTGTTGTATATCTTACTGTACATACTATTTATTATAAATTGCTATAATCTGCACATTCAGACGGAGACATAACAAAGATTTTTTACACCTCATGTATGTGAAGGACATAAGAAATAAAGTTAATTCAGTTCAATTCAAAGTTCATCTGTCATTTCTTTTTCACCCATTACTACCTCCAGTGTCATTTTCCAGCTGTCCAATATCCACTGTGGCCTCTCATTTTCTCTTTCTGTGTCTGATAAAAACTCGTGATATCGTCTTTGATATTTTTGGCTAGCTTATCTTCATATTTCATCTTTTCTCTCAATTTTTGTTGCCTTCTGTTTGTTTTTAAAAACCTCCTGATCCTCTTACTTTGCATTAATTTTTGCTATATTATATGCCCTCTGTTTTGCTTTTATGCTGTCTTTGACTTCCTTGTCCCTTTACAGTACTTCTTCATCTTTGGGAAGTACCTATCCTGCACCATCCAAGTTGCTCCCAGAAACTCCAGCCATTGCTGTTCTGCTACCATTCTGACTATTGTTCCCTTCCAATTAACTTTAGCCAGCTCCTCGCTCATGCCTCTATAATTCCCTTTACTCCACTGTAATATTGATACATCTGACTCTACCTTCCACCTCTCAAACTGCCAGGTAAATTCTATCATATTATGATCACTGCCTCCTAAGGGTTCCTTTGCCTTAAGCTCACTAATCAAATCTAGTTCATTACACAACACCCAATCTGAACTGCCTTTCCCCTAATGTGATCAACCAAAAGCTGCTTTAAAAAGCCATTTCGTAAGTATTCTACAAATTCCTCCTCTTGGGATCCAGCACCAACCTGATTTTCCCAATCTACCTGCATATTGAAACCCCAATGATTATTGTAACATTGTCTTTACTTACATGCCTTTTCTATCTCCCATTGTAATTTATATCCCACATCCCGGCATGTATATAACTCCCATCAGTGTATTTTTATCATTGCAGTTTCTTAACTTGGTCCACAAGGATTTTACATCTTCCAGTCCTATGTCTCCTCTTTCTGAGGATTTGATTTCATTTTTTAACCATTAGAGCCAGACACTCTCTCTACCTGGCTGCCTTTCCTTTCTATTAAGGTGTACCTTTGGATGTTAAGCTCCGAACTGTGATCTTCTTTCAGCCACGCCTTAGTGATGCCCACAACATCATACCTGCCAATCTCTAACTGCACTACAAGATCAGCTACCTTATTCTGTATAGAGCACACTTTCAAATATAACACCTTCAGTCCAATATCCATCACCTTTTTCAAATTTGCCCTCTCATCTGCCTGTCCATCCTTACAGTCTCACAAAGTACAGCATCAACTTGTATAGCAAATGCCCTATCACTTCAGTTCCCATTCCCTTACCAATTTAGTTTAAACCCTTCCCAAAGCTCTAGAAAACCTGCCTGCAAGAGTATTGATCCCCCTTGGGTTCAGGTGTAATCCATTCCTTCTATACAGGTCATACCTTCCCCAGAAAAGACCCCAATGATCCAGAAATCTGATATTCTGCCCCCTGCACCAGTTCCTCAGCCACACAATCATGTGTACCATCATCCTATACCTACCCTGACTGGCACGTGGCACTGGGAGTAATCCAGAGATTACTACTGTACCTTGGATGTCCTGTTCTTCAGCATCGTCCCAGGACTCACTGCACACCTTTGTGCACCACGACACTGGCTGCCCGCCCACCCTCCCTCCTGAGAATATTCTGCAGCTGCTCTGAGACACCTGGGAGGCAACACACCACCCTGGCTTCTCTTCCGCTGCTGTAGAGTCTGCTGTCTGTACCCCGAACTATCAAGTCTCCTATCACCAGCACTCTGCTTGAATTCGCCCTTCCTCGCTGAGCCTCAGAGCTGGCCACAGTGCCTCTGGCCTGGCGGCTGCTGCTGGGCCCCGGTAGGTGGTCATCCTCCAGCAGTATCCAAACAGGATACCAGTTGCTGAGAAGAGTGGCCACAGGAAATCCCTTACTTCTCCTTGTGGTCACCCACCTACTGCCTGAAGCCTTTATTCCAACTCTTTGCCTCCTGCAAATCAGCCAATCTTCTACCTATGTTAGTATCTCAGACATCCCACCCTGCAAAAACTCATTGCAGGGAGGTAGCACCATCAATTTGCGGGAGACTTCCGGGAGGGGTGGGATGTCTGCAATAGAGTAGCTCCTTAGCAACTAGCTCCCTAGTTTAAATAACGTTAGCTATGTTAATGAATGAACAACACCTGTTAAACTCACCTCAACATGTCTTTCACAGTCTTAACCCACCATGGGCAATAGAAAAGTCACTGTTGCAAACAGTGCAGTGAGCAACACTGTCATTATTTTGACCCCTATTAGACAGGGGTACACTTTAGTGCAGTCTGGGGTGACGTATGTTTTATTTTTTTTTTGGAGCACTCTGCCATGGTGTGCGTGCTCTCTCTCTCTCTCTCGTTCTTGCGCGTTCTCAAGTGTTCTCGCTTGCTTCCTCTCTCGCTTGCTTTCTCACTCGCGCTCTCAAGCATTCTCGCTTCCTCTCTCGCTCGTGCGCTCTCGCTTGCTTTCTCACTGGCGCTCTCAAGCGTTCTCGCTTGCTTTCTCACTCGCTCGCGCGCTCTCGTGCGCACACTCTCTCTCGTGGTCGCTCTCGTGCTCTCTCTTGCTTTTCTCTCACTCGCTGTCAAAAAAATTGATTTCCGTGATATTGTATATAATTTGCGGGCATTAGGGAGCCACTATTAATATACGGGAGACCCCCGGAAGTTCCAGGAGAGGTGGGATGTCTGGTATCTTTCCTGTAATACCATAGGCTCTTGTCTCGTTAAGCAGCCTCATGCACAGCACCTCGTCACAGGCCTTCTGAAAATCCAAGTAAACAATGTCCACTGACTCCCTTTTGTCTATCCTGCCTGTTGTTTCCTCAGAGTACATCTGAGTGAACAATCATTTCATTCTCCTCTACACTCGTGTTCTGAAGAATAAACACAAAAAATCCTGAATCGTGAAACCCGATTCCACATCCTGGAGAAGAAAATGACCAAAGATGCTCATTTTTCTGAGAAGAGATCCCTCCATTGGAAATGACTGATCCCTTCTTCTAAAACTGAACCTTAATTCCAGATACATCTACAAGACCATAAGACACAGGACAAAATTATTCGAAAACTGTGAACCCTAATTCCAGATACATCTACAAGACCATAAGACACAGGACAAAATTATTCGAAAACTGTGAACCCTAATTCCAGATGCATCTATAAGACCATCAGACACAGGACAAAATTGGGCCATTCAGCCCATCAGTCTGCTCCACCATTCCATCATCGTTGATTTATTATCCGTTTCAACACCATTCTGCTGCCTTCTCCTTGTAACCTTTGATACCCTTACTAATCAAGAACCTATCAACTTCCACTTTAAGTATATCCAATGACTTGACCTCCTGTGGCAATGAATTCCTCAGATTCACCCCCCCCCCCCACCAGCTAAAGGAATCCGTCCTCCTCTCTGTTTCTGAAAGGATATCCTTCTATTCTGCAGCTCTCTGGTCTTAGACTCTCCCATTATTGGAAACATCCTCTCCACATCCACTCTATCTAGGCCCTTCAATATTTTAATTCCACCCACTGGAAGAAACATCTGATCAGTTCCACTCGGTCAATCGCCTTTGTAATCCAATATGCTTCAACAAGATTGCCTCTCATCTGTCTGTAGTCCAAAATGGCTCAACCACATAAAGGCCTTCATTACCTAGTGAACCTTTTCTGTAGCACCTTCAATGTACAAAGCCATATGCAGAGCTCCAGGTTGACAATGTTCTATACAACCACTTTGTCAATCACCTTCACTCCATTCACCACAGTGGGTGAGATTTCCCGGTGATCACCCATTTGAATTCTACTTCCCATTCCCATTCTGACATGTTGGCCCATGGCCTCCTCTACTGCCATGATGAGAGTAGAGCAGCAACATCTCATATTCAGTGCAAGTCACCATTTCTTCTATGAAATAATGTCCGAGGAAGGTTTATCCTTCATCTCAGTCAGACAGAGCTCTGGTGTGATGAACAAAGCATTTCACTGTGTGTTTCAATGTACATATGATAAATAAAACTAATGTTTTAATCTTTTTAACAATGCAATTTTGAATTGACACCCTCCTGCATGTAAGTTTGATTTGTACTTAAGCCTCTGGATTCAGGGCTTCACACTTGCGCCTTGGGACCCTGTGAGTTGTAGGTCCTTGCATCTACACATCTATCACAGGATTGAGTCCTCGTCGACTTGACCTTGGTGGGACTACAAAATGTGCAGTTGTTGGTGACAGACCTGTGACTGCCCTGTGTGTGGTGAAACCTTTCTCCAGATATTAAGCTGAATTCCTTGGTGTTAGCTCCAGGGAACGTTTCCTAATGCTCCTGATGAAGGGTCTCAGCACAAAATGTTTATTTCCCTCCATAGATGCTGCCTGACCTGCTGAGTTTCTCCAGCAGTTTGTGTGTGTTGCTCCAGATTTCCAGCATCTGCAAAGTCTTGTGTTTATGATTTCCTAACACTGTCACCTTCAATGCTGCAGGTCTTTGCTGAAATTTTTGACCCTGTGATCATGGAAAGACACAATGGATATGATCCGAGGACCATGAAACACCCCACGGACTTGGACGCAAGTAAAGTGAGTGTAGATGTAAACCACGGGGAGAAATTATTGGCCAACAAGTAACAGCTAATACGGCACCTTTGATGTGCAAAGTACTTCAAGAGGCTTCACAGTCAAGCATAATTTAATGCTGGGTTTCCTTGTGATATCAGAACTAATGACAAAACGTTTGACCAAGGAGACTGGTTTTAAGGAAAGTCTCACAATACGAGTGGGCGAGAGAGGTGAACATAGAACAGTACAATGTAATACAGGCCCTTCGGCCCACGATGTTGTGCTGACCCTTTAAAATCAACCTAACCCTTCCCTCCCCCACACCCCTCTATTTATCTTTCATCCATTTGCCTATCTAAGAACCTCTTAAATGTCCATCACGTATCTGACTCCGTTAACACTTCCCAACTCAATATCCAGAAATCTAAATGTTCTTTTCACCAGTCTACACCAGCCCTGAGGTTCCATTTCCCTGTCACATGATTGCTCCATCCCACTGGTAGTCCTGGTTTGTGTATTCCACGTCCCTTATTTTCTGCACCTTAACACTGCTCAGTGTGAGCTCCAGGAAAAACAGCTCATCCTCCAATTCAGCACGTTCCAGCCGTGAATGAACGCAACAGTTTCAAATAACCAGGCTTCCCAGTTTGTGTCAGAACTGGCCAGCTCTTATCAAAGATTATCAACCTATAAAGTTAACTCACCTGATTTCTTTATCACCTGCCCCTTGTATTAATCCTTCTGCCCCTCCTTTCTTATTCTGGCTTCTTCCCCCCTTCCTCTCCAGTCCCGATGAAGGGTTTTGGCCCAAAATGTCGACTGCTTATTCCCCTCCATAGATGCTGCCTGACCTGCTGAGTTCCTCCAGCATTTTGTGTGTGTTGCCCTGGATTTCCAGCATCTCTTGTGTTCAATATTTCTCACTCTAAATCCACTGCCAGGCTGACGAATTATTCACAGCCTTGACTGGCTTTTTGACCGTTCTCTGTTTTTACCCTTACTGCAGATCAGAGGCGGGCAGTTCGATGAGAGCTACGTGCTGTCCTCCCGCGTGCGGACGGGTCGCAGTATCCGTGGGCTGAGTATGCCCCCTGCCTGTAGCCGGGCTGAGAGGAGAGAGGTGGAGAGGGTGACCGTGGACGCCCTGGCTGGGCTGAAGGGAGACCTGGCCGGACGATACTACAGTCTGTCCACCATGACAGAGAAGGAGCAGCAGCAGCTCATCGACGTAAGATCTGGAACCGGCAGCTCCCCTTCTGCAGGGGGTGAGGGGGGGGAGTGGACTGGCTGCTGCCCTGTCACACACACGGGGCAGGGGTCAGACATAGAGAACAGCTCCCTCCACACTGTCCCATCACACCCCCAGGGCAGGGTCAGCAGGGGTCAGGCATAGAGAAAAGCTCCCTCTGCACTGTCCCATCACACACTCCCAGGGCAGGGGTCAGGCATAGAGAACAGCTCCCTCCACACTGTCCCATCACACACACACGGGGCAGGGGTCAGGCATAGAGAACAGCCCCCCCAAACACTGTCCCATCACACACACGTGGCAGGGGTCAGACACGGAGAACAGCTCCCTCCACACTGTCCCATCACACACTCCCAGGGCAGGGTCAGCAGGGGTCAGACACGGAGAACAGCTCCCTCCACACTGTCCCATCACACACTCCCAGGGCAGGGGTCAGACATAGAGAACAGCTCCCTCCACACTGTCCCATCTCACACACGGGGCAGGGGTCAGACACAGAGAAGAGGTCACTCCACACTGTCCCTTCACACACACACGGGGCAGGCGTCAGACACAGAGAACAGGTCCCTCCGCACTGTCCCATCACACACTCCCAGGGCAGGGTCAGCAGGGGTCAGACATAGAGAACATCTCCCTCCACACTGTCCCATCAAACACACGGGGCAGGGGTCAGACATAGAGAACAGCTCCCTCCACACTGTCCCATCACACACACGGGGCAGGGGTCGAACATATAGAACAGCTCCCTCCACACTGTCCCATCACACACACGGGGCAGGGTCAGGCATAGAGAACAGCTCCCTCCACACTGTCCCATCACACACTCCCAGGGCAGGGGTCAGACATGGAGAACAGCTCCCTCCACACCGTCCCATCACACAAATGGGGCAGGGGTCAGATGTAGAGAACAGCTCCCTCCACACTGTCCCATCACACAAATGGGGCAGGGTCAGACATAGAGAACAGCTCCCTCCACACTGTCCCATCACACACCCCCAGGGCAGGGGTCAGACATGGAGAACAGCTCCCTCCACACCGTCCCATCACACACACAGGGCAGGGGTCAGACATGGAGAACAGCTCCCTCCGCACCGTCCCATCACACCCCCAGGGCAGGGGTCAGACATGGAGAACAGCTCCCTCCACACTGTCCCATCACACACACGGGGCAGGGGTCAGACATAGAGAACAGCTCCCTCCACACTGTCCCATCACACACACGGGGCAGGGGTCAGACATAGAGAACAGGTCCCTCCACACTGTCCCATCACACACACGGGGCAGGGGTCAGACACAGAGAACAGCTCCCTCCACACTGTCCCATCACACACACGGGGCATGGTCAGACATAGAGAACAGGTCCCTCCATACCGTCCCATCACACATTCCCAGGGCAGGGGTCAGACATAGAGAACAGCTCCCTCCACACTGTCCCATAACACACACGGGGCAGGGATCAGACATGGAGAACAGCTCCCTCCACACTGTCCCATCACACAAATGGGGCAGGGTCAGACATAGAGAACAGCTCCCTCCACACTGTCCCATCACACACTCCCAGGGCAGGGGTCAGACATGGAGAACAGCTCCCTCCACACCGTCCCATCACACAAATGGGGCAGGGGTCAGATGTAGAGAACAGCTCCCTCCACACTGTCCCATCACACAAATGGGGCAGGGTCAGACATAGAGAACAGCTCCCTCCACACTGTCCCATCACACACCCCCAGGGCAGGGGTCAGACATGGAGAACAGCTCCCTCCACACCGTCCCATCACACACACGGGGCAGGGTCAGACATGGAGAACAGCTCCCTCCACAGTGTCCCATCACACACACGGCACAGGGGTCAGACATGGAGAACAGCTCCCTCCACACTGACCCATCACACACACGGCACAGGGGTCAGACATAGAGAACAGGTCCCTCCATACTGTCCCATCACACACACGGGGCAGGGTCAGACATAGAGAACAGCTCCCTCCACACTGTCCCAACACACACTCCCAGGGCAGGGGTCAGACATAGAGAACAGCTCCCTCCACACTGTCCCAACACACACTCCCAGGGCAGGGGTCAGACATAGAGAACAGGTCCCTCCACACTGTGCCATCACACACACACGGGGCAGGGGTCAGACACAGAGAACAGGTCTCTCCACACTGTCCCATCACACCCCCAGGACAGGCGTCAGACATAGAGAACAGGTCCCTCCACACTGTCCCATCACACACACACGGGGCAGGGTCAGAGATGGAGAACAGGTCCCTCCGCACTGTCCCATCACACACTCGGGGCAGGGTCAGACATAGAGAACAGCTCCCTCCACACTGTCCCATCACACATTCCCAGGGCAGGGTCAGACATAGAGAACAGCTCCCTCCACACTGTCCCATCACACACACGGGGCAGGGTCAGACATAGAGAACAGCTCCCTCCACACTGTCCCAACACACACTCCCAGGGCAGGGGTCAGACATAGAGAACAGGTCCCTCCACACTGTGCCATCACACACACACGGGCCAGGGGTCAGACACAGAGAACAGGTCTCTCCACACTGTCCCATCACACCCCCAGGACAGGCGTCAGACATAGAGAACAGGTCCCTCCACACTGTCCCATCACACACACGGGGCAGGGTCAGACATAGAGAACAGCTCCCTCCACACTGTCCCATCACACACCCCCAGGGCAGGGGTCAGACATGGAGAACAGCTCCCTCCACACCGTCCCATCACACACACGGGGCAGGGTCAGACATGGAGAACAGCTCCCTCCACAGTGTCCCATCACACACACGGCACAGGGGTCAGACATGGAGAACAGCTCCCTCCACACTGACCCATCACACACACACGGCACAGGGGTCAGACATAGAGAACAGGTCCCTCCATACTGTCCCATCACACACACGGGGCAGGGTCAGACATAGAGAACAGCTCCCTCCACACTGTCCCAACACACACTCCCAGGGCAGGGGTCAGACATAGAGAACAGCTCCCTCCACACTGTCCCAACACACACTCCCAGGGCAGGGGTCAGACATAGAGAACAGGTCCCTCCACACTGTGCCATCACACACACACGGGGCAGGGGTCAGACACAGAGAACAGGTCTCTCCACACTGTCCCATCACACCCCCAGGACAGGCGTCAGACATAGAGAACAGGTCCCTCCACACTGTCCCATCACACACACACGGGGCAGGGTCAGAGATGGAGAACAGGTCCCTCCGCACTGTCCCATCACACACTCGGGGCAGGGTCAGACATAGAGAACAGCTCCCTCCACACTGTCCCATCACACATTCCCAGGGCAGGGTCAGACATAGAGAACAGCTCCCTCCACACTGTCCCATCACACACACGGGGCAGGGTCAGACATAGAGAACAGCTCCCTCCACACTGTCCCAACACACACTCCCAGGGCAGGGGTCAGACATAGAGAACAGGTCCCTCCACACTGTGCCATCACACACACACGGGCCAGGGGTCAGACACAGAGAACAGGTCTCTCCACACTGTCCCATCACACCCCCAGGACAGGCGTCAGACATAGAGAACAGGTCCCTCCACACTGTCCCATCACACACACGGGGCAGGGGTCAGACACAGAGAACAGGTCCCTCCACACTGTCCCATCACACACACACGGGGCAGGGGTCAGACACAGAGAACAGGTCCCTCCACACTGTCCCATCACACACACACGGGGCAGGGGTCAGACATAGAGAACAGGTCCCTCCACACTGTGCCATCACACACACACGGGGCAGGGGTCAGACATAGAGAACAGCTCCCTCCACACTGTCCCATCACACACATGGGACAGGGGTCAGACATAGAGAACAGGTCCCTCCATACCGTCCCATCACACATTCCCAGGACAGGGGTCAGACATAGAGAACAGCTCCCTCCACACTGTCCCATCACACACTCGGGGCAGGGTCAGACATAGAGAACAGCTCCCTCCACACTGTCCCATCACACACACGGGGCAGGGGTCAGACATAGAGAACAGGTCCCTCCACACTGTCCCATCACATCACACACACACGGGGCAGGGGTCAGACACAGAGAACAGGTCCCTCCACACTGTCCCATCACACACACGGGGCAGGGGTCAGACACAGAGAACAGCTCCCTCCACACTGTCCCATCACACACACGGGACAGGGATCAGACATGCAGAACAGCTCCCTCCACACTGTCCCATCACACACACACGGGGCAGGGTCAGAGATGGAGAACAGGTCCCTCCACACTGTCCCATCACACACATGGGGCAGGGGTCAGACATAGAGAACAGGTCCCTCCACACTGTCCCATCACACACCCCCAGGGCAGGGATCAGACATAGAGAACAGCTCCCTCCACACTGTGCCATCACACACACACGGGGCAGGGGTCAGACACAGAGAACAGGTCCCTCCACACTGTCCCATAACACACACACGGGGCAGGGGTCAGACATAGAGAACAGGTCCCTCCACACTGTGCCATCACACACACACGGGGCAGGGGTCAGACATAGAGAACAGCTCCCTCCACACTGTCCCATCACACACATGGGACAGGGGTCAGACATAGAGAACAGGTCCCTCCACACTGTCCCATCACACACTGTGTTTGATGGGATGGTGTCAAAGAAGCTGTATCTGATATCCAACCCATACTGTGCTTTGTTTTGGGGAGTTAGCTGAAAGTGTGTAGAGGAAGCCTTGCCCTGCATTAGAAGAGTGTGACAGGACACTGCAAGGGCCAGAGAGCGACCATCAAAGCATTGTTATCTCTCATCACTATTGAACGCTAGTTATGTTTTGACCATGACTCGGTCCAGTGAATAAGCACTTTAATAACAATAGACTTTTCCTTCCTTAGGACCATTTCTTGTTTGACAAACCGGTGTCTCCTCTGCTGACCTCTTCGGGGATGGCCAGAGATTGGCCTGATGCCCGTGGGATCTGGTGAGTCCATTAGTTTAGTTCTCCTGCCCAACTCTTCCAGTTATGGTTGACCAGAACCTTAGAAACCTAGTTTAGTATCTTCACTCTCTCCCCCTCCTTCTCCCCGTTCTCTGTTCCCTCCACTCTGCTCTGAAGACCCCCCCCCCACTTGTCTCTGTCCCTCTCCTCCCATCTCTGCTTTTCTCCATCCTTCCCTGGTCCAAATTCTCCCTTGGCCTCATAGATGGTCTCCTGGTTTGGATGAAGCTTAATGCTGTGTAACCAGAAGCCAAAATACTCAACTACACAGGGCTCCAACTTTAATTTGCTAAACCTCATTACGTTTATACTAATTGTGTGATCAGACAAGTTCTGAGTCAGGAAGTGGGAGGTGGTGGCAGACAGATGACTGTGGAGGGAAGGAAGGGGTTCAGTTGGAGGACAAATTGAAACCTGAAGGTGGTAAATGGATATTCAAGTATCTGGGGGGATTTTAAACCAATGTATCTCATGCAGATAATGTAAAGGTGGATACTTCCAGGTATGAATACAGCTAAAGATGAGGCCATTGTTGACTGTAATTACCCAGATCTCTCCTCTCACTCTACAGGCACAACAACGAGAAGACGTTCCTAATCTGGGTCAATGAGGAGGACCACACTCGAGTCATCTCCATGGAGAAGGGGGGCAACATGAAGAGGGTGTTTGAGAGGTTCTGCCGAGGCCTCAAAGAGGTGAATGAGATTCTGTGTAAAATCCAAAGCACTAGGAACCTACTCTGGGTAGTGCAAGAGGCCATTCAGCCTATTGTGCTTGTGCTGGCTCTTTGATGGATTTATCCATACAGTCATATTCCCTGAACTCTTTCCACAGAGCCCTAGGAACATATTCCCTCTAAATACAGGGCATTGCTCACAACATCAGCTTCCCTGTCCCCAACTATCCTTGAGAAAGTGTGGGTGAGTCATATTTTCCAGCTGCTTCAAGCTGTGTACTGAAGGTGCGAATGGTGCAGGATTTAGATGAGACATTTCCAAGTAAGAACAGTGAGGGACTTGGAGGACAAGGAATCAAGTTCTATTTGCATCTTCTCAAAAAGTGGAGCAGCCATTGCCTACATGCAGACCTAGACAACGTTCAGAGATCAAGGATCAACTTTATCAGGAACAGAGGGCACCTACTGAAGTGGCCACTATGTGTATGTTCCTGGTCTTCTACTGCTATAGCCCGCCCACTTCAGGTTCAACATGTGTGTTCAGAGATGCTCTTTATACACCACTGTTGTAACGTTTGATTGAGTTACTGTTGCCTCCCTGTCGGTGTGGATCACTCTGTCCATGCTCCCCGATATCTCCCATTAACAAGGCATGTTTGCCCCCAGAATTGCCACTCACTGGCTTTTTTTTGTTTTGTTCTGTGTTTGCACCATCCTCCGTGAACCCTCGAGATTGTTGTGCATGAAAATCCCAGGAGATTAGCAGCTTCTGAGATATTCAAACCACCTTGCCTAGCACTAATGATCATTTCATGGTCAAAGTTTTTCCCCTATCTGGTCTGAACAACAACTGAACCCTTTGACCATGCCTGTATGCTCTTGTGCATTATGTTGGCTGACTAGATGTTTGCATTAACGAGTAGGTCTACAGATGTACGTAATAAAGTGGTCACTGAGTGTATGTTTACATGTATTAGAAATTTGCACTGGCGTATTGGTCAGGACCAAAATGCAACAAAAATAAACAACATTCAGCAATATTAAAGAATATAGAATTATATAAAAATAAAGCTGGAGGTTATGGAATAAAATGTGTATAAATAATAAATGCCAGCATGTATTTACAATGTAAACAGCGTTATAAAAAGTGGGTTAGGGAGATGTGCCTGCTCCACCTGAGCTTCTTGGAGGCGGAGGTCACGGGTGCTGGAAGGAGCTGCACTACGACTGATAGCCCCAGAGCACCACTGATGGAGGGGATGGATGTTCTCTTGTCTTGGCAGTGGTACCAAGCGGAGATGTTGTTGAGCTTTTGGAGTGGTGTTGGCGAGCATTCCATCCCATTCCCCTCCTTGCAAATAATTGAAAGGGGCCTGGGTGTCGGGAGATGGGTCTCTAGCTGCAAGGTGCCCAGCCTCTGAAGCACCATGCTGTTTATTCAGTCACCAGTGACTGCAGAAGCCGGAATGTGGAGCAACACACAAATGCTGGAGGAACCCATGGTAACGTAACGGATAGCGTGATGCTATTGCAGCTCGGGGTGTTTGGGAGATTGGAGTTCTGACGCCATTTGTAAAGGGTTTGTATGTTCTGCCTGTAACTGCATGGGTTTCCTCTGGGTGCTTCAGTTTTCTCCCACGGTCTAAAGACGTACTGATTAGTAGGTTAATTGGTCGTTGTAATTTGTCCTGTGATTAGGCCAGTGTTAAATAGGTGGATTGCAGGGCAGTGTGACTCTTTGGGCGGGAAGCTCCTGTTCTGTGCTGTATCTCTAAATAAATAAATAAAACATCTGTAGAGTGAAATGGACAGTCAACGTTTCACACTGGGACCCTTCAACTCAACATGTTGACCATCCATTTCTCTCCACAGATGCTGCCTGACCCATTGAGTCCCTCCAGGGCTTTGTGTGGTAGTGGTGCAGTTGGTCGTTGAGTTTGTGATCGTGGTTGACCCCAGCCTCCTCTGTTTATTGGTGAGGGGGGACTCAGGGATGAAAATGCACTGAATGTCAGGGTAGATGGTTAGACACGCTCTTGTTGGAGGTAGAACTTGTGTAGCGCTTGCATGAAGGTCACATTCAAAGTAAATTTATTATCAAAGTCACATAGACTACCCTGAGATCATTTTCTTGCAGGCATTTACGAGAAACTAAAGAAATTGAATAAAATTCATGAAAAACTATACATAAGCAGAGACTGACAAACAACCAATGTGTAAAAGAAGTCAAATCGTGCAAATTTGAAAAAAATAATGCTGTGAACGTGAGTTGTAGAGCCTTGAAAGTGAGTGTGTAGGTTATAGAATCGGTTCAGTGTGGAGGCAAGTGAAGTTATCCACGCTGGTTCAGGAGCCTGATGGACGTATGGTAATAACTGCTCCTGAACTTGGTGGTATGGGGCCTAATGCTCCTGTACCTCCTGCCCGATGGTAGCAGCGGGACGAGAGCATGGCCTGGGTAATGGGTGGAAGTTTGTTGTGACAGTGGTCCACGGAAATGGGTTCACTGCTGGTGATGGTCTGGCCCATCACTTCCCGGAGACTTTCCCATTGGCGTTTCCATTCCATACTCTAAAGGGGACTGAAGGGTGTTCTGGTCTTGATACATGCACGGATGGACAGCCTCGACGTCTTAGAAATTGCAGGTGAAAGGTGGTGCTTGTTGAAAGTTACTGGTGGAAGCAGATTTTATTGCAAACAGAGCAACAACTCGATGTGCAAAAATAACTTCTCTCCCTGTCGGTTTCTTTGTCAGTCACTGCATTTGCAGTCCATGTTGCCCTGGTTACCATCCCTCCTGCCTTGGAAGCACTTTCCCCTCCGTGTGATATTCAGATTTATCATTCTATTATGCAAGTGATCTTCAGTTCAGTTACACTGGTACAAATCCCTTCAATACTTCCCCCCCCATATCCAATCACCACCCTCCTCCACACCCACACTCACCTCTCCTGCTTCTACCCTCACCTCCCCCTCCCCCTCCTCACCCTCGTCTGCACCCTCATTTCATCTACCCCTTCCCCACCCACACCTCCCCTTCCCCCAGCTTCACCTCCCCCTCCCCCACCCTCACCATTTCCACCCCCTCCCTGCCTCCACCTTCCCCTCACATCCCCGTCCCCCTCCTCCACCTTCCCTTCTTCTCCTCCTCCACCTTCCCTTCTTCTCCTCCTCCACCTTCTCCTCCACTTCCCCCTCACCTTCCCCCATATCCAACCAAACATTCCCCCTCCCCCACCCTCACCCTCACCATTCCCTCCCCCTCCTTCATTCCCTCTGTCCCTTGTAATCAGAGGCCGCCCTTGGTTCCTGCCACAGTCCCTGACTGGGATCCCAGACTCTCCTCCCGCCGATCCCCACCTCCCCCCCATCCCAGACTCTCCTCCCGCCGATCCCCACCTCCCCCCCACCCGTCTCGGTTCTCCCATTGTTCTGTTTTCCATCGAATCCGGCATTAGTTACTGTTGGCGGAGCTGAGGCAGGGGCGGGTGAGGCGAGAATGGGGGGGGGTGGGTTTGAGGAAGTGAAGCCCCCCCCCCCCCCGAAGTGTTTGGGCTCTGACTGCCTCATGTGAGTGTAGCTATAGCACAGTGGAAGCCGGCTGGGATTTTCTGTGATTAGGATTCCTTTGAGTACAGACCCCTGCCCCTCCCACCGACACCCCAGCCGTCAGTCTGGGCTCTTTGTCACTGCGAGCCTCCCGCCAGCCAGCTTGGGGTGTAAACATGCCTGGAAGGTTTCCAAAGCCTCGGAATGACACAGACTGGAGAAGGTGGGAATTAGGCAGACTGCAACTCTGAAGAATCGCTGAATTGTTATGGCTTGGAAGGGGGCCATTTGGCCCATTATGTCAGGTTTGGCTGCACAATTGACTCCCTATCCCTGCAAATCCTTTCCACTCAGAAATCCATCCAAACTCTACCATGCAATCTGTCTCCACGATTTCCCTGGCAGGACATTCCAACCCAAACACTGAGTGTTTAAAATAAAGGAAAACCTCATATCAGGTTTGCCACCCTCCCTCAGGGCATGACCTCTGCGCCCAGGGTCCTCTGGCAGTGAGATCCATTTCCATTTACTCGGTCTACACCATTCAAACGCCTCTGACTCACTGACTTCCCTACAATCTCCAGTGACCAGTGAGCAATTCCAGCTTCAATGAATGGCTGGCAGAACCAGTTTCAACTCTCGCTCCAGTTCTAGTTCTTTTGTTTATTTATTCAGAGATCCAGCACGGTAACAGGCCCAACGAGCCCATGCCATCCAACTGCATTAACCCATATGTCTACGAACCCGTACGTGTTTGGACTGTGGGAGGAAACTAGAGCACCCGGAGGAAACCCACGCGGTCACGGGGTGAACGTACAAACTCCTCACAGACAGCAGCAGGAATTGAACCTG